>NW_027167956.1:1951389-2322084 GCF_040954835.1 Lepisosteus oculatus | reverse complement strand
AAACGCGTTTTTTCAGACAACTGAATTCCCATGTAACTGCAAGGCTCAGAAGAGCCCACACACTCAGATCTTAACCCCAGTGTGCAGAAAGTGTCTAAACATGTTTTTCAGCAGAAATAAACATGTTTCTGCAAGTTTGGTCACCCCCATGAAACTTATGGGGCAGTAACAGCACACTTTTCAAAACGTGTTTTTCAGCCCGAAATAAACGCGTTTTTCAGACAGCTGTATCCCTAAGTATCTGCAAGGCTCAGAAGAGCCCATACACTTAGCTCTTAACCCCAGTATGCAGAAAGTGCCAAAACGTGTTTTTTCAGCAGAAATAAACATGTTTCTGCAAGTTTGGTCACCCCCATGCAACTTATGGGGCAGTAACAGCACACTTTTCAGAACGTGTTTTTCAGCCCGAAATAAACGCATTTTTTCAGACAGCTGTAACCCTATGTATCTGCAAGGCTCAGAAGAGCCCATACACTCAGCTCTTAACCCCAGTATGCAGAAAGTGCCAAAACGTGTTTTTCAGCAGAAATAAACATGTTTCTGCAAGTTTGGTCACCCCCATGAAACTTATGGGGCAGTAACAGAACACTTTTCAAAACGTGTTTTTCAGCCCGAAATAAAGCGTTTTTTCAGACAACTGAATACCCATGTAACTGCAAGGCTCAGAGGAGCCCACACTCTCAGCTCTTAATCCCAGTGTGCAGAAAGTGTCTAAACATGTTTTTCAGCAGAAATAAACATGTTTCTGCAAGTTTGGTCAACCCCATGTAAGTTATGGGGCAGTAACAGCACACTTTTCAAAACGTATTTTTCAGCCCGAAATAAACGCGTTTTTTCAGTCAACTGAATTCCCATGTAACTGCAAGGCTCAGAGGAGCCCACACACTCAGCTCTTAACCCCAGTGTACAGAAAGTGCCAAAACGTGTTTTTCAGCAGAAATTAACATGTTTCTGCAAGTTTGGTCAACCCCATGTAAATTATGGGGCAATAACAGCACACTTTTCAAAACGTGCTTTTCATCCCGAAATGAACGCGTTTTTCAGACTTTAGGATCCCAATGTAACTGCAAGGCTCAGAAGAGCCCACACACTCAGCTCTTTACCCCAGTATGCAGAAAGTGTCTAAACATGTTTTTCAGCAGAAATAAACATGTTTCTGCAAGTTTGGTCACCCCCATGCAACTTATGGGGCAGTAAAAGCACACTTTTCAAAACGTGTTTTTCAGCCCGAAATAAACGCGTTTTTTCAGACAACTGAATTCCCATGTAAGTGCAAGGCTCAGAAGAGCCCACACACTCAGCTCTTAACCCCAGTATGCAGAAATTGCCAAAACGTGTTTTTTCAGCAGAAATAAACATGTTTCTGCAAGTTTGGTCACCCCCATGCAACTTATGGGGCAGTGACAGCACACTTTTCAGAACGTGTTTTTCAGCCCGAAATAAACGCATTTTTTCAGACAGCTGTATCCCTATGTATCTGCAAGGCTCAGAAGAGCCCAAACACTCAGCTCTTAACCCAAGTGTGCTGAAAGTGTCAAAACATGTTTTTCAGCAGAAATAAACATGTTTCTGCAATTTTGGTCACCCCCATGCAACTCATGGGGCAGTAACAGAACACTTTTCAAAACGTGTTTTTCATCCCGAAGTAAACGCGTTTTTTCAGACAGCTGTATCCCTATGTAACTGCAAGGCTCAGAAGAGCCCACACACTCAGTTCTTTACCCCAGTGTGCAGAAAGTGTCAAAACATGTTTTTCAGCAGAAATAAACATGTTTCTGCAAGTTTGGTCACCCCCATGCAACTTATGGGGCAGTAACAGCACACTTTTCAAAACGTGTTTTTCAGCCCGAAATAAACGCGTTTTTTCAGACAGCTGTATCCCTATGTAACTGCAAGGCTCAGAAAAGCCCACACACTCAGTTCTTTACCCCAGTGTGCAGAAAGTGCCAAAACGTTTTTTTGCAGCAGAAATAAACATGTTTCTGCAAGTTTGGTCAACCCCATGAAACTTATGGGGCAGTAACAGCACACTTTTCAAAACGTGTTTTTCAGCCCGAAATAAACGCGTTTTTTCAGACAACTGAATTCCCATGTAACTGCAAGGCTCAGAAGAGCCCACACACTCAGATCTTAACCCCAGTGTGCAGAAAGTGTCTAAACATGTTTTTCAGCAGAAATAAACATGTTTCTGCAAGTTTGGTCACCCCCATGAAACTTATGGGGCAGTAACAGCACACTTTTCAAAACGTGTTTTTCAGCCCGAAATAAACGCATTTTTTCAGACAGCTGTAACCCTATGTATCTGCAAGGCTCAGAAGAGCCCATACACTCAGCTCTTAACCCCAGTATGCAGAAAGTGCCAAAACGTGTTTTTCAGCAGAAATAAACATGTTTCTGCAAGTTTGGTCACCCCCATGAAACTTATGGGGCAGTAACAGAACACTTTTCAAAACGTGTTTTTCAGCCCGAAATAAAGCGTTTTTTCAGACAACTGAATACCCATGTAACTGCAAGGCTCAGAGGAGCCCACACTCTCAGCTCTTAATCCCAGTATGCAGATAGTGCCAAAACGTGTTTTTTCAGCAGAAATAAACATGTTTCTGCAAGTTTGGTCACCCCCATGAAACTTATGGGGCAGTAACAGCACACTTTTCAAAACGTGTTTTTCAGCCCGAAATAAACGCGTTTTTTCAGTCAACTGAATTCCCATGTAACTGCAAGGCTCAGAAGAGCCCACACACTCAGCTCTTAACCCCAGTGTGCAGAAAGTGCCAAAACGTGTTTTTCAGCAGAAATTAACATGTTTCTGCAAGTTTGGTCAACCCCATGTAAGTTATGGGGCAATAACAGCACACTTTTCAAAACGTGTTTTTCAGCCCGAAATAAACGCGTTTTTTCAGACAACTGAATTCCCATGTAACTGCAAGGCTCAGAAGAGCCCACACACTCAGATCTTAACCCCAGTGTGCAGAAAGTGTCTAAACATGTTTTTCACCAGAAATAAACGTTTCTGCAAGTTTGGTCACCCCCATGAAACTTATGGGGCAGTAACAGCACACTTTTCAAAACGTGTTATTCAGCCCGAAATAAACGCGTTTTTTCAGACAGCTGTATCCCTAAGTATCTGCAAGGCTCAGAAGAGCCCACACACTCAGCTCTTAACCCCAGTATGCAGAAAGTGCCAAAACGTGTTTTTTCAGCAGAAATAAACATGTTTCTGCAAGTTTGGTCACCCCCATGCAACTTATGGGGCAGTAACAGCACACTTTTCAGAACGTGTTTTTCAGCCCGAAATAAACGCATTTTTTCAGACAGCTGTATCCCTATGTATCTGCAAGGCTCAGAAGAGCCCAAACACTCAGCTCTTAACCCAAGTGTGCTGAAAGTGTCAAAACATGTTTTTCAGCAGAAATAAACATGTTTCTGCAATTTTGGTCACCCCCATGCAACTCATGGGGCAGTAACAGAACACTTTTCAAAACGTGTTTTTCATCCCGAAATAAACGCGTTTTTTCAGACAGCTGTATCCCTATGTAACTGCAAGGCTCAGAAGAGCCCACACACTCAGTTCTTTACCCCAGTGTGCAGAAAGTGTCAAAACATGTTTTTCAGCAAAATAAACATGTTTCTGCAAGTTTGGTCACCCCCATGCAACTTATGGGGCAGTAACAGCACACTTTTCAAAACGTGTTTTTCAGCCCGAAATAAACGCGTTTTTTCAGACAGCTGTATCCCTATGTAACTGCAAGGCTCAGAAAAGCCCACACACTCAGCTCTTTACCCCAGTGTGCAAAAAGTGCCAAAACGTGTTTTTCAGCAGAAATAAACATGTTTCTGCAAGTTTGGTCAACCCCATGTAAGTTATGGGGCAGTAACAGCACAATTTTCAAAACGTGTTTTTCAGCCCGAAATAAACGCGTTTTTTCAGGCTTCAGAATCCCAATGTAACTGCAAGTCTCAGAAGAGCCCAAACACTGAGCTCTTAACCCAAGTGTGCTGAAAGTGCCAAAACATGTTTTTCAGCAGAAATAAACGTTTCTGCAAGTTTGGTCACCCCCATGAAACTTATGGGGCCGTAACAGAACACCTTTCAAAACGTGTTTTTCAGCCCGAAATAAACGCGTTTTTTCAGACAACTGAATTCCCATGTAACTGAAAGGCTCAGAAGAGCCCACACACTCAGATCTTAACCCCAGTGTGCAGAAAGTGTCTAAACATGTTTTTCAGCAGAAATAAACATGTTTCTGCAAGTTTGGTCACCCCCATGAAACTTATGGGGCAGTAACAGCACACTTTTCAAAACTTGTTTTTCAGCCCGAAATAAACGCGTTTTTTCAGACAACTGAATTCCCATGTAACTGCAAGGCTCAGAAGAGCCCACACACTCAGATCTTAACCCCAGTGTGCAGAAAGTGTCTAAACATGTTTTTCAGCAGAAATAAACATGTTTCTGCAAGTTTGGTCACCCCCATGAAACTTATGGGGCAGTAACAGCACACTTTTCAAAACGTGTTTTTCAGCCCGAAATAAACGCGTTTTTCAGACAGCTGTATCCCTAAGTATCTGCAAGGCTCAGAAGAGCCCATACACTTAGCTCTTAACCCCAGTATGCAGAAAGTGCCAAAACGTGTTTTTTCAGCAGAAATAAACATGTTTCTGCAAGTTTGGTCACCCCCATGCAACTTATGGGGCAGTAACAGCACACTTTTCAGAACGTGTTTTTCAGCCCGAAATAAACGCATTTTTTCAGACAGCTGTAACCCTATGTATCTGCAAGGCTCAGAAGAGCCCATACACTCAGCTCTTAACCCCAGTATGCAGAAAGTGCCAAAACGTGTTTTTCAGCAGAAATAAACATGTTTCTGCAAGTTTGGTCACCCCCATGAAACTTATGGGGCAGTAACAGAACACTTTTCAAAACGTGTTTTTCAGCCCGAAATAAAGCGTTTTTTCAGACAACTGAATACCCATGTAACTGCAAGGCTCAGAGGAGCCCACACTCTCAGCTCTTAATCCCAGTGTGCAGAAAGTGTCTAAACATGTTTTTCAGCAGAAATAAACATGTTTCTGCAAGTTTGGTCAACCCCATGTAAGTTATGGGGCAGTAACAGCACACTTTTCAAAACGTATTTTTCAGCCCGAAATAAACGCGTTTTTTCAGTCAACTGAATTCCCATGTAACTGCAAGGCTCAGAGGAGCCCACACACTCAGCTCTTAACCCCAGTGTACAGAAAGTGCCAAAACGTGTTTTTCAGCAGAAATTAACATGTTTCTGCAAGTTTGGTCAACCCCATGTAAATTATGGGGCAATAACAGCACACTTTTCAAAACGTGCTTTTCATCCCGAAATGAACGCGTTTTTCAGACTTTAGGATCCCAATGTAACTGCAAGGCTCAGAAGAGCCCACACACTCAGCTCTTTACCCCAGTATGCAGAAAGTGTCTAAACATGTTTTTCAGCAGAAATAAACATGTTTCTGCAAGTTTGGTCACCCCCATGCAACTTATGGGGCAGTAAAAGCACACTTTTCAAAACGTGTTTTTCAGCCCGAAATAAACGCGTTTTTTCAGACAACTGAATTCCCATGTAAGTGCAAGGCTCAGAAGAGCCCACACACTCAGCTCTTAACCCCAGTATGCAGAAATTGCCAAAACGTGTTTTTTCAGCAGAAATAAACATGTTTCTGCAAGTTTGGTCACCCCCATGCAACTTATGGGGCAGTGACAGCACACTTTTCAGAACGTGTTTTTCAGCCCGAAATAAACGCATTTTTTCAGACAGCTGTATCCCTATGTATCTGCAAGGCTCAGAAGAGCCCAAACACTCAGCTCTTAACCCAAGTGTGCTGAAAGTGTCAAAACATGTTTTTCAGCAGAAATAAACATGTTTCTGCAATTTTGGTCACCCCCATGCAACTCATGGGGCAGTAACAGAACACTTTTCAAAACGTGTTTTTCATCCCGAAGTAAACGCGTTTTTTCAGACAGCTGTATCCCTATGTAACTGCAAGGCTCAGAAGAGCCCACACACTCAGTTCTTTACCCCAGTGTGCAGAAAGTGTCAAAACATGTTTTTCAGCAGAAATAAACATGTTTCTGCAAGTTTGGTCACCCCCATGCAACTTATGGGGCAGTAACAGCACACTTTTCAAAACGTGTTTTTCAGCCCGAAATAAACGCGTTTTTTCAGACAGCTGTATCCCTATGTAACTGCAAGGCTCAGAAAAGCCCACACACTCAGTTCTTTACCCCAGTGTGCAGAAAGTGCCAAAACGTTTTTTTGCAGCAGAAATAAACATGTTTCTGCAAGTTTGGTCAACCCCATGAAACTTATGGGGCAGTAACAGCACACTTTTCAAAACGTGTTTTTCAGCCCGAAATAAACGCGTTTTTTCAGACAACTGAATTCCCATGTAACTGCAAGGCTCAGAAGAGCCCACACACTCAGATCTTAACCCCAGTGTGCAGAAAGTGTCTAAACATGTTTTTCAGCAGAAATAAACATGTTTCTGCAAGTTTGGTCACCCCCATGAAACTTATGGGGCAGTAACAGCACACTTTTCAAAACGTATTTTTCAGCCCGAAATAAACGCGTTTTTTCAGACAGCTGTATCCCTAAGTATCTGCAAGGCTCAGAAGAGCCCACACACTTAGCTCTTAACCCCAGTATGCAGAAAGTGCCAAAACGTGTTTTTTCAGCAGAAATAAACATGTTTCTGCAAGTTTGGTCACCCCCATGCAACTTATGGGGCAGTAACAGCACACTTTTCAGAACGTGTTTTTCAGCCCGTAATAAACGCATTTTTTCAGACAGCTGTAAACCTATGTATCTGCAAGGCTCAGAAGAGCCCATACGCTCAGCTCTTAACCCCAGTATGCAGAAAGTGCCAAAACGTGTTTTTCAGCAGAAATAAACATGTTTCTGCAAGTTTGGTCACCCCCATGAAACTTATGGGGCAGTAACAGAACACTTTTCAAAACGTGTTTTTCAGCCCGAAATAAAGCGTTTTTTTCAGACAACTGAATACCCATGTAACTGCAAGGCTCAGAGGAGCCCACACTCTCAGCTCTTAATCCCAGTATGCAGATAGTGCCAAAACGTGTTTTTTCAGCAGAAATAAACATGTTTCTGCAAGTTTGGTCACCCCCATGAAACTTATGGGGCAGTAACAGCACACTTTTCAAAACGTGTTTTTCAGCCCGAAATAAACGCGTTTTTTCAGTCAACTGAATTCCCATGTAACTGCAAGGCTCAGAAGAGCCCACACACTCAGCTCTTAACCCCAGTGTGCAGAAAGTGCCAAAACGTGTTTTTCAGCAGAAATTAACATGTTTCTGCAAGTTTGGTCAACCCCATGTAAGTTATGGGGCAATAACAGCACACTTTTCAAAACGTGTTTTTCAGCCCGAAATAAACGCGTTTTTTCAGACAACTGAATTCCCATGTAACTGCAAGGCTCAGAAGAGCCCACACACTCAGATCTTAACCCCAGTGTGCAGAAAGTGTCTAAACATGTTTTTCACCAGAAATAAACGTTTCTGCAAGTTTGGTCACCCCCATGAAACTTATGGGGCAGTAACAGCACACTTTTCAAAACGTGTTTTTCAGCCCGAAATAAACGCGTTTTTTCAGACAGCTGTATCCCTAAGTATCTGCAAGGCTCAGAAGAGCCCACACACTCAGCTCTTAACCCCAGTATGCAGAAAGTGCCAAAACGTGTTTTTTCAGCAGAAATAAACATGTTTCTGCAAGTTTGGTCACCCCCATGCAACTTATGGGGCAGTAACAGCACACTTTTCAGAACGTGTTTTTCAGCCCGAAATAAACGCATTTTTCAGACAGCTGTATCCCTATGTATCTGCAAGGCTCAGAAGAGCCCATACACTCAGCTCTTAACCCCAGTATGCAGAAAGTGCCAAAACGTGTTTTTTCAGCAGAAATAAACATGTTTCTGCAAGTTTGGTCACGCCCATGCAACTTATGGGGCAGTAACAGCACACTTTTCAGAACGTGTTTTTCAGCCCGAAATAAACGCGTTTTTTCAGACAGCTGTATCCCTAAGTATCTGCAAGGCTCAGAAGAGCCCACACACTCAGCTCTTAACCCCAGTATGCAGAAAGTGCCAAAACGTGTTTTTTCAGCAGAAATAAACATGTTTCTGCAAGTTTGGTCACCCCCATGCAACTTATGGGGCAGTAACAGCACACTTTTCAGAACGTGTTTTTCAGCCCGAAATAAACGCATTTTTCAGACAGCTGTATCCCTATGTATCTGCAAGGCTCAGAAGAGCCCATACACTCAGCTCTTAACCCCAGTATGCAGAAAGTGCCAAAACGTGTTTTTTCAGCAGAAATAAACATGTTTCTGCAAGTTTGGTCACGCCCATGCAACTTATGGGGCAGTAACAGCACACTTTTCAGAACGTGTTTTTCAGCCCGAAATAAACGCGTTTTTTCAGACAACTGAAATCCCATGTAACTGCAAGGCTCAGAAGAGCCCACACACTCAGATCTTAACCCCAGTGTGCAGAAAGTTTCTAAACATGTTTTTCAGCAGAAATAAACATGTTTCTGCAAGTTTGGTCACCCCCATGAAACTTATGGGGCAGTAACAGCACACTTTTCAAAACGTGTTTTTCAGCCCGAAATAAACGCGTTTTTTCAGACAGCTGTATCCCTAAGTATCTGCAAGGCTCAGAAGAGCCCACACACTCAGCTCTTAACCCCAGTATGCAGAAAGTGCCAAAACGTGTTTTTTCAGCAGAAATAAACATGTTTCTGCAAGTTTGGTCACGCCCATGCAACTTATGGGGCAGTAACAGCACACTTTTCAGAACGTGTTTTTCAGCCCGAAATAAACGCGTTTTTTCAGACTACAGGTTCCCAATGTAACTGCAAGGCTCAGAAGAGCCCACACACTCAGCTCTTAACCCCAGTGTGCAGAAAGTGTCTAAACATGTTTTTCAGCAGAAATAAGCATGTTTCTGCAAGTTTGGTCACCCCCATGTAAGTTATGGGGCAGTAACAGCACACTTTTCAAAACGTGTTTTTCAGCCCGAAATAAACGCGTTTTTTCAGACAACTGAAATCCCATGTAACTGCAAGGCTCAGAAGAGCCCACACACTCAGATCTTAACCCCAGTGTGCAGAAAGTTTCTAAACATATTTTTCAGCAGAAATAAACATGTTTCTGCAAGTTTGGTCACCCCCATGAAACTTATGGGGCAGTAACAGCACACTTTTCAAAACGTGTTTTTCAGCCCGAAATAAACGCGTTTTTTCAGACAGCTGTATCCCTAAGTATCTGCAAGGCTCAGAAGAGCCCACACACTCAGCTCTTAACCCCAGTATGCAGAAAGTGCCAAAACGTGTTTTTTCAGCAGAAATAAACATGTTTCTGCAAGTTTGGTCACGCCCATGCAACTTATGGGGCAGTAACAGCACACTTTTCAGAACGTGTTTTTCAGCCCGAAATAAACGCGTTTTTTCAGACTACAGGTTCCCAATGTAACTGCAAGGCTCAGAAGAGCCCACACACTCAGCTCTTAACCCCAGTGTGCAGAAAGTGTCTAAACATGTTTTTCAGCAGAAATAAGCATGTTTCTGCTAGTTTGCTCACCCCCATGTAAGTTATGGGGCAGTAACAGCACACTTTTCAAAACGTGTTTTTCAGCCCGAAATAAACGCGTTTTTTCAGACAACTGAAATCCCATGTAACTGCAAGTCTCAGAAGAGCCCAAACACTGAGCTCTTAACCCAAGTGTGCTGAAAGTGAAAAAACATGTTTTTCAGCAGAAATAAACATGTTTCTGCAAGTTTGGTCACCCCCATGAAACTTATGGGGCAGTAACAGCACACTTTTCAAAACGTGTTTTTCAGCCCGAAATAAACGCGTTTTTTCAGACAACTGATTTCCCATGTAACTGCAAGGCTCAGAAGAGCCCACACACTCAGATCTTAACCCCAGTATGCAGAAAAAGCCAAAACGTGTTTTTTCAGCAGAAATAAACATGTTTCTGCAAGTTTGGTCACCCCCATGCAACTTATGGGGCAGTAACAGCACACTTTTCAGAACGTGTTTTTCAGCCCGAAATAAACGCATTTTTTCAGACAGCTGTATCCCTATGTATCTGCAAGGCTCAGAAGAGCCCACACACTCAGCTCTTAACCCCAGTATGCAGAAAGTGCCAAAACGTGTTTTTCAGCAGAAATAAATATGTTTCTGCAAGTTTGGTCAACCCCATTTAAGTTATGGGGCAGTAACAGCACACTTTTCAAAACGTGTTTTTCAGCCCGAAATAAACGCGTTTTTTCAGTCAACTGAATTCCCATGTAACTGCAAGGCTCAGAAGAGCCCACACACTCAGCTCTTAACCCCAGTATGCAGAAAGTGCCAAAACGTGTTTTTTCAGCAGAAATAAACATGTTTCTGCAAGTTTGGTCACCCCCATGCAACTTATGGGGCAGTAACAGCACACTTTTCAAAACGTGTTTTTCAGCCCGAAATAAACGCGTTTTTTCAGTCAACTGAATTCCCATGTAACTGCAAGGCTCACAAGAGCCCACACACTCAGCTCTTAACCCCAGTGTGCAGAAAGTGCCAAAACGTGTTTTTCAGCAGAAATTAACATGTTTCTGCAAGTTTGCTCAACCCCATGTAAGTTATGGGGCAATAACAGCACACTTTTCAAAACGTGTTTTTCAGCCCGAAATAAACGCGTTTTTTCAGACTACAGGATCCCAATGTAACTGCAAGGCTCAGAAGAGCCCACACACTCAGCTCTTAACCCCAGTGTGCAGAAAGTGTCTAAACATGTTTTTCAGCAGAAATAAGCATGTTTCTGCAAGTTTGGTCACCCCCATGTAAGTTAGGGGGCAGTAACAGCACACTTTTCAAAACGTGTTTTTCAGCCCGAAATAAACACGTTATTTCAGACAACTGAAATCCCATGTAACTGCAAGGCTCAGAAGAGCCCACACACTCAGATCTTAACCCCAGTGTGCAGAAAGTTTCTAAACATGTTTTTCAGCAGAAATAAACATGTTTCTGCATGTTTGGTCACCCCCATGAAACTTATGGGGCAGTAACAGCACACTTTTCAAAACGTGTTTTTCAGCCCGAAATAAACGCGTTTTTTCAGACAGCTGTATCCCTAAGTATCTGCAAGGCTCAGAAGAGCCCACACACTCAGCTCTTAACCCCAGTATGCAGAAAGTGCCAAAACGTGTTTTTTCAGCAGAAATAAACATGTTTCTGCAAGTTTGGTCACGCCCATGCAACTTGTGGGGCAGTAACAGCACACTTTTCAGAACGTGTTTTCCAGCCCGAAATAAACGCATTTTTTCAGACAGCTGTATCCCTATGTATCTGCAAGGCTCAGAAGAGCCCATACACTCAGCTCTTAACCCTAGTATGCAGAAAGTGCAAAAACGTGTTTTTCAGCAGAAATAAACATGTTTCTGCAAGTTTGGTTAACCCCATGTAAGTTATGGGGCAGTAAAAGCACAATTTTCAAAACGTGTTTTTCAGCCCGAAATAAACGCGTTTTTTTCAGGCTTCAGAATCCCAATATAACTGCAAGTCTCAGAAGAGCCCAAACACTCAGCTCTTAACCCAAGTGTGCTGAAAGTGTCAAAACATGTTTTTCAGCAGAAATAAACATGTTTCTGCAATTTTGGTCACCCCCATGCAACTCATGGGGCAGTAACAGAACACTTTTCAAAACGTGTTTTTCATCCCGAAATAAACACGTTTTTTCAGACAGCTGTATCCCTATGTAACTGCAAGGCTCAGAAGAGCCCACACACTCAGTTCTTTACCCCAGTGTGCAGAAAGTGTCAAAACATGTTTTTCAGCAGAAATAAACATGTTTCTGCAAGTTTGGTCACCCCCATGCAACTTATGGGGCAGTAACAGCACACTTTTCAAAACGTGTTTTTCATCCCGAAATAAACACGTTTTTTCAGACAGCTGTATCCCTATGTAACTGCAAGGCTCAGAAGAGCCCACACACTCAGTTCTTTACCCCAGTGTGCAGAAAGTGCCAAAACGTGTTTTTCAGCAGAAATAAACATGTTTCTGCAAGTTTGGTTAACCCCATGTAAGTTATGGGGCAGTAAAAGCACAATTTTCAAAACGTGTTTTTCAGCCCGAAATAAACGCGTTTTTTTCAGGCTTCAGAATCCCAATATAACTGCAAGTCTCAGAAGAGCCCAAACACTCAGCTCTTAACCCAAGTGTGCTGAAAGTGTCAAAACATGTTTTTCAGCAGAAATAAACATGTTTCTGCAATTTTGGTCACCCCCATGCAACTCATGGGGCAGTAACAGAACACTTTTCAAAACGTGTTTTTCATCCCGAAATAAACACGTTTTTTCAGACAGCTGTATCCCTATGTAACTGCAAGGCTCAGAAGAGCCCACACACTCAGTTCTTTACCCCAGTGTGCAGAAAGTGTCAAAACATGTTTTTCAGCAGAAATAAACATGTTTCTGCAAGTTTGGTCACCCCCATGCAACTTATGGGGCAGTAACAGCACACTTTTCAAAACGTGTTTTTCAGCCCGAAATAAACGCGTTTTTTCAGACAGCTGTATCCCTCTGTAACTGCAAGGCTCAGAAAAGCCCACACACTCAGCTCTTTACCCCAGTGTGCAGAAAGTGCCAAAACGTGTTTTTCAGCAGAAATAAACATGTTTCTGCAAGTTTGGTCAACCCCATGTAAGTTATGGGGCAGTAACAGCACAATTTTCAAAACGTGTTTTTCAGCCCGAAATAAACGCGTTTTTTCAGGCTTCAGAATCCCAATGTAACTGCAAGTCTCAGAAGAGCCCAAACACTGAGCTCTTAACCCAAGTGTGCTGAAAGTGCCAAAACATGTTTTTCAGCAGAAATAAACGTTTCTGCAAGTTTGGTCACCCCCATGAAACTTATGGGGCAGTAACAGCACACTTTTCAAAACGTGTTTTTCAGCCCGAAATAAACGCGTTTTTTCAGACAACTGATTTCCCATGTAACTGCAAGGCTCAGAAGAGCCCACACACTCAGATCTTAACCCCAGTATGCAGAAAATGCCAAAACGTGTTTTTTCAGCAGAAATAAACATGTTTCTGCAAGTTTGGTCACCCCCATGCAACTTATGGGGCAGTAACAGCACACTTTTCAGAACGTGTTTTTCAGCCCGAAATAAACGTGTTTTTTCAGACAGCTGTATCCCTATGTATCTGCAAGGCTCAGAAGAGCCCACACACTCAGCTCTTAACCCCAGTATGCAGAAAGTGCCAAAACGTGTTTTTCAGCAGAAATAAATATGTTTCTGCAAGTTTGGTCAACCCCATTTAAGTTATGGGGCAGTAACAGCACACTTTTCAAAACGTGTTTTTCAGCCCGAAATAAACGCGTTTTTTCAGTCAACTGAATTCCCATGTAACTGAAAGGCTCAGAAGAGCCCACACACTCAGATCTTAACCCCAGTGTGCAGAAAGTGTCTAAACATGTTTTTCAGCAGAAATAAACATGTTTCTGCAAGTTTGGTCACCCCCATGAAACTTATGGGGCAGTAACAGCACACTTTTCAAAACGTGATTTTCAGCCCGAAATAAACGCGTTTTTCAGACAGCTGTATCCCTAAGTATCTGCAAGGCTCAGAAGAGCCCATACACTTAGCTCTTAACCCCAGTATGCAGAAAGTGCCAAAACGTGTTTTTTCAGCAGAAATAAACATGTTTCTGCAAGTTTGGTCACCCCCATGCAACTTATGGGGCAGTAACAGCACACTTTTCAGAACGTGTTTTTCAGCCCGAAATAAACGCATTTTTTCAGACAGCTGTAACCCTTTGTATCTGCAAGGCTCAGAAGAGCCCATACACTCAGCTCTTAACCCCAGTATGCAGAAAGTGCCAAAACGTGTTTTTCAGCAGAAATAAACATGTTTCTGCAAGTTTGGTCACCCCCATGAAACTTATGGGGCAGTAACAGAACACTTTTCAAAACGTGTTTTTCAGCCCGAAATAAAGCGTTTTTTCAGACAACTGAATACCCATGTAACTGCAAGGCTCAGAGGACCCACACTCTCAGCTCTTAATCCCAGTGTGCAGAAAGTGTCTAAACATGTTTTTCAGCAGAAATAAACATGTTTCTGCAAGTTTGGTCAACCCCATGTAAGTTATGGGGCAGTAACAGCACACTTTTCAAAACGTATTTTTCAGCCCGAAATACACGCGTTTTTTCAGTCAACTGAATTCCCATGTAACTGCAAGGCTCAGAGGAGCCCACACACTCAGCTCTTAACCCCAGTGTACAGAAAGTGCCAAAACGTGTTTTTCAGCAGAAATTAACATGTTTCTGCAAGTTTGGTCAACCCCATGTAAATTATGGGGCAATAACAGCACACTTTTCAAAGCGTGCTTTTCATCCCGAAATGAACGCGTTTTTCAGACTTCAGGATCCCAATGTAACTGCAAGGCTCAGAAGAGCCCACACACTCAGCTCTTTACCCCAGTATGCAGAAAGTGTCTAAACATGTTTTTCAGCAGAAATAAACATGTTTCTGCAAGTTTGGTCACCCCCATGCAACTTATGGGGCAGTAAAAGCACACTTTTCAAAACGTGTTTTTCAGCCCGAAATAAACGCGTTTTTTCAGACAACTGAATTCCCATGTAACTGCAAGGCTCAGAAGAGCCCACACACTCAGCTCTTAACCCCAGTATGCAGAAATTGCCAAAACGTGTTTTTTCAGCAGAAATAAACATGTTTCTGCAAGTTTGGTCACCCCCATGCAACTTATGGGGCAGTGACAGCACACTTTTCAGAACGTGTTTTTCAGCCCGAAATAAACGCGTTTTTTCAGACAGCTGTATCCCTATGTATCTGCAAGGCTCAGAAGAGCCCACACACTCAGTTCTTTACCCCAGTGTGCAGAAAGTGTCAAAACATGTTTTTCAGCAGAAATAAACATGTTTCTGCAAGTTTGGTCACCCCCATGCAACTTATGGGGCAGTAACAGCACACTTTTCAAAACGTGTTTTTCAGCCCGAAATAAACGCGTTTTTTCAGACAGCTGTATCCCTATGTAACTGCAAGGCTCAGAAAAGCCCACACACTCAGCTCTTTACCCCAGTGTGCAGAAAGTGCCAAAACGTTTTTTTGCAGCAGAAATAAACATGTTTCTGCAAGTTTGGTCAACCCCATGTAAGTTATGGGGCAGTAACAGCACAATTTTCAAAACGTGTTTTTCAGCCCGAAATAAACGCGTTTTTTCAGGCTTCAGAATCCCAATGTAACTGCAAGTCTCAGAAGAGCCCACACACTCAGATCTTAACCCCAGTGTGCAGAAAGTGTCTAAACATGTTTTTCAGCAGAAATAAACATGTTTCTGCAAGTTTGGTCACCCCCATGCAACTTATGGGGCAGTAACAGCACACTTTTCAGAACGTGTTTTTCAGCCCGAAATAAACGCATTTTTTCAGACAGCTGTAACCCTATGTTTCTGCAAGGCTCAGAAGAGCCCATACACTCAGCTCTTAACCCCAGTATGCAGAAAGTGCCAAAACGTGTTTTTCAGCAGAAATAAACATGTTTCTGCAAGTTTGGTCACCCCCATGCAACTTATGGGGCAGTAACAGCACACTTTTCAAAACGTGTTTTTCAGCCCGAAATAAACGCGTTTTTTCAGACAGCTGTATCCCTATGTAACTGCAAGGCTCAGAAAAGCCCACACACTCAGCTCTTTACCCCAGTGTGCAGAAAGTGCCAAAACGTTTTTTTGCAGCAGAAATAAACATGTTTCTGCAAGTTTGGTCAACCCCATGTAAGTTATGGGGCAGTAACAGCACAATTTTCAAAACGTGTTTTTCAGCCCGAAATAAACGCGTTTTTTCAGGCTTCAGAATCCCAATGTAACTGCAAGTCTCAGAAGAGCCCAAACACTGAGCTCTTAACCCAAGTGTGCTGAAAGTGCCAAAACATGTTTTTCAGCAGAAATAAACGTTTCTGCAAGTTTGGTCACCCCCATGAAACTTATGGGGCAGTAACAGCACACTTTTCAAAACGTGTTTTTCAGCCCGAAATAAACGCGTTTTTTCAGACAACTGATTTCCCATGTAACTGCAAGGCTCAGAAGAGCCCACACACTCAGATCTTAACCCCAGTATGCAGAAAATGCCAAAACGTGTTTTTTCAGCAGAAATAAACATGTTTCTGCAAGTTTGGTCACCCCCATGCAACTTATGGGGCAGTAACAGCACACTTTTCAGAACGTGTTTTTCAGCCCGAAATAAACGTGTTTTTTCAGACAGCTGTATCCCTATGTATCTGCAAGGCTCAGAAGAGCCCACACACTCAGCTCTTAACCCCAGTATGCAGAAAGTGCCAAAACGTGTTTTTCAGCAGAAATAAATATGTTTCTGCAAGTTTGGTCAACCCCATTTAAGTTATGGGGCAGTAACAGCACACTTTTCAAAACGTGTTTTTCAGCCCGAAATAAACGCGTTTTTTCAGTCAACTGAATTCCCATGTAACTGAAAGGCTCAGAAGAGCCCACACACTCAGATCTTAACCCCAGTGTGCAGAAAGTGTCTAAACATGTTTTTCAGCAGAAATAAACATGTTTCTGCAAGTTTGGTCACCCCCATGAAACTTATGGGGCAGTAACAGCACACTTTTCAAAACGTGATTTTCAGCCCGAAATAAACGCGTTTTTCAGACAGCTGTATCCCTAAGTATCTGCAAGGCTCAGAAGAGCCCATACACTTAGCTCTTAACCCCAGTATGCAGAAAGTGCCAAAACGTGTTTTTTCAGCAGAAATAAACATGTTTCTGCAAGTTTGGTCACCCCCATGCAACTTATGGGGCAGTAACAGCACACTTTTCAGAACGTGTTTTTCAGCCCGAAATAAACGCATTTTTTCAGACAGCTGTAACCCTTTGTATCTGCAAGGCTCAGAAGAGCCCATACACTCAGCTCTTAACCCCAGTATGCAGAAAGTGCCAAAACGTGTTTTTCAGCAGAAATAAACATGTTTCTGCAAGTTTGGTCACCCCCATGAAACTTATGGGGCAGTAACAGAACACTTTTCAAAACGTGTTTTTCAGCCCGAAATAAAGCGTTTTTTCAGACAACTGAATACCCATGTAACTGCAAGGCTCAGAGGACCCACACTCTCAGCTCTTAATCCCAGTGTGCAGAAAGTGTCTAAACATGTTTTTCAGCAGAAATAAACATGTTTCTGCAAGTTTGGTCAACCCCATGTAAGTTATGGGGCAGTAACAGCACACTTTTCAAAACGTATTTTTCAGCCCGAAATACACGCGTTTTTTCAGTCAACTGAATTCCCATGTAACTGCAAGGCTCAGAGGAGCCCACACACTCAGCTCTTAACCCCAGTGTACAGAAAGTGCCAAAACGTGTTTTTCAGCAGAAATTAACATGTTTCTGCAAGTTTGGTCAACCCCATGTAAATTATGGGGCAATAACAGCACACTTTTCAAAGCGTGCTTTTCATCCCGAAATGAACGCGTTTTTCAGACTTCAGGATCCCAATGTAACTGCAAGGCTCAGAAGAGCCCACACACTCAGCTCTTTACCCCAGTATGCAGAAAGTGTCTAAACATGTTTTTCAGCAGAAATAAACATGTTTCTGCAAGTTTGGTCACCCCCATGCAACTTATGGGGCAGTAAAAGCACACTTTTCAAAACGTGTTTTTCAGCCCGAAATAAACGCGTTTTTTCAGACAACTGAATTCCCATGTAACTGCAAGGCTCAGAAGAGCCCACACACTCAGCTCTTAACCCCAGTATGCAGAAATTGCCAAAACGTGTTTTTTCAGCAGAAATAAACATGTTTCTGCAAGTTTGGTCACCCCCATGCAACTTATGGGGCAGTGACAGCACACTTTTCAGAACGTGTTTTTCAGCCCGAAATAAACGCGTTTTTTCAGACAGCTGTATCCCTATGTATCTGCAAGGCTCAGAAGAGCCCACACACTCAGTTCTTTACCCCAGTGTGCAGAAAGTGTCAAAACATGTTTTTCAGCAGAAATAAACATGTTTCTGCAAGTTTGGTCACCCCCATGCAACTTATGGGGCAGTAACAGCACACTTTTCAAAACGTGTTTTTCAGCCCGAAATAAACGCGTTTTTTCAGACAGCTGTATCCCTATGTAACTGCAAGGCTCAGAAAAGCCCACACACTCAGCTCTTTACCCCAGTGTGCAGAAAGTGCCAAAACGTTTTTTTGCAGCAGAAATAAACATGTTTCTGCAAGTTTGGTCAACCCCATGTAAGTTATGGGGCAGTAACAGCACAATTTTCAAAACGTGTTTTTCAGCCCGAAATAAACGCGTTTTTTCAGGCTTCAGAATCCCAATGTAACTGCAAGTCTCAGAAGAGCCCACACACTCAGATCTTAACCCCAGTGTGCAGAAAGTGTCTAAACATGTTTTTCAGCAGAAATAAACATGTTTCTGCAAGTTTGGTCACCCCCATGCAACTTATGGGGCAGTAACAGCACACTTTTCAGAACGTGTTTTTCAGCCCGAAATAAACGCATTTTTTCAGACAGCTGTAACCCTATGTTTCTGCAAGGCTCAGAAGAGCCCATACACTCAGCTCTTAACCCCAGTATGCAGAAAGTGCCAAAACGTGTTTTTCAGCAGAAATAAACATGTTTCTGCAAGTTTGGTCACCCCCATGAAACTTATGGGGCAGTAACAGCACACTTTTCAAAACGTATTTTTCAGCCCGAAATAAACGCGTTTTTTCAGTCAACTGAATTCCCATGTAACTGCAAGGCTCAGAGGAGCCCACACACTCAGCTCTTAACCCCAGTGTACAGAAAGTGCCAAAACGTGTTTTTCAGCAGAAATTAACATGTTTCTGCAAGTTTGGTCAACCCCATGTAAATTATGGGGCAATAACAGCACACTTTTCAAAACGTGCTTTTCATCCCGAAATGAACGCGTTTTTCAGACTTCAGGATCCCAATGTAACTGCAAGGCTCAGAAGAGCCCACACACTCAGCTCTTTACCACAGTATGCAGAAAGTGTCTAAACATGTTTTTCAGCAGAAATAAACATGTTTCTGCAAGTTTGGTCACCCCCATGCAACTTATGGGGCAGTAAAAGCACACTTTTCAAAACGTGTTTTTCAGCCCGAAATAAACGCGTATTTTCAGACAACTGAATTCCCATGTAACTGCAAGGCTCAGAAGAGCCCACACACTCAGCTCTTAACCCCAGTATGCAGAAATTGCCAAAACGTGTTTTTTCAGCAGAAATAAACATCTTTCTGCAAGTTTGGTCACCCCCATGCAACTTAAGGGGCAGTAACAGCACACTTTTCAGAACGTGTTTTTCAGCCCGAAATAAACGCATTTTTTCAGACAGCTGTATCCCTATGTATCTGCAAGGCTCAGAAGAGCCCATACACTCAGCTCTTAACCCCAGTATGCAGAAAGTGCCAAAACGTGTTTTTCAGCAGAAATAAACATATTTCTGCAAGTTTGGTCACCCCCATGCAACTTATGGGGCAGTAACAGCACACTTTACAAAACGTGTTTTTCAGCCCGAAATAAACGCGTTTTTTCAGACAGCTGTATCCCTATGTAACTGCAAGGCTCAGAAAAGCCCACACACTCAGCTCTTTACCCCAGTGTGCTGAAAGTGCCAAAACGTGGTTTTCAGCAGAAATAAACATGTTTCTGCAAGTTTGGTCAACCCCATGCAAGTTATGGGGCAGTAACAGCACACTTTTCAAAACGTGTTTTTCAGCCCGAAATATACGCGTTTTTTCAGGCTTCAGAATCCCAATGTAACTGCAAGTCTCAGAAGAGCCCAAACACTCAGCTCTTAACCCAAGTGTGCTGAAAGTGTCAAAACATGTTTTTCAGCAGAAATAAACATGTTTCTGCAAGTTTGGTCACCCCCATGCAACTCATGGGGCAGTAACAGAACAGTTTTCAAAACGTGTTTTTCAGCCCGAAATAAAAGCGTTTTTTCAGTCAACTGAATTCCCATGTAACTGCAAGGCTCAGAAGAGCCCACACACTCAGCTCTTAACCCCAGTGTGCAGAAAGTGCCAAAACGTGTTTTTCAGCAGAAATTAACATGTTTCTGCAAGTTTGGTCAACCCCATGTAAATTATGGGGCAATAACAGCACACTTCAAGACGTGCTTTTCAGCCCGAAATGAAGGCGTTTTTTCAGACTTCAGGATCCAAATGTAACTGCAAGGCTCAGAAGAGCCCACACACTCAGCTCTTAACCCCAGTGTGCAGAAAGTGTCTAAACATGTTTTTCAGCAGAAATAAACATGTTTCTGCAAGTTTGGTCACCCCCATGCAACTTATGGGGCAGTAACAGCACACTTTTCAGAACGTGTTTTTCAGCCCGATATAAACACATTTTTTCAGACAGCTGTATCCCTATGTATCTGCAAGGCTCAGAAGAGCCCATACACTCAGCTCTTTACCCCAGTGTGCAGAAAGTGTCTAAACGTGTTTTTCAGCAGAAATAAACATGTTTCTGCAAGTTTGGTCACGCCCATGCAACTTGTGGGGCAGTAACAGCACACTTTCAGAACGTGTTTTTCAGCCCGAAATAAACGCATTTTTTCAGACAGCTGTATCCCTATGTATCTGCAAGGCTCAGAAGAGCCCATACACTCAGCTCTTAACCCCAGTATGCAGAAAGTGCAAAAACGTGTTTTTCAGCAGAAATAAACATGTTTCTGCAAGTTTGGTTAACCCCATGTAAGTTATGGGGCAGTAAAAGCACAATTTTCAAAACGTGTTTTTCAGCCCGAAATAAACGCGTTTTTTCAGGCTTCAGAATCCCAATATAACTGCAAGTCTCAGAAGAACCCAAACACTCAGCTCTTAACCCAAGTGTGCTGAAAGTGTCAAAACATGTTTTTCAGCAGAAATAAACATGTTTCTGCAATTTTGGTCACCCCCATGCAACTCATGGGGCAGTAACAGAACACTTTTCAAAACGTGTTTTTCATCCCGAAATAAACACGTTTTTTCAGACAGCTGTATCCCTATGTAACTGCAAGGCTCAGAAGAGCCCACACACTCAGTTCTTTACCCCAGTGTGCAGAAAGTGTCAAAACATGTTTTTCAGCAGAAATAAACATGTTTCTGCAAGTTTGGTCACCCCCATGCAACTTATGGGGCAGTAACAGCACACTTTTCAAAACGTGTTTTTCAGCCCGAAATAAACGCGTTTTTTCAGACAGCTGTATCCCTATGTAACTGCAAGGCTCAGAAAAGCCCACACACTCAGCTCTTTACCCCAGTGTGCAGAAAGTGCCAAAACGTGTTTTTCAGCAGAAATAAACATGTTTCTGCAAGTTTGGTCAACCCCATGTAAGTTATGGGGCAGTAACAGCACAATTTTCAAAACGTGTTTTTCAGCCCGAAATAAACGCGTTTTTTCAGGCTTCAGAATCCCAATGTAACTGCAAGTCTCAGAAGAGCCCAAACACTGAGCTCTTAACCCAAGTGTGCTGAAAGTGCCAAAACATGTTTTTCAGCAGAAATAAACGTTTCTGCAAGTTTGGTCACCCCCATGAAACTTATGGGGCAGTAACAGCACACTTTTCAAAACGTGTTTTTAAGCCCGAAATAAACGCGTTTTTTCAGACAACTGATTTCCCATGTAACTGCAAGGCTCAGAAGAGCCCACACACTCAGATCTTAACCCCAGTATGCAGAAAATGCCAAAACGTGTTTTTTCAGCAGAAATAAACATGTTTCTGCAAGTTTGGTCACCCCCATGCAACTTATGGGGCAGTAACAGCACACTTTTCAGAACGTGTTTTTCAGCCCGAAATAAACGCATTTTTTCAGACAGCTGTATCCCTATGTATCTGCAAGGCTCAGAAGAGCCCACACACTCAGCTCTTAACCCCAGTATGCAGAAAGTGCCAAAACGTGTTTTTCAGCAGAAATAAATATGTTTCTGCAAGTTTGGTCAACCCCATTTAAGTTATGGGGCAGTAACAGCACACTTTTCAAAACGTGTTTTTCAGCCCGAAATAAACGCGTTTTTTCAGTCAACTGAATTCCCATGTAACTGAAAGGCTCAGAAGAGCCCACACACTCAGCTCTTAACCCCAGTGTGCAGAAAGTGTCTAAACATGTTTTTCAGCAGAAATAAACATGTTTCTGCAAGTTTGGTCACCCCCATGAAACTTATGGGGCAGTAACAGCACACTTTTCAAAACGTGTTTTTCAGCCCGAAATAAACGCGTTTTTTCAGACAACTGAATTCCCATGTAACTGCAAGGCTCAGAAGAGCCCACACACTCAGCTCTTAACCCCAGTGTGCAGAAAGTGTCTAAATATGTTTTTCAGCAGAAATAAACATGTTTCTGCAAGTTTGGTCACCCCCATGAAACTTATGGGGCAGTAACAGCACACTTTTCAAAACGTGTTTTTCAGCCCGAAATAAACGCGTTTTTTCAGACAACTGAATTCCCATGTAACTGCAAGGCTCAGAAGAGCCCACACACTCAGATCTTAACCCCAGTGTGCAGAAAGTGTCTAAACATGTTTTTCAGCAGAAATAAACATGTTTCTGCAAGTTTGGTCACCCCCATGAAACTTATGGGGCAGTAACAGCACACTTTTCAAAACGTGATTTTCAGCCCGAAATAAACGCGTTTTTCAGACAGCTGTATCCCTAAGTATCTGCAAGGCTCAGAAGAGCCCATACACTTAGCTCTTAACCCCAGTATGCAGAAAGTGCCAAAACGTGTTTTTTCAGCAGAAATAAACATGTTTCTGCAAGTTTGGTCACCCCCATGCAACTTATGGGGCAGTAACAGCACACTTTTCAGAACGTGTTTTTCAGCCCGAAATAAACGCATTTTTTCAGACAGCTGTAACCCTTTGTATCTGCAAGGCTCAGAAGAGCCCATACACTCAGCTCTTAACCCCAGTATGCAGAAAGTGCCAAAACGTGTTTTTCAGCAGAAATAAACATGTTTCTGCAAGTTTGGTCACCCCCATGAAACTTATGGGGCAGTAACAGAACACTTTTCAAAACGTGTTTTTCAGCCCGAAATAAAGCGTTTTTTCAGACAACTGAATACCCATGTAACTGCAAGGCTCAGAGGAGCCCACACTCTCAGCTCTTAATCCCAGTGTGCAGAAAGTGTCTAAACATGTTTTTCAGCAGAAATAAACATGTTTCTGCAAGTTTGGTCAACCCCATGTAAGTTATGGGGCAGTAACAGCACACTTTTCAAAACGTATTTTTCAGCCCGAAATAAACGCGTTTTTTCAGTCAACTGAATTCCCATGTAACTGCAAGGCTCAGAGGAGCCCACACACTCAGCTCTTAACCCCAGTGTACAGAAAGTGCCAAAACGTGTTTTTCAGCAGAAATTAACATGTTTCTGCAAGTTTGGTCAACCCCATGTAAATTATGGGGCAATAACAGCACACTTTTCAAAGCGTGCTTTTCATCCCGAAATGAACGCGTTTTTCAGACTTCAGGATCCCAATGTAACTGCAAGGCTCAGAAGAGCCCACACACTCAGCTCTTTACCCCAGTATGCAGAAAGTGTCTAAACATGTTTTTCAGCAGAAATAAACATGTTTCTGCAAGTTTGGTCACCCCCATGCAACTTATGGGGCAGTAAAAGCACACTTTTCAAAACGTGTTTTTCAGCCCGAAATAAACGCGTTTTTTCAGACAGCTGTATCCCTATGTAACTGCAAGGCTCAGAAAAGCCCACACACTCAGCTCTTTACCCCAGTGTGCAGAAAGTGCCAAAACGTGTTTTTCAGCAGAAATAAACATGTTTCTGCAAGTTTGGTCAACCCCATGTAAGTTATGGGGCAGTAACAGCACAATTTTCAAAACGTGTTTTTCAGCCCGAAATAAACGCGTTTTTTCAGGCTTCAGAATCCCAATGTAACTGCAAGTCTCAGAAGAGCCCAAACACTGAGCTCTTAACCCAAGTGTGCTGAAAGTGCCAAAACATGTTTTTCAGCAGAAATAAACGTTTCTGCAAGTTTGGTCACCCCCATGAAACTTATGGGGCAGTAACAGCACACTTTTCAAAACGTGTTTTTAAGCCCGAAATAAACGCGTTTTTTCAGACAACTGATTTCCCATGTAACTGCAAGGCTCAGAAGAGCCCACACACTCAGATCTTAACCCCAGTATGCAGAAAATGCCAAAACGTGTTTTTTCAGCAGAAATAAACATGTTTCTGCAAGTTTGGTCACCCCCATGCAACTTATGGGGCAGTAACAGCACACTTTTCAGAACGTGTTTTTCAGCCCGAAATAAACGCATTTTTTCAGACAGCTGTATCCCTATGTATCTGCAAGGCTCAGAAGAGCCCACACACTCAGCTCTTAACCCCAGTATGCAGAAAGTGCCAAAACGTGTTTTTCAGCAGAAATAAATATGTTTCTGCAAGTTTGGTCAACCCCATTTAAGTTATGGGGCAGTAACAGCACACTTTTCAAAACGTGTTTTTCAGCCCGAAATAAACGCGTTTTTTCAGTCAACTGAATTCCCATGTAACTGAAAGGCTCAGAAGAGCCCACACACTCAGCTCTTAACCCCAGTGTGCAGAAAGTGTCTAAACATGTTTTTCAGCAGAAATAAACATGTTTCTGCAAGTTTGGTCACCCCCATGAAACTTATGGGGCAGTAACAGCACACTTTTCAAAACGTGTTTTTCAGCCCGAAATAAACGCGTTTTTTCAGACAACTGAATTCCCATGTAACTGCAAGGCTCAGAAGAGCCCACACACTCAGCTCTTAACCCCAGTGTGCAGAAAGTGTCTAAATATGTTTTTCAGCAGAAATAAACATGTTTCTGCAAGTTTGGTCACCCCCATGAAACTTATGGGGCAGTAACAGCACACTTTTCAAAACGTGTTTTTCAGCCCGAAATAAACGCGTTTTTTCAGACAACTGAATTCCCATGTAACTGCAAGGCTCAGAAGAGCCCACACACTCAGATCTTAACCCCAGTGTGCAGAAAGTGTCTAAACATGTTTTTCAGCAGAAATAAACATGTTTCTGCAAGTTTGGTCACCCCCATGAAACTTATGGGGCAGTAACAGCACACTTTTCAAAACGTGATTTTCAGCCCGAAATAAACGCGTTTTTCAGACAGCTGTATCCCTAAGTATCTGCAAGGCTCAGAAGAGCCCATACACTTAGCTCTTAACCCCAGTATGCAGAAAGTGCCAAAACGTGTTTTTTCAGCAGAAATAAACATGTTTCTGCAAGTTTGGTCACCCCCATGCAACTTATGGGGCAGTAACAGCACACTTTTCAGAACGTGTTTTTCAGCCCGAAATAAACGCATTTTTTCAGACAGCTGTAACCCTTTGTATCTGCAAGGCTCAGAAGAGCCCATACACTCAGCTCTTAACCCCAGTATGCAGAAAGTGCCAAAACGTGTTTTTCAGCAGAAATAAACATGTTTCTGCAAGTTTGGTCACCCCCATGAAACTTATGGGGCAGTAACAGAACACTTTTCAAAACGTGTTTTTCAGCCCGAAATAAAGCGTTTTTTCAGACAACTGAATACCCATGTAACTGCAAGGCTCAGAGGAGCCCACACTCTCAGCTCTTAATCCCAGTGTGCAGAAAGTGTCTAAACATGTTTTTCAGCAGAAATAAACATGTTTCTGCAAGTTTGGTCAACCCCATGTAAGTTATGGGGCAGTAACAGCACACTTTTCAAAACGTATTTTTCAGCCCGAAATAAACGCGTTTTTTCAGTCAACTGAATTCCCATGTAACTGCAAGGCTCAGAGGAGCCCACACACTCAGCTCTTAACCCCAGTGTACAGAAAGTGCCAAAACGTGTTTTTCAGCAGAAATTAACATGTTTCTGCAAGTTTGGTCAACCCCATGTAAATTATGGGGCAATAACAGCACACTTTTCAAAGCGTGCTTTTCATCCCGAAATGAACGCGTTTTTCAGACTTCAGGATCCCAATGTAACTGCAAGGCTCAGAAGAGCCCACACACTCAGCTCTTTACCCCAGTATGCAGAAAGTGTCTAAACATGTTTTTCAGCAGAAATAAACATGTTTCTGCAAGTTTGGTCACCCCCATGCAACTTATGGGGCAGTAAAAGCACACTTTTCAAAACGTGTTTTTCAGCCCGAAATAAACGCGTTTTTTCAGACAACTGAATTCCCATGTAACTGCAAGGCTCAGAAGAGCCCACACACTCAGCTCTTAACCCCAGTATGCAGAAATTGCCAAAACGTGTTTTTTCAGCAGAAATAAACATGTTTCTGCAAGTTTGGTCAACCCCATGCAAGTTATGGGGCAGTAACAGCACACTTTTCAAAACGTGTTTTTCAGCCCGAAATAAAAGCGTTTTTTCAGTCAACTGAATTCCCATGTAACTGCAAGGCTCAGAAGAGCCCACACACTCAGCTCTTAACCCCAGTGTGCAGAAAGTGCCAAAACGTGTTTTTCAGCAGAAATTAACATGTTTCTGCAAGTTTGGTCAACCCCATGTAAATTATGGGGCAATAACAGCACACTTCAAGACGTGCTTTTCAGCCCGAAATGAAGGCGTTTTTTCAGACTTCAGGATCCAAATGTAACTGCAAGGCTCAGAAGAGCCCACACACTCAGCTCTTAACCCCAGTGTGCAGAAAGTGTCTAAACATGTTTTTCAGCAGAAATAAACATGTTTCTGCAAGTTTGGTCACCCCCATGCAACTTATGGGGCAGTAACAGCACACTTTTCAGAACGTGTTTTTCAGCCCGATATAAACACATTTTTTCAGACAGCTGTATCCCTATGTATCTGCAAGGCTCAGAAGAGCCCATACACTCAGCTCTTTACCCCAGTGTGCAGAAAGTGTCTAAACGTGTTTTTCAGCAGAAATAAACATGTTTCTGCAAGTTTGGTCACGCCCATGCAACTTGTGGGGCAGTAACAGCACACTTTTCAGAACGTGTTTTTCAGCCCGAAATAAACGCATTTTTTCAGACAGCTGTATCCCTATGTATCTGCAAGGCTCAGAAGAGCCCATACACTCAGCTCTTAACCCCAGTATGCAGAAAGTGCAAAAACGTGTTTTTCAGCAGAAATAAACATGTTTCTGCAAGTTTGGTTAACCCCATGTAAGTTATGGGGCAGTAAAAGCACAATTTTCAAAACGTGTTTTTCAGCCCGAAATAAACGCGTTTTTTCAGGCTTCAGAATCCCAATATAACTGCAAGTCTCAGAAGAGCCCAAACACTCAGCTCTTAACCCAAGTGTGCTGAAAGTGTCAAAACATGTTTTTCAGCAGAAATAAACATGTTTCTGCAATTTTGGTCACCCCCATGCAACTCATGGGGCAGTAACAGAACACTTTTCAAAACGTGTTTTTCATCCCGAAATAAACACGTTTTTTCAGACAGCTGTATCCCTATGTAACTGCAAGGCTCAGAAGAGCCCACACACTCAGTTCTTTACCCCAGTGTGCAGAAAGTGTCAAAACATGTTTTTCAGCAGAAATAAACATGTTTCTGCAAGTTTGGTCACCCCCATGCAACTTATGGGGCAGTAACAGCACACTTTTCAAAACGTGTTTTTCAGCCCGAAATAAACGCGTTTTTTCAGACAGCTGTATCCCTATGTAACTGCAAGGCTCAGAAAAGCCCACACACTCAGCTCTTTACCCCAGTGTGCAGAAAGTGCCAAAACGTGTTTTTCAGCAGAAATAAACATGTTTCTGCAAGTTTGGTCAACCCCATGTAAGTTATGGGGCAGTAACAGCACAATTTTCAAAACGTGTTTTTCAGCCCGAAATAAACGCGTTTTTTCAGGCTTCAGAATCCCAATGTAACTGCAAGTCTCAGAAGAGCCCAAACACTGAGCTCTTAACCCAAGTGTGCTGAAAGTGCCAAAACATGTTTTTCAGCAGAAATAAACGTTTCTGCACGTTTGGTCACCCCCATGAAACTTATGGGGCAGTAACAGCACACTTTTCAAAACGTGTTTTTCAGCCCGAAATAAACGCGTTTTTTCAGACAACTGATTTCCCATGTAACTGCAAGGCTCAGAAGAGCCCACACACTCAGATCTTAACCCCAGTATGCAGAAAATGCCAAAACGTGTTTTTTCAGCAGAAATAAACATGTTTCTGCAAGTTTGGTCACCCCCATGCAACTTATGGGGCAGTAACAGCACACTTTTCAGAACGTGTTTTTCAGCCCGAAATAAACGCATTTTTTCAGACAGCTGTATCCCTATGTATCTGCAAGGCTCAGAAGAGCCCACACACTCAGCTCTTAACCCCAGTATGCAGAAAGTGCCAAAACGTGTTTTTCAGCAGAAATAAACATGTTTCTGCAAGTTTGGTCACCCCCATGAAACTTATGGGGCAGTAACAGCACACTTTTCAAAACGTGTTTTTCAGCCCGAAATAAACGCGTTTTTTCAGACAACTGAATTCCCATGTAACTGCAAGGCTCAGAAGAGCCCACACACTCAGCTCTTAACCCCAGTGTGCAGAAAGTGTCTAAACATGTTTTTCAGCAGAAATAAACATGTTTCTGCAAGTTTGGTCACCCCCATGAAACTTATGGGGCAGTAACAGCACACTTTTCAAAACGTGTTTTTCAGCCCGAAATAAACGCGTTTTTTCAGACAACTGAATTCCCATGTAACTGCAAGGCTCAGAAGAGCCCACACACTCAGATCTTAACCCCAGTGTGCAGAAAGTGTCTAAACATGTTTTTCAGCAGAAATAAACATGTTTCTGCAAGTTTGGTCACCCCCATGAAACTTATGGGGCAGTAACAGCACACTTTTCAAAACGTGATTTTCAGCCCGAAATAAACGCGTTTTTCAGACAGCTGTATCCCTAAGTATCTGCAAGGCTCAGAAGAGCCCATACACTTAGCTCTTAACCCCAGTATGCAGAAAGTGCCAAAACGTGTTTTTTCAGCAGAAATAAACATGTTTCTGCAAGTTTGGTCACCCCCATGCAACTTATGGGGCAATAACAGCACACTTTTCAGAACGTGTTTTTCAGCCCGAAATAAACGCATTTTTTCAGACAGCTGTAACCCTTTGTATCTGCAAGGCTCAGAAGAGCCCATACACTCAGCTCTTAACCCCAGTATGCAGAAAGTGCCAAAACGTGTTTTTCAGCAGAAATAAACATGTTTCTGCAAGTTTGGTCACCCCCATGAAACTTATGGGGCAGTAACAGAACACTTTTCAAAACGTGTTTTTCAGCCCGAAATAAAGCGTTTTTTCAGACAACTGAATACCCATGTAACTGCAAGGCTCAGAGGAGCCCACACTCTCAGCTCTTAATCCCAGTGTGCAGAAAGTGTCTAAACATGTTTTTCAGCAGAAATAAACATGTTTCTGCAAGTTTGGTCAACCCCATGTAAGTTATGGGGCAGTAACAGCACACTTTTCAAAACGTATTTTTCAGCCCGAAATAAACGCGTTTTTTCAGTCAACTGAATTCCCATGTAACTGCAAGGCTCAGAGGAGCCCACACACTCAGCTCTTAACCCCAGTGTACAGAAAGTGCCAAAACGTGTTTTTCAGCAGAAATTAACATGTTTCTGCAAGTTTGGTCAACCCCATGTAAATTATGGGGCAATAACAGCACACTTTTCAAAGCGTGCTTTTCATCCCGAAATGAACGCGTTTTTCAGACTTCAGGATCCCAATGTAACTGCAAGGCTCAGAAGAGCCCACACACTCAGCTCTTAACCCCAGTATGCAGAAATTGCCAAAACGTGTTTTTTCAGCAGAAATAAACATGTTTCTGCAAGTTTGGTCACCCCCATGCAACTTATGGGGCAGTAACAGCACACTTTTCAGAACGTGTTTTTCAGCCCGATATAAACACATTTTTTCAGACAGCTGTATCCCTATGTATCTGCAAGGCTCAGAAGAGCCCATACACTCAGCTCTTTACCCCAGTGTGCAGAAAGTGTCTAAACGTGTTTTTCAGCAGAAATAAACATGTTTCGGCAAGTTTGGTCACCCCCATGCAAATCATGGGGCAGTAACAGCACACTTTTCAAAACGTGTTTTTCAGCCCTAAATAAAGCGTTTTTTCAGACAACTGAATTCCCATGTAACTGTAAGGCTCAGAGGAGCCCACACACTCAGCTCTTAATCCCAGTGTGCAGAAAGTGTCTAAACATGTTTTTCAGCAGAAATAAACATGTTTCTGCGAGTTTGGTCACCCCCATGAAACTTATGGGGCAGTAACAGCACACTTTTCAAAACGTGTTTTTCAGCCCGAAATAAACGCGTTTTTTCAGACAGCTGTATCCCTAAGTATCTGCAAGGCTCAGAAGAGCCCACACACTCAGCTCTTAACCCCAGTATGCACAAAGTGCCAAAACGTGTTTTTTCAGCAGAAATAAACATGTTTCTGCAAGTTTGGTCACCCCCATGCAACTTATGGGGCAGTAACAGCACACTTTTCAGAACGTGTTTTTCAGCCCGAAATAAACGCATTTTTTCAGACAGCTGTATCCCTAAGTATCTGCAAGGCTCAGAAGAGCCCATACACACTCAGCTCTTAACCCCAGTATGCAGAAAGTGCCAAAACGTGTTTTTGAGCAGAAATAAACATGTTTCTGCAAGTTCGGTCAACCCCATGTAAGTTATGGGGCAGTAACAGCACACTTTTCAAAACGTGTTTTTCAGCCCGAAATAAACGTGTTTTTTCAGACTACAGGATCCCAATGTAACTGCAAGGCTCAGAAGAGCCCACACACTCAGCTCTTAACCCCAGTGTGCAGAAAGTGTCTAAACATGTTTTTCAGCAGAAATAAACATGTTTCTGCAAGTTTGGTCACCCCCATGAAAATTATGGGGCAGTAACAGCACACTTTTCAAAACGTGTTTTTCAGCCCGAAATAAACGCGTTTTTTCAGACAACTGAATTCCCATGTAACTGCAAGGCTCAGAAGAGCCCACACACTCAGCTCTTAACCCCAGTGTGCAGAAAGTGTCTAAATATGTTTTTCAGCAGAAATAAACATGTTTCTGCAAGTTTGGTCACCCCCATGAAACTTATGGGGCAGTAACAGCACACTTTTCAAAACGTGTTTTTCAGCCCGAAATAAACGCGTTTTTTCAGACAACTGAATTCCCATGTAACTGCAAGGCTCAGAAGAGCCCACACACTCAGATCTTAACCCCAGTGTGCAGAAAGTGTCTAAACATGTTTTTCAGCAGAAATAAACATGTTTCTGCAAGTTTGGTCACCCCCATGAAACTTATGGGGCAGTAACAGCACACTTTTCAAAACGTGATTTTCAGCCCGAAATAAACGCGTTTTTCAGACAGCTGTATCCCTAAGTATCTGCAAGGCTCAGAAGAGCCCATACACTTAGCTCTTAACCCCAGTATGCAGAAAGTGCCAAAACGTGTTTTTTCAGCAGAAATAAACATGTTTCTGCAAGTTTGGTCACCCCCATGCAACTTATGGGGCAGTAACAGCACACTTTTCAGAACGTGTTTTTCAGCCCGAAATAAACGCATTTTTTCAGACAGCTGTAACCCTTTGTATCTGCAAGGCTCAGAAGAGCCCATACACTCAGCTCTTAACCCCAGTATGCAGAAAGTGCCAAAACGTGTTTTTCAGCAGAAATAAACATGTTTCTGCAAGTTTGGTCACCCCCATGAAACTTATGGGGCAGTAACAGAACACTTTTCAAAACGTGTTTTTCAGCCCGAAATAAAGCGTTTTTTCAGACAACTGAATACCCATGTAACTGCAAGGCTCAGAGGAGCCCACACTCTCAGCTCTTAATCCCAGTGTGCAGAAAGTGTCTAAACATGTTTTTCAGCAGAAATAAACATGTTTCTGCAAGTTTGGTCAACCCCATGTAAGTTATGGGGCAGTAACAGCACACTTTTCAAAACGTATTTTTCAGCCCGAAATAAACGCGTTTTTTCAGTCAACTGAATTCCCATGTAACTGCAAGGCTCAGAGGAGCCCACACACTCAGCTCTTAACCCCAGTGTACAGAAAGTGCCAAAACGTGTTTTTCAGCAGAAATTAACATGTTTCTGCAAGTTTGGTCAACCCCATGTAAATTATGGGGCAATAACAGCACACTTTTCAAAGCGTGCTTTTCATCCCGAAATGAACGCGTTTTTCAGACTTCAGGATCCCAATGTAACTGCAAGGCTCAGAAGAGCCCACACACTCAGCTCTTTACCCCAGTATGCAGAAAGTGTCTAAACATGTTTTTCAGCAGAAATAAACATGTTTCTGCAAGTTTGGTCACCCCCATGCAACTTATGGGGCAGTAAAAGCACACTTTTCAAAACGTGTTTTTCAGCCCGAAATAAACGCGTTTTTTCAGACAACTGAATTCCCATGTAACTGCAAGGCTCAGAAGAGCCCACACACTCAGCTCTTAACCCCAGTATGCAGAAAGTGCCAAAACGTGTTTTTCAGCAGAAATAAATATGTTTCTGCAAGTTTGGTCAACCCCATGCAAGTTATGGGGCAGTAACAGCACACTTTTCAAAACGTGTTTTTCAGCCCGAAATAAAAGCGTTTTTTCAGTCAACTGAATTCCCATGTAACTGCAAGGCTCAGAAGAGCCCACACACTCAGCTCTTAACCCCAGTGTGCAGAAAGTGCCAAAACGTGTTTTTCAGCAGAAATTAACATGTTTCTGCAAGTTTGGTCAACCCCATGTAAATTATGGGGCAATAACAGCACACTTCAAGACGTGCTTTTCAGCCCGAAATGAAGGCGTTTTTTCAGACTTCAGGATCCAAATGTAACTGCAAGGCTCAGAAGAGCCCACACACTCAGCTCTTAACCCCAGTGTGCAGAAAGTGTCTAAACATGTTTTTCAGCAGAAATAAACATGTTTCTGCAAGTTTGGTCACCCCCATGCAACTTATGGGGCAGTAACAGCACACTTTTCAGAACGTGTTTTTCAGCCCGATATAAACACATTTTTTCAGACAGCTGTATCCCTATGTATCTGCAAGGCTCAGAAGAGCCCATACACTCAGCTCTTTACCCCAGTGTGCAGAAAGTGTCTAAACGTGTTTTTCAGCAGAAATAAACATGTTTCTGCAAGTTTGGTCACGCCCATGCAACTTGTGGGGCAGTAACAGCACACTTTTCAGAACGTGTTTTTCAGCCCGAAATAACCGCATTTTTTCAGACAGCTGTATCCCTATGTATCTGCAAGGCTCAGAAGAGCCCATACACTCAGCTCTTAACCCCAGTATGCAGAAAGTGCAAAAACGTGTTTTTCAGCAGAAATAAACATGTTTCTGCAATTTTGGTCACCCCCATGCAACTCATGGGGCAGTAACAGAACACTTTTCAAAACGTGTTTTTCATCCCGAAATAAACACGTTTTTTCAGACAGCTGTATCCCTATGTAACTGCAAGGCTCAGAAGAGCCCACACACTCAGTTCTTTACCCCAGTGTGCAGAAAGTGTCAAAACATGTTTTTCAGCAGAAATAAACATGTTTCTGCAAGTTTGGTCACCCCCATGCAACTTATGGGGCAGTAACAGCACACTTTTCAAAACGTGTTTTTCAGCCCGAAATAAACGCGTTTTTTCAGACAGCTGTATCCCTATGTAACTGCAAGGCTCAGAAAAGCCCACACACTCAGCTCTTTACCCCAGTGTGCAGAAAGTGCCAAAACGTGTTTTTCAGCAGAAATAAACATGTTTCTGCAAGTTTGGTCAACCCCATGTAAGTTATGGGGCAGTAACAGCACAATTTTCAAAACGTGTTTTTCAGCCCGAAATAAACGCGTTTTTTCAGGCTTCAGAATCCCAATGTAACTGCAAGTCTCAGAAGAGCCCAAACACTGAGCTCTTAACCCAAGTGTGCTGAAAGTGCCAAAACATGTTTTTCAGCAGAAATAAACGTTTCTGCACGTTTGGTCACCCCCATGAAACTTATGGGGCAGTAACAGCACACTTTTCAAAACGTGTTTTTCAGCCCGAAATAAACGCGTTTTTTCAGACAACTGATTTCCCATGTAACTGCAAGGCTCAGAAGAGCCCACACACTCAGATCTTAACCCCAGTATGCAGAAAATGCCAAAACGTGTTTTTTCAGCAGAAATAAACATGTTTCTGCAAGTTTGGTCACCCCCATGCAACTTATGGGGCAGTAACAGCACACTTTTCAGAACGTGTTTTTCAGCCCGAAATAAACGCATTTTTTCAGACAGCTGTATCCCTATGTATCTGCAAGGCTCAGAAGAGCCCACACACTCAGCTCTTAACCCCAGTATGCAGAAAGTGCCAAAACGTGTTTTTCAGCAGAAATAAACATGTTTCTGCAAGTTTGGTCACCCCCATGAAACTTATGGGGCAGTAACAGCACACTTTTCAAAACGTGTTTTTCAGCCCGAAATAAACGCGTTTTTTCAGACAACTGAATTCCCATGTAACTGCAAGGCTCAGAAGAGCCCACACACTCAGCTCTTAACCCCAGTGTGCAGAAAGTGTCTAAACATGTTTTTCAGCAGAAATAAACATGTTTCTGCAAGTTTGGTCACCCCCATGAAACTTATGGGGCAGTAACAGCACACTTTTCAAAACGTGTTTTTCAGCCCGAAATAAACGCGTTTTTTCAGACAACTGATTTCCCATGTAACTGCAAGGCTCAGAAGAGCCCACACACTCAGATCTTAACCCCAGTGTGCAGAAAGTGTCTAAACATGTTTTTCAGCAGAAATAAACATGTTTCTGCAAGTTTGGTCACCCCCATGAAACTTATGGGGCAGTAACAGCACACTTTTCAAAACGTGATTTTCAGCCCGAAATAAACGCGTTTTTCAGACAGCTGTATCCCTAAGTATCTGCAAGGCTCAGAAGAGCCCATACACTTAGCTCTTAACCCCAGTATGCAGAAAGTGCCAAAACGTGTTTTTTCAGCAGAAATAAACATGTTTCTGCAAGTTTGGTCACCCCCATGCAACTTATGGGGCAGTAACAGCACACTTTTCAGAACGTGTTTTTCAGCCCGAAATAAACGCATTTTTTCAGACAGCTGTAACCCTTTGTATCTGCAAGGCTCAGAAGAGCCCATACACTCAGCTCTTAACCCCAGTATGCAGAAAGTGCCAAAACGTGTTTTTCAGCAGAAATAAACATGTTTCTGCAAGTTTGGTCACCCCCATGAAACTTATGGGGCAGTAACAGAACACTTTTCAAAACGTGTTTTTCAGCCCGAAATAAAGCGTTTTTTCAGACAACTGAATACCCATGTAACTGCAAGGCTCAGAGGAGCCCACACTCTCAGCTCTTAATCCCAGTGTGCAGAAAGTGTCTAAACATGTTTTTCAGCAGAAATAAACATGTTTCTGCAAGTTTGGTCAACCCCATGTAAGTTATGGGGCAGTAACAGCACACTTTTCAAAACGTATTTTTCAGCCCGAAATAAACGCGTTTTTTCAGTCAACTGAATTCCCATGTAACTGCAAGGCTCAGAGGAGCCCACACACTCAGCTCTTAACCCCAGTGTACAGAAAGTGCCAAAACGTGTTTTTCAGCAGAAATTAACATGTTTCTGCAAGTTTGGTCAACCCCATGTAAATTATGGGGCAATAACAGCACACTTTTCAAAGCGTGCTTTTCATCCCGAAATGAACGCGTTTTTCAGACTTCAGGATCCCAATGTAACTGCAAGGCTCAGAAGAGCCCACACACTCAGCTCTTTACCCCAGTATGCAGAAAGTGTCTAAACATGTTTTTCAGCAGAAATAAACATGTTTCTGCAAGTTTGGTCACCCCCATGCAACTTATGGGGCAGTAAAAGCACACTTTTCAAAACGTGTTTTTCAGCCCGAAATAAACGCGTTTTTTCAGACAACTGAATTCCCATGTAACTGCAAGGCTCAGAAGAGCCCACACACTCAGCTCTTAACCCCAGTATGCAGAAATTGCCAAAACATGTTTTTCAGCAGAAATAAACATGTTTCTGCAAGTTTGGTCACCCCCATGAAACTTATGGGGCAGTAACAGCACACTTTTCAAAACGTGTTTTTCAGCCCGAAATAAACGCGTTTTTTCAGACAACTGAATTCCCATGTAACTGCAAGGCTCAGAAGAGCCCACACACTCAGCTCTTAACCCCAGTGTGCAGAAAGTGTCTAAATATGTTTTTCAGCAGAAATAAACATGTTTCTGCAAGTTTGGTCACCCCCATGCAACTTATGGGGCAGTAACAGCACACTTTTCAGAACGTGTTTTTCAGCCCGATATAAACACATTTTTTCAGACAGCTGTATCCCTATGTATCTGCAAGGCTCAGAAGAGCCCATACACTCAGCTCTTTACCCCAGTGTGCAGAAAGTGTCTAAACGTGTTTTTCAGCAGAAATAAACATGTTTCGGCAAGTTTGGTCACCCCCATGCAAATCATGGGGCAGTAACAGCACACTTTTCAAAACGTGTTTTTCAGCCCTAAATAAAGCGTTTTTTCAGACAACTGAATTCCCATGTAACTGTAAGGCTCAGAGGAGCCCACACACTCAGCTCTTAATCCCAGTGTGCAGAAAGTGTCTAAACATGTTTTTCAGCAGAAATAAACATGTTTCTGCGAGTTTGGTCACCCCCATGAAACTTATGGGGCAGTAACAGCACACTTTTCAAAACGTGTTTTTCAGCCCGAAATAAACGCGTTTTTTCAGACAGCTGTATCCCTAAGTATCTGCAAGGCTCAGAAGAGCCCACACACTCAGCTCTTAACCCCAGTATGCACAAAGTGCCAAAACGTGTTTTTTCAGCAGAAATAAACATGTTTCTGCAAGTTTGGTCACCCCCATGCAACTTATGGGGCAGTAACAGCACACTTTTCAGAACGTGTTTTTCAGCCCGAAATAAACGCATTTTTTCAGACAGCTGTATCCCTAAGTATCTGCAAGGCTCAGAAGAGCCCATACACACTCAGCTCTTAACCCCAGTATGCAGAAAGTTCCAAAACGTGTTTTTGAGCAGAAATAAACATGTTTCTGCAAGTTCGGTCAACCCCATGTAAGTTATGGGGCAGTAACAGCACACTTTTCAAAACGTGTTTTTCAGCCCGAAATAAACGTGTTTTTTCAGACTACAGGATCCCAATGTAACTGCAAGGCTCAGAAGAGCCCACACACTCAGCTCTTAACCCCAGTGTGCAGAAAGTGTCTAAACATGTTTTTCAGCAGAAATAAACATGTTTCTGCAAGTTTGGTCACCCCCATGAAAATTATGGGGCAGTAACAGCACACTTTTCAAAACGTGTTTTTCAGCCCGAAATAAACGCGTTTTTTCAGACAACTGAATTCCCATGTAACTGCAAGGCTCAGAAGAGCCCACACACTCAGATCTTAACCCCAGTGTGCAGAAAGTGTCTAAACATGTTTTTCAGCAGAAATAAACATGTTTCTGCAACTTTGGTCACCCCCATGAAACTTATGGGGCAGTAACAGCACACTTTTCAAAACGTGTTTTTCAGCCCGAAATAAACGCGTTTTTTCAGACAGCTGTATCCCTAAGTATCTGCAAGGCTCAGAAGAGCCCACACACTTAGCTCTTAACCCCAGTATGCAGAAAGTGCCAAAACGTGTTTTTTCAGCAGAAATAAACATGTTTCTGCAAGTTTGGTCACCCCCATGCAACTTATGGGGCAGTAACAGCACACTTTTCAGAACGTGTTTTTCAGCCCGAAATAAACGCATTTTTTCAGACAGCTGTAACCCTTTGTATCTGCAAGGCTCAGAAGAGCCCATACACTCAGCTCTTAACCCCAGTATGCAGAAAGTGCCAAAACGTGTTTTTCAGCAGAAATAAACATGTTTCTGCAAGTTTGGTCACCCCCATGAAACTTATGGGGCAGTAACAGAACACTTTTCAAAACGTGTTTTTCAGCCCGAAATAAAGCGTTTTTTCAGACAACTGAATACCCATGTAACTGCAAGGCTCAGAGGAGCCCACACTCTCAGCTCTTAATCCCAGTGTGCAGAAAGTGTCTAAACATGTTTTTCAGCAGAAATAAACATGTTTCTGCAAGTTTGGTCAACCCCATGTAAGTTATGGGGCAGTAACAGCACACTTTTCAAAACGTATTTTTCAGCCCGAAATAAACGCGTTTTTTCAGTCAACTGAATTCCCATGTAACTGCAAGGCTCAGAGGAGCCCACACACTCAGCTCTTAACCCCAGTGTACAGAAAGTGCCAAAACGTGTTTTTCAGCAGAAATTAACATGTTTCTGCAAGTTTGGTCAACCCCATGTAAATTATGGGGCAATAACAGCACACTTTTCAAAGCGTGCTTTTCATCCCGAAATGAACGCGTTTTTCAGACTTCAGGATCCCAATGTAACTGCAAGGCTCAGAAGAGCCCACACACTCAGCTCTTTACCCCAGTATGCAGAAAGTGTCTAAACATGTTTTTCAGCAGAAATAAACATGTTTCTGCAAGTTTGGTCACCCCCATGCAACTTATGGGGCAGTAAAAGCACACTTTTCAAAACGTGTTTTTCAGCCCGAAATAAACGCGTTTTTTCAGACAACTGAATTCCCATGTAACTGCAAGGCTCAGAAGAGCCCACACACTCAGCTCTTAACCCCAGTATGCAGAAATTGCCAAAACGTGTTTTTTCAGCAGAAATAAACATGTTTCTGCAAGTTTGGTCAACCCCATGCAAGTTATGGGGCAGTAACAGCACACTTTTCAAAACGTGTTTTTCAGCCCGAAATAAACGCGTTTTTTCAGGCTTCAGAATCCCAATGTAACTGCAAGTCTCAGAAGAGCCCAAACACTCAGCTCTTAACCCAAGTGTGCTGAAAGTGTCAAAACATGTTTTTCAGCAGAAATAAACATGTTTCTGCAAGTTTGGTCACCCCCATGCAACTCATGGGGCAGTAACAGAACAGTTTTCAAAACGTGTTTTTCAGCCCGAAATAAAAGCGTTTTTTCAGTCAACTGAATTCCCATGTAACTGCAAGGCTCAGAAGAGCCCACACACTCAGCTCTTAACCCCAGTGTGCAGAAAGTGCCAAAACGTGTTTTTCAGCAGAAATTAACATGTTTCTGCAAGTTTGGTCAACCCCATGTAAATTATGGGGCAATAACAGCACACTTCAAGACGTGCTTTTCAGCCCGAAATGAAGGCGTTTTTTCAGACTTCAGGATCCAAATGTAACTGCAAGGCTCAGAAGAGCCCACACACTCAGCTCTTAACCCCAGTGTGCAGAAAGTGTCTAAACATGTTTTTCAGCAGAAATAAACATGTTTCTGCAAGTTTGGTCACCCCCATGCAACTTATGGGGCAGTAACAGCACACTTTTCAGAACGTGTTTTTCAGCCCGATATAAACACATTTTTTCAGACAGCTGTATCCCTATGTATCTGCAAGGCTCAGAAGAGCCCATACACTCAGCTCTTTACCCCAGTGTGCAGAAAGTGTCTAAACGTGTTTTTCAGCAGAAATAAACATGTTTCTGCAAGTTTGGTCACGCCCATGCAACTTGTGGGGCAGTAACAGCACACTTTTCAGAACGTGTTTTTCAGCCCGAAATAAACGCATTTTTTCAGACAGCTGTATCCCTATGTATCTGCAAGGCTCAGAAGAGCCCATACACTCAGCTCTTAACCCCAGTATGCAGAAAGTGCAAAAACGTGTTTTTCAGCAGAAATAAACATGTTTCTGCAAGTTTGGTTAACCCCATGTAAGTTATGGGGCAGTAAAAGCACAATTTTCAAAACGTGTTTTTCAGCCCGAAATAAACGCGTTTTTTCAGGCTTCAGAATCCCAATATAACTGCAAGTCTCAGAAGAGCCCAAACACTCAGCTCTTAACCCAAGTGTGCTGAAAGTGTCAAAACATGTTTTTCAGCAGAAATAAACATGTTTCTGCAATTTTGGTCACCCCCATGCAACTCATGGGGCAGTAACAGAACACTTTTCAAAACGTGTTTTTCATCCCGAAATAAACACGTTTTTTCAGACAGCTGTATCCCTATGTAACTGCAAGGCTCAGAAGAGCCCACACACTCAGTTCTTTACCCCAGTGTGCAGAAAGTGTCAAAACATGTTTTTCAGCAGAAATAAACATGTTTCTGCAAGTTTGGTCACCCCCATGCAACTTATGGGGCAGTAACAGCACACTTTTCAAAACGTGTTTTTCAGCCCGAAATAAACGCGTTTTTTCAGACAGCTGTATCCCTATGTAACTGCAAGGCTCAGAAAAGCCCACACACTCAGCTCTTTACCCCAGTGTGCAGAAAGTGCCAAAACGTGTTTTTCAGCAGAAATAAACATGTTTCTGCAAGTTTGGTCAACCCCATGTAAGTTATGGGGCAGTAACAGCACAATTTTCAAAACGTGTTTTTCAGCCCGAAATAAACGCGTTTTTTCAGGCTTCAGAATCCCAATGTAACTGCAAGTCTCAGAAGAGCCCAAACACTGAGCTCTTAACCCAAGTGTGCTGAAAGTGCCAAAACATGTTTTTCAGCAGAAATAAACGTTTCTGCACGTTTGGTCACCCCCATGAAACTTATGGGGCAGTAACAGCACACTTTTCAAAACGTGTTTTTCAGCCCGAAATAAACGCGTTTTTTCAGACAACTGATTTCCCATGTAACTGCAAGGCTCAGAAGAGCCCACACACTCAGATCTTAACCCCAGTATGCAGAAAATGCCAAAACGTGTTTTTTCAGCAGAAATAAACATGTTTCTGCAAGTTTGGTCACCCCCATGCAACTTATGGGGCAGTAACAGCACACTTTTCAGAACGTGTTTTTCAGCCCGAAATAAACGCATTTTTTCAGACAGCTGTATCCCTATGTATCTGCAAGGCTCAGAAGAGCCCACACACTCAGCTCTTAACCCCAGTATGCAGAAAGTGCCAAAACGTGTTTTTCAGCAGAAATAAATATGTTTCTGCAAGTTTGGTCAACCCCATTTAAGTTATGGGGCAGTAACAGCACACTTTTCAAAACGTGTTTTTCAGCCCGAAATAAACGCGTTTTTTCAGTCAACTGAATTCCCATGTAACTGAAAGGCTCAGAAGAGCCCACACACTCAGCTCTTAACCCCAGTGTGCAGAAAGTGTCTAAACATGTTTTTCAGCAGAAATAAACATGTTTCTGCAAGTTTGGTCACCCCCATGAAACTTATGGGGCAGTAACAGCACACTTTTCAAAACGTGTTTTTCAGCCCGAAATAAACGCGTTTTTTCAGACAACTGAATTCCCATGTAACTGCAAGGCTCAGAAGAGCCCACACACTCAGCTCTTAACCCCAGTGTGCAGAAAGTGTCTAAACATGTTTTTCAGCAGAAATAAACATGTTTCTGCAAGTTTGGTCACCCCCATGAAACTTATGGGGCAGTAACAGCACACTTTTCAAAACGTGTTTTTCAGCCCGAAATAAACGCGTTTTTTCAGACAACTGAATTCCCATGTACTGCAAGGCTCAGAAGAGCCCACACACTCAGATCTTAACCCCAGTGTGCAGAAAGTGTCTAAACATGTTTTTCAGCAGAAATAAACATGTTTCTGCAAGTTTGGTCACCCCCATGAAACTTATGGGGCAGTAACAGCACACTTTTCAAAACGTGATTTTCAGCCCGAAATAAACGCGTTTTTCAGACAGCTGTATCCCTAAGTATCTGCAAGGCTCAGAAGAGCCCATACACTTAGCTCTTAACCCCAGTATGCAGAAAGTGCCAAAACGTGTTTTTTCAGCAGAAATAAACATGTTTCTGCAAGTTTGGTCACCCCCATGCAACTTATGGGGCAGTAACAGCACACTTTTCAGAACGTGTTTTTCAGCCCGAAATAAACGCATTTTTTCAGACAGCTGTAACCCTTTGTATCTGCAAGGCTCAGAAGAGCCCATACACTCAGCTCTTAACCCCAGTATGCAGAAAGTGCCAAAACGTGTTTTTCAGCAGAAATAAACATGTTTCTGCAAGTTTGGTCACCCCCATGAAACTTATGGGGCAGTAACAGAACACTTTTCAAAACGTGTTTTTCAGCCCGAAATAAAGCGTTTTTTCAGACAACTGAATACCCATGTAACTGCAAGGCTCAGAGGAGCCCACACTCTCAGCTCTTAATCCCAGTGTGCAGAAAGTGTCTAAACATGTTTTTCAGCAGAAATAAACATGTTTCTGCAAGTTTGGTCAACCCCATGTAAGTTATGGGGCAGTAACAGCACACTTTTCAAAACGTATTTTTCAGCCCGAAATAAACGCGTTTTTTCAGTCAACTGAATTCCCATGTAACTGCAAGGCTCAGAGGAGCCCACACACTCAGCTCTTAACCCCAGTGTACAGAAAGTGCCAAAACGTGTTTTTCAGCAGAAATTAACATGTTTCTGCAAGTTTGGTCAACCCCATGTAAATTATGGGGCAATAACAGCACACTTTTCAAAGCGTGCTTTTCATCCCGAAATGAACGCGTTTTTCAGACTTCAGGATCCCAATGTAACTGCAAGGCTCAGAAGAGCCCACACACTCAGCTCTTTACCCCAGTATGCAGAAAGTGTCTAAACATGTTTTTCAGCAGAAATAAACATGTTTCTGCAAGTTTGGTCACCCCCATGCAACTTATGGGGCAGTAAAAGCACACTTTTCAAAACGTGTTTTTCAGCCCGAAATAAACGCGTTTTTTCAGACAACTGAATTCCCATGTAACTGCAAGGCTCAGAAGAGCCCACACACTCAGCTCTTAACCCCAGTATGCAGAAATTGCCAAAACGTGTTTTTTCAGCAGAAATAAACATGTTTCTGCAAGTTTGGGCACCCCCATGCAACTTATGGGGCAGTAACAGCACACTTTTCAGAACGTGTTTTTCAGCCCGATATAAACACATTTTTTCAGACAGCTGTATCCCTATGTATCTGCAAGGCTCAGAAGAGCCCATACACTCAGCTCTTTACCCCAGTGTGCAGAAAGTGTCTAAACGTGTTTTTCAGCAGAAATAAACATGTTTCGGCAAGTTTGGTCACCCCCATGCAAATCATGGGGCAGTAACAGCACACTTTTCAAAACGTGTTTTTCAGCCCTAAATAAAGCGTTTTTTCAGACAACTGAATTCCCATGTAACTGTAAGGCTCAGAGGAGCCCACACACTCAGCTCTTAATCCCAGTGTGCAGAAAGTGTCTAAACATGTTTTTCAGCAGAAATAAACATGTTTCTGCAAGTTTGGTCACCCCCATGAAACTTATGGGGCAGTAACAGCACACTTTTCAAAACGTGTTTTTCAGCCCGAAATAAACGCGTTTTTTCAGACAGCTGTATCCCTAAGTATCTGCAAGGCTCAGAAGAGCCCACACACTCAGCTCTTAACCCCAGTATGCACAAAGTGCCAAAACGTGTTTATTCAGCAGAAATAAACATGTTTCTGCAAGTTTGGTCACCCCCATGCAACTTATGGGGCAGTAACAGCACACTTTTCAGAACGTGTTTTTCAGCCCGAAATAAACGCATTTTTTCAGACAGCTGTATCCCTAAGTATCTGCAAGGCTCAGAAGAGCCCATACACACTCAGCTCTTAACCCCAGTATGCAGAAAGTGCCAAAACGTGTTTTTGAGCAGAAATAAACATGTTTCTGCAAGTTCGGTCAACCCCATGTAAGTTATGGGGCAGTAACAGCACACTTTTCAAAACGTGTTTTTCAGCCCGAAATAAACGTGTTTTTTCAGACTACAGGATCCCAATGTAACTGCAAGGCTCAGAAGAGCCCACACACTCAGCTCTTAACCCCAGTGTGCAGAAAGTGTCTAAACATGTTTTTCAGCAGAAATAAACATGTTTCTGCAAGTTTGGTCACCCCCATGAAAATTATGGGGCAGTAACAGCACACTTTTCAAAACGTGTTTTTCAGCCCGAAATAAACGCGTTTTTTCAGACAACTGAATTCCCATGTAACTGCAAGGCTCAGAAGAGCCCACACACTCAGATCTTAACCCCAGTGTGCAGAAAGTGTCTAAACATGTTTTTCAGCAGAAATAAACATGTTTCTGCAACTTTGGTCACCCCCATGAAACTTATGGGGCAGTAACAGCACACTTTTCAAAACGTGTTTTTCAGCCCGAAATAAACGCGTTTTTTCAGACAGCTGTATCCCTAAGTATCTGCAAGGCTCAGAAGAGCCCACACACTTAGCTCTTAACCCCAGTATGCAGAAAGTGCCAAAACGTGTTTTTTCAGCAGAAATAAACATGTTTCTGCAAGTTTGGTCACCCCCATGCAACTTATGGGGCAGTAACAGCACACTTTTCAGAACGTGTTTTTCAGCCCGAAATAAACGCATTTTTTCAGACAGCTGTAACCCTATGTTTCTGCAAGGCTCAGAAGAGCCCATACACTCAGCTCTTAACCCCAGTATGCAGAAAGTGCCAAAACGTGTTTTTCAGCAGAAATAAACATGTTTCTGCAAGTTTGGTCACCCCCATGAAACTTATGGGGCAGTAACAGAACACTTTTCAAAACGTGTTTTTCAGCCCGAAATAAAGCGTTTTTTCAGACAACTGAATACCCATGTAACTGCAAGGCTCAGAGGAGCCCACACTCTCAGCTCTTAATCCCAGTGTGCAGAAAGTGTCTAAACATGTTTTTCAGCAGAAATAAACATGTTTCTGCAAGTTTGGTCACCCCCATGCAACTCATGGGGCAGTAACAGAACAGTTTTCAAAACGTGTTTTTCAGCCCGAAATAAAAGCGTTTTTTCAGTCAACTGAATTCCCATGTAACTGCAAGGCTCAGAAGACCCCACACACTCAGCTCTTAACCCCAGTGTGCAGAAAGTGCCAAAACGTGTTTTTCAGCAGAAATTAACATGTTTCTGCAAGTTTGGTCAACCCCATGTAAATTATGGGGCAATAACAGCACACTTCAAGACGTGCTTTTCAGCCCGAAATGAAGGCGTTTTTTCAGACTTCAGGATCCAAATGTAACTGCAAGGCTCAGAAGAGCCCACACACTCAGCTCTTAACCCCAGTGTGCAGAAAGTGTCTAAACATGTTTTTCAGCAGAAATAAACATGTTTCTGCAAGTTTGGTCACCCCCATGCAACTTATGGGGCAGTAACAGCACACTTTTCAGAACGTGTTTTTCAGCCCGATATAAACACATTTTTTCAGACAGCTGTATCCCTATGTATCTGCAAGGCTCAGAAGAGCCCATACACTCAGCTCTTTACCCCAGTGTGCAGAAAGTGTCTAAACGTGTTTTTCAGCAGAAATAAACATGTTTCGGCAAGTTTGGTCACCCCCATGCAAATCATGGGGCAGTAACAGCACACTTTTCAAAACGTGTTTTTCAGCCCTAAATAAAGCGTTTTTTCAGACAACTGAATTCCCATGTAACTGTAAGGCTCAGAGGAGCCCACACACTCAGCTCTTAATCCCAGTGTGCAGAAAGTGTCTAAACATGTTTTTCAGCAGAAATAAACATGTTTCTGCAAGTTTGGTCACCCCCATGAAACTTATGGGGCAGTAACAGCACACTTTTCAAAACGTGTTTTTCAGCCCGAAATAAACGCGTTTTTTCAGACAGCTGTATCCCTAAGTATCTGCAAGGCTCAGAAGAGCCCACACACTCAGCTCTTAACCCCAGTATGCACAAAGTGCCAAAACGTGTTTTTTCAGCAGAAATAAACATGTTTCTGCAAGTTTGGTCACCCCCATGCAACTTATGGGGCAGTAACAGCACACTTTTCAGAACGTGTTTTTCAGCCCAAAATAAATGCATTTTTTCAGACAGCTGTATCCCTACGTATCTGCAAGGCTCAGAAGAGCCCATACACACTCAGCTCTTAACCCCAGTATGCAGAAAGTGCCAAAACGTGTTTTTGAGCAGAAATAAACATGTTTCTGCAAGTTCGGTCAACCCCATGTAAGTTATGGGGCAGTAACAGCACACTTTTCAAAACGTGTTTTTCAGCCCGAAATATACGTGTTTTTTCAGACTACAGGATCCCAATGTAACTGCAAGGCTCAGAAGAGCCCACACACTCAGCTCTTAACCCCAGTGTGCAGAAAGTGTCTAAACATGTTTTTCAGCAGAAATAAACATGTTTCTGCAAGTTTGGTCACCCCCATGAAAATTATGGGGCAGTAACAGCACACTTTTCAAAACGTGTTTTTCAGCCCGAAATAAACGCGTTTTTTCAGACAAATGAATTCCCATGTAACTGCAAGGCTCAGAAGAGCCCACACACTCAGATCTTAACCCCAGTGTGCAGAAAGTGTCTAAACATGTTTTTCAGCAGAAATAAACATGTTTCTGCAACTTTGGTCACCCCCATGAAACTTATGGGGCAGTAACAGCACACTTTTCAAAACGTGTTTTTCAGCCCGAAATAAACGCGTTTTTTCAGACAGCTGTATCCCTAAGTATCTGCAAGGCTCAGAAGAGCCCACACACTTAGCTCTTAACCCCAGTATGCAGAAAGTGCCAAAACGTGTTTTTTCAGCAGAAATAAACATGTTTCTGCAAGTTTGGTCACCCCCATGCAACTTATGGGGCAGTAACAGCACACTTTTCAGAACGTGTTTTTCAGCCCGAAATAAACGCATTTTTTCAGACAGCTGTAACCCTATGTTTCTGCAAGGCTCAGAAGAGCCCATACACTCAGCTCTTAACCCCAGTATGCAGAAAGTGCCAAAACGTGTTTTTCAGCAGAAATAAACATGTTTCTGCAAGTTTGGTCACCCCCATGAAACTTATGGGGCAGTAACAGAACACTTTTCAAAACGTGTTTTTCAGCCCGAAATAAAGCGTTTTTTCAGACAACTGAATACCCATGTAACTGCAAGGCTCAAAGGAGCCCACACTCTCAGCTCTTAATCCCAGTGTGCAGAAAGTGTCTAAACATGTTTTTCAGCAGAAATAAACATGTTTCTGCAAGTTTGGTCAACCCCATGTAAGTTATGGGGCAGTAACAGCACACTTTTCAAAACGTATTTTTCAGCCCGAAATAAACGCGTTTTTTCAGTCAACTGAATTCCCATGTAACTGCAAGGCTCAGAGGAGCCCACACACTCAGCTCTTAACCCCAGTGTACAGAAAGTGCCAAAACGTGTTTTTCAGCAGAAATTAACATTTTCTGCAAGTTTGGTCAACCCCATGTAAATTATGGGGCAATAACAGCACACTTTTCAAAACGTGCTTTTCATCCCGAAATGAACGCGTTTTTCAGACTTCAGGATCCCAATGTAACTGCAAGGCTCAGAAGAGCCCACACACTCACCTCTTTACCCCAGTATGCAGAAAGTGTCTAAACATGTTTTTCAGCAGAAATAAACATGTTTCTGCAAGTTTGGTCACCCCCATGCAACTTATGGGGCAGTAAAAGCACACTTTTCAAAACGTGTTTTTCAGCCCGAAATAAACGCGTATTTTCAGACAACTGAATTCCCATGTAACTGCAAGGCTCAGAAGAGCCCACACACTCAGCTCTTAACCCCAGTATGCAGAAATTGCCAAAACGTGTTTTTTCAGCAGAAATAAACATGTTTCTGCAAGTTTGGTCACCCCCATGCAACTTATGGGGCAGTGACAGCACACTTTTCAGAACGTGTTTTTCAGCCCGAAATAAACGCATTTTTTCAGACAGCTGTATCCCTATGTATCTGCAAGGCTCAGAAGAGCCCATACACTCAGCTCTTAACCCCAGTATGCAGAATGTGCCAAAACGTGTTTTTCAGCAGAAATAAACATGTTTCTGCAAGTTTGGTCAACCCCATGTAAGTTATGGGGCAGTAACAGCACACTTTACAAAACGTGTTTTTCAGCCCGAAATAAACGCGTTTTTTCAGACAGCTCTATACCTATGTAACTGCAAGGCTAAGAAGAGCCCACACACTCAGCTCTTAACCCCAGTATGCAGAAAGTGCCAAAACATGTTTTTCAGCAGAAAAAAACATGTTTCTGCAAGTTTGGTCACCCCCATGCAACTTAAGGGGCAGTAACAGCACACTTTTCAGAACGTGTTTTTCAGCCCGAAATAAACGCATTTTTTCAGACAGCTGTATCCCTATGTATCTGCAAGGCTCAGAAGAGCCCATACACTCAGCTCTTAACCCCAGTATGCAGAAAGTGCCAAAACGTGTTTTTCAGCAGAAATAAACATATTTCTGCAAGTTTGGTCACCCCCATGCAACTTATGGGGCAGTAACAGCACACTTTACAAAACGTGTTTTTCAGCCCGAAATAAACGCGTTTTTTCAGACAGCTGTATCCCTATGTAACTGCAAGGCTCAGAAAAGCCCACACACTCAGCTCTTTACCCCAGTGTGCTGAAAGTGCCAAAACGTGGTTTTCAGCAGAAATAAACATGTTTCTGCAAGTTTGGTCAACCCCATGCAAGTTATGGGGCAGTAACAGCACACTTTTCAAAATGTGTTTTTCAGCCCGAAATAAACGCGTTTTTTCAGGCTTCAGAATCCCAATGTAACTGCAAGTCTCAGAAGAGCCCAAACACTCAGCTCTTAACCCAAGTGTGCTGAAAGTGTCAAAACATGTTTTTCAGCAGAAATAAACATGTTTCTGCAAGTTTGGTCACCCCCATGCAACTCATGGGGCAGTAACAGAACAGTTTTCAAAACGTGTTTTTCAGCCCGAAATAAAAGCGTTTTTTCAGTCAACTGAATTCCCATGTAACTGCAAGGCTCAGAAGAGCCCACACACTCAGCTCTTAACCCCAGTGTGCAGAAAGTGCCAAAACGTGTTTTTCAGCAGAAATTAACATGTTTCTGCAAGTTTGGTCAACCCCATGTAAATTATGGGGCAATAACAGCACACTTCAAGACGTGCTTTTCAGCCCGAAATGAAGGCGTTTTTTCAGACTTCAGGATCCAAATGTAACTGCAAGGCTCAGAAGAGCCCACACACTCAGCTCTTAACCCCAGTGTGCAGAAAGTGTCTAAACATGTTTTTCAGCAGAAATAAACATGTTTCTGCAAGTTTGGTCACCCCCATGCAACTTATGGGGCAGTAACAGCACACTTTTCAGAACGTGTTTTTCAGCCCGATATAAACACATTTTTTCAGACAGCTGTATCCCTATGTATCTGCAAGGCTCAGAAGAGCCCATACACTCAGCTCTTTACCCCAGTGTGCAGAAAGTGTCTAAACGTGTTTTTCAGCAGAAATAAACATGTTTCGGCAAGTTTGGTCACCCCCATGCAAATCATGGGGCAGTAACAGCACACTTTTCAAAACGTGTTTTTCAGCCCTAAATAAAGCGTTTTTTCAGACAACTGAATTCCCATGTAACTGTAAGGCTCAGAGGAGCCCACACACTCAGCTCTTAATCCCAGTGTGCAGAAAGTGTCTAAACATGTTTTTCAGCAGAAATAAACATGTTTCTGCAAGTTTGGTCACCCCCATGAAACTTATGGGGCAGTAACAGCACACTTTTCAAAACGTGTTTTTCAGCCCGACATAAACGCGTTTTTTCAGACAGCTGTATCCCTAAGTATCTGCAAGGCTCAGAAGAGCCCACACACTCAGCTCTTAACCCCAGTATGCACAAAGTGCCAAAACGTGTTTTTTCAGCAGAAATAAACATGTTTCTGCAAGTTTGGTCACCCCCATGCAACTTATGGGGCAGTAACAGCACACTTTTCAGAACGTGTTTTTCAGCCCGAAATAAACGCATTTTTTCAGACAGCTGTATCCCTAAGTATCTGCAAGGCTCAGAAGAGCCCATACACACTCAGCTCTTAACCCCAGTATGCAGAAAGTGCCAAAACGTGTTTTTGAGCAGAAATAAACATGTTTCTGCAAGTTCGGTCAACCCCATGTAAGTTATGGGGCAGTAACAGCACACTTTTCAAAACGTGTTTTTCAGCCCGAAATAAAGCGTTTTTTCAGACAACTGAATTCCCATGTAACTGCAAGGCTCAGAAGAGCCCACACACTCAGATCTTAACCCCAGTATGCAGAAAGTGCCAAAACGTGTTTTTCAGCAGAAATAAACATGTTTCTGCAAGTTTGGTCACCCCCATGCAACTCATGGGGCAGTAACAGCACACTTTTCAAAACGTGTTTTTCAGCCCTAAATAAAGCGTTTTTTCAGACAACTGAATTCCCATGTAACTGTAAGGCTCAGAGGAGCCCACACACTCAGCTCTTAATCCCAGTGTGCAGAAAGTGTCTAAACATGTTTTTCAGCAGAAATAAACATGTTTCTGCAAGTTTGGTCACCCCCATGAAACTTATGGGGCCATAACAGAACACCTTTCAAAACGTGTTTTTCAGCCCGAAATAAACGCGTTTTTTCAGACAACTGAATTCCCATGTAACTGAAAGGCTCAGAAGAGCCCACACACTCAGATCTTAACCCCAGTGTGCAGAAAGTGTCTAAACATGTTTTTCAGCAGAAATAAACATGTTTCTGCAAATTTGGTCACCCCCATGAAACTTATGGGGCAGTAACAGCACACTTTTCAAAACGTGTTTTTCAGCCCGAAATAAACGCGTTTTTTCAGACAACTGAATTCCCATGTAACTGCAAGGCTCAGAAGAGCCCACACACTCAGATCTTAACCCCAGTGTGCAGAAAGTGTCTAAACATGTTTTTCAGCAGAAATAAACATGTTTCTGCAAGTTTGGTCACCCCCATGAAACTTATGGGGCAGTAACAGCACACTTTTCAAAACGTGTTTTTCAGCCCGAAATAAACGCGTTTTTTCAGACAGCTGTATCCCTAAGTATCTGCAAGGCTCAGAAGAGCCCACACACTCAGCTCTTAACCCCAGTATGCAGAAAGTGCCAAAACGTGTTTTTTCAGCAGAAATAAACATGTTTCTGCAAGTTTGGTCACCCCCATGCAACTTATGGGGCAGTAACAGCACACTTTTCAGAACGTGTTTTTCAGCCCGAAATAAACGCATTTTTTCAGACAGCTGTATCCCTAAGTATCTGCAAGGCTCAGAAGAGCCCATACACTCAGCTCTTAACCCCAGTATGCAGAAAGTGCCAAAACGTGTTTTTCAGCAGAAATAAACATGTTTCTGCAAGTTTGGTCAACCCCATGTAAGTTATGGGGCAGTAACAGCACACTTTTCAAAACGTGTTTTTCAGCCCGAAATAAACGTGTTTTTTCAGACTACAGGATCCCAATGTAACTGCAAGGCTCAGAAGAGCCCACACACTCAGCTCTTAACCCCAGTGTGCAGAAAGTATCTAAACATGATTTTCAGCAGAAATAAGCATGTTTCTGCAAGTTTGGTCACCCCCATGTAAGTTATGGGGCAGTAACAGCACACTTTTCAAAACGTGTTTTTCAGCCCGAAATAAACGCGTTTTTTCAGACAACTGAATTCCCATGTAACTGCAAGGCTCAGAAGAGCCCACACACTCAGATCTTAACCCCAGTGTGCAGAAAGTGTCTAAACATGTTGTTCAGCAGAAATAAACATGTTTCTGCAAGTTTGGTCACCCCCATGAAACTTATGGGGCAGTAACAGCACACTTTTCAAAACGTGTTTTTCAGCCCGAAATAAACGCGTTTTTTCAGACAGCTGTATCCCTAAGTATCTGCAAGGCTCAGAAGAGCCCACACACTCAGCTCTTAACCCCAGTATGCAGAAAGTGCCAAAACGTGTTTTTTCAGCAGAAATAAACATGTTTCTGCAAGTTTGGTCACCCCCATGCAACTTATGGGGCAGTAACAGCACACTTTTCAGAACGTGTTTTTCAGCCCGAAATAAACGCATTTTTTCAGACAGCTGTAACCCTATGTATCTGCAAGGCTCAGAAGAGCCCATACACTCAGCTCTTAACCCCAGTATGCAGAAAGTGCCAAAACGTGTTTTTCAGCAGAAATAAACATGTTTCTGCAAGTTTGGTCAACCCCATGTAAGTTATGGGGCAGTAACATCACACTTTTCAAAACGTGTTTTTCAGCCCGAAATAAACGCGTTTTTTCAGACAGCTGTATCCCTAAGTATCTGCAAGGCTCAGAAGAGCCCACACACTCAGCTCTTAACCCCAGTATGCACAAAGTGCCAAAACGTGTTTTTTCAGCAGAAATAAACATGTTTCTGCAAGTTTGGTCACCCCCATGCAACTTATGGGGCAGTAACAGCACACTTTTCAGAACGTGTTTTTCAGCCCGAAATAAACGCATTTTTTCAGACAGCTGTATCCCTAAGTATCTGCAAGGCTCAGAAGAGCCCATACACACTCAGCTCTTAACCCCAGTATGCAGAAAGTGCCAAAACATGTTTTTGAGCAGAAATAAACATGTTTCTACAAGTTCGGTCAACCCCATGTAAGTTATGGGGCAGTAACAGCACACTTTTCAAAACGTGTTTTTCAGCCCGAAATAAACGTGTTTTTTCAGACTACAGGATCCCAATGTAACTGCAAGGCTCAGAAGAGCCCACACACTCAGCTCTTAACCCCAGTGTGCAGAAAGTATCTAAACATGTTTTTCAGCAGAAATAAGCATGTTTCTGCAAGTTTGGTCACCCCCATGTAAGTTATGGGGCAGTAACAGCACACTTTTCAAAACGTGTTTTTCAGCCCGAAATAAACGCGTTTTTTCAGACAGCTGTATCCCTAAGTATCTGCAAGGCTCAGAAGAGCCCACACACTCAGATCTTAACCCCAGTATGCAGAAAGTGCCAAAACGTGTTTTTTCAGCAGAAATAAACATGTTTCTGCAAGTTTGGTCACCCCCATGCAACTTATGGGGCAGTAACAGCACACTTTTCAGAACGTGTTTTTCAGCCCGAAATAAACGCATTTTTTCAGACAGCTGTAACCCTATGTATCTGCAAGGCTCAGAAGAGCCCATACTTTCAGCTCTTAACCCCAGTATGCAGAAAGTGCCAAAACGTGTTTTTCAGCAGAAATAAACATGTTTCTGCAAGTTTGGTCAACCCCATGTAAGTTATGGGGCAGTAACAGCACACTTTTCAAAACGTGTTTTTCAGCCCGAAATAAACGTGTTTTTTCAGACTACAGGATCCCAATGTAACTGCAAGGCTCAGAAGAGCCCACACACTCAGCTCTTAACCCCAGTGTGCAGAAAGTATCTAAACATGTTTTTCAGCAGAAATAAGCATGTTTCTGCAAGTTTGGTCAACCCCATGCAAGTTATGGGGCAGTAACAGCACACTTTTCAAAACGTGTTTTTCAGCCCGAAATAAACGCGTTTTTTCAGGCTTCAGAATCCCAATGTAACTGCAAGTCTCAGAAGAGCCCAAACACTCAGCTCTTAACCCAAGTGTGCTGAAAGTGTCAAAACATGTTTTTCAGCAGAAATAAACATGTTTCTGCAAGTTTGGTCACCCCCATGCAACTCATGGGGCAGTAACAGAACACTTTTCAAAACGTGTTTTTCAGCCCGAAATAAAAGCGTTTTTTCAGTCAACTGAATTCCCATGTAACTGCAAGGCTCAGAAGAGCCCACACACTCAGCTCTTAACCCCAGTGTGCAGAAAGTGCCAAAACGTGTTTTTCAGCAGAAATTAACATGTTTCTGCAAGTTTGGTCAACCCCATGTAAATTATGGGGCAATAACAGCACACTTCAAAACATGCTTTTCAGCCCGAAATGAAGGCGTTTTTTCAGACTTCAGGATCCAAATGTAACTGCAAGGCTCAGAAGAGCCCACACAGTCAGCTCTTAACCCCAGTGTGCAGAAAGTGTCTAAACATGTTTTTCAGCAGAAATAAACATGTTTCTGCAAGTTTGGTCACCCCCATGCAACTTATGGGGCAGTAACAGCACACTTTTCAAAACGTGTTTTTCAGCCCGAAATAAACGCGTTTTTTCAGACAGCTGTATCCCTATGTATCTGCAAGGCTCAGAAGAGCCCACACACTCAGCTCTTAACCCCAGTATGCAGAATTGCCAAAACGTGTTTTTTCAGCAGAAATAAACATGTTTCTGCAAGTTTGGTCACCCCCATGCAACTTATGGGGCAGTGACAGCACACTTTTCAGAACGTGTTTTTCAGCCCGAAATAAACGCATTTTTTCAGACAGCTGTATCCCTATGTATCTGCAAGGCTCAGAAGAGCCCATACACTCAGCTCTTAACCCCAGTATGCAGAATGTGCCAAAACGTGTTTTTCAGCAGAAATAAACATGTTTCTGCAAGTTTGGTCAACCCCATGTAAGTTATGGGGCAGTAACAGCACACTTTACAAAACGTGTTTTTCAGCCCGAAATAAACGCGTTTTTTCAGACAGCTGTATCCCTATGTAACTGCAAGGCTCAGAAAAGCCCACACACTCAGCTCTTTACCCCAGTGTGCTGAAAGTGCCAAAACGTGGTTTTCAGCAGAAATAAACATGTTTCTGCAAGTTTGGTCAACCCCATGCAAGTTATGGGGCAGTAACAGCACACTTTTCAAAACGTGTTTTTCAGCCCGAAATAAACGTGTTTTTTCAGACTACAGGATCCCAATGTAACTGCAAGGCTCAGAAGAGCCCACACACTCAGCTCTTAACCCCAGTGTGCAGAAAGTATCTAAACATGTTTTTCAGCAGAAATAAGCATGTTTCTGCAAGTTTGGTCACCCCCATGTAAGTTATGGGGCAGTAACAGCACACTTTTCAAAACGTGTTTTTCAGCCCGAAATAAACGCGTTTTTTCAGACAACTGAATTCCCATGTAACTGAAAGGCTCAGAAGAGCCCACACACTCAGATCTTAACCCCAGTGTGCAGAAAGTGTCTAAACATGTTTTTCAGCAGAAATAAACATGTTTCTGCAAGTTTGGTCACCCCCATGAAACTTATGGGGCAGTAACAGCACACTTTTCAAAACGTGTTTTTCAGCCCGAAATAAACGCGTTTTTTCAGACAGCTGTATCCCTAAGTATCTGCAAGGCTCAGAAGAGCCCACACACTCAGCTCTTAACCCCAGTATGCAGAAAGTGCCAAAACATGTTTTTCAGCAGAAATAAACATGTTTCTGCAAGTTTGGTCACCCCCATGCAACTTATGGGGCAGTAACAGCACACTTTTCAAAACGTGTTTTTCAGCCCGAAATAAACGTGTTTTTTCAGACTACAGAATCCCAATGTAACTGCAAGGCTCAGAAGAGCCCACACACTCAGCTCTTAACCCCAGTGTGCAGAAAGTGCCAAAACGTGTTTTTCAGCAGAAATTAACATGTTTCTGCAAGTTTGGTCAACGCCATGTAAATTATGGGGCAATAACAGCACACTTCAAAACGTGCTTTTCAGCCCGAAATGAAGGCGTTTTTTCAGACTTCAGGATCCAAATGTAACTGCAAGGCTCAGAAGAGCCCACACACTCAGCTCTTAACCCCAGTGTGCAGAAAGTGTCTAAACATGTTTTTCAGCAGAAATAAACATGTTTCTGCAAGTTTGGTCACCCCCGTGCAACTTATGGGGCAGTAACAGCACACTTTTCAGAACGTGTTTTTCAGCCCGAAATAAAAGCGTTTTTTCAGTCAACTGAATTCCCATGTAACTGCAAGGCTCAGAAGAGCCCACACACTCAGCTCTTTACTCCAGTGTGCTGAAAGTGCCAAAACGTGGTTTTCAGCAGAAATAAACATGTTTCTGCAAGTTTGGTCAACCCCATGTAAGTTATGGGGCGGTAACAGCACACTTTTCAAAACGTGTTTTTCAGCCCGAAATAAACGCGTTTTTTCAGACAGCTGTATCCCTATGTAACTGCAAGGCTCAGAAGAGCCCACACACTCAGCTCTTTACCCCAGTGTGCAGAAAGTGCCAAAACGTGTTTTTCAGCAGAAATAAACATGTTTCGGCAAGTTTGGTCACCCCCATGCAACTCATGGGGCAGTAACAGCACACTTTTCAAAAACGTGTTTTTCAGCCCTAAATAAAGCGTTTTTTCAGACAACTGAATTCCCATGTAACTGTAAGGCTCAGAGGAGCCCACACACTCAGCTCTTAATCCCAGTGTGCAGAAAGTGTCTAAACATGTTTTTCAGCAGAAATAAGGTTATGGGGCAATAACAGCACACTTTTCAAAACGTGCTTTTCAGCCCGAAATGAACGCGTTTTTTCAGTCTTCAGGATCCCAATGTAACTGCAAGGCTCAGAAGAGCCCACACACTCAGCTCTTAACCCCAGTGTGCAGAAAGTGCCAAAACGTGTTTTTCAGCAGAAATTAACATGTTTCTGCAAGTTTGGTCACCCCCATGCAACTTATGGGGCAGTAACAGCACACTTTTCAAAACGTGTTTTTCAGCCCGAAATAAACGCGTTTTTTCAGACAGCTGTATCCCTATGTAACTGCAAGGCTCAGAAGAGCCCACACACTCAGGTCTTAACCCCAGTGCGCTGAAAGTGTCAAAACATGTTTTTCAGCAGAAATAAACATGTTTCTGCAAGTTTGGTCAACCCTATGTAAGTTACGGGGCAGTAACAGCACACTTTTCAAAACGTGTTTTTCAACCCGAAATAAACTCGTTTTTTCAGTCAACTGAATTCCCATGTAACTGCAAGGCTCAGAAGAGACCACACACTCAGCTCTTAACCCCAGTATGCAGAAATTGCCAAAACGTGTTTTTTCAGCAGAAATAAACATGTTTCTGCAAGTTTGGTCACCCCCATGCAACTTATGGGGCAGTGACAGCACACTTTTCAGAACGTGTTTTTCAGCCCGAAATAAACGCATTTTTTCAGACAGCTGTATCCCTATGTATCTGCAAGGCTCAGAAGAGCCCAAACACTCAGCTCTTAACCCAAGTGTGCTGAAAGTGTCAAAACATGTTTTTCAGCAGAAATAAACATGTTTCTGCAATTTTGGTCACCCCCATGCAACTCATGGGGCAGTAACAGAACACTTTTCAAAACGTGTTTTTCATCCCGAAATAAACGCGTTTTTTCAGACAGCTGTATCCCTATGTAACTGCAAGGCTCAGAAGAGCCCACACACTCAGTTCTTTACCCCAGTGTGCTGAAAGTGTCAAAACATGTTTTTCAGCAGAAATAAACATGTTTCTGCAAGTTTGGTCAACCCCATGTAAGTTATGGGTCAGTAACAGCTCACTTTTCAAAACGTGTTTTTCAGCCCGAAATAAACGCGTTTTTTCAGACAGCTGTATCCCTATGTAACTGCAATGCTCAGAAGAGCCCACACACTCAGGTCTTAACCCCAGTGTGCTGAAAGTGTCAAAACGTGTTTTTCAGCAGAAATAAACATGTTTCTGCAAGTTTGGTCAACCCCATGTAAGTTATGGGGCAGTAACAGCACACTTTTCAAAACGTGTTTTTCAGTCCGAAATTAATGCGTTTTTTCAGACAGCTGTATCCCTATGTAACTGCAAGGCTCAGAAGAGCCCACACACTCAGGTCTTAACCCCAGTGTGCTGAAAGTGTCAAAACATGTATTTCAGCAGAAATAAACATGTTTCTGCAAGTTTGGTCAACCCCATGTAACTTATGGGGCAGTAACAGCTCACTTTTCAAAACGTGTTTTTCAGCCCGAAATAAACGCGTTTTTTCAGACAGCTGTATCCCTATGTAACTGCAAGGCTCAGAAGAGCCCACACACTCAGGTCTGAACCCCAGTGTGCTGAAAGTGTCAAAACATGTTTTTCAGCAGAAATAAACATGTTTCTGCAAGTTTGGTCAACCCCATGTAATTTATGGGGCAGTAAAAATTCAACTTTGATGTTTGGAGGGCTTCTGAGACACCCTGCCGGAATGTACATTTGAAACCCTAGCTAGGGTTAGGGTTAGCATTCCCACAACAGGTAGAAGTTTTTTACTGCTAGTGCTGCATTTCGGGCCCCCAGTTATCTTTTGGATGTGTGATAATTTGCTCCTATCTGCACTTTAAGTTTTCGGACAGTTTTGGTCACCTTTTTGTATATTGCCCTATCCAGTGATATTATCTAAAACTGAGCCAGATGAAAAGTGTGAAGAATACATGTTCTAATGGGTAAACTCTCTTCATTTTGTCATTTAAAGTGCAGCAAAAAGTGCAACAGAGGGCAAAATTCTATGGTTCTTGTAACCCTAACCCTAGCCAGGCATTAAAAGCATGCCGATTTAACTACCATTTAACAGCATTTTTCAGCTTTATGAAAATTTGCCTAAGCCAGACAGAATATTAAAGAAGATACTTTTCCTAGAGTTTTTAGAAACCGTTTTGATAGTTTGAGACTGATTTTTTGGAGTGTGAGGAGAAAATTCAACTTTGATGTTTGGAGGGCTTCTGAGATACCCTGCTGGAATGCACATTTGAAACCCTAGCTAGGGTTAGGGTTAGCATTCCCACAACAGGTAGAAGTTTTTTACTGTCAGTGCTGCATTCCGGGTCCGCAGTTATCTTTAGGATGGGTGATAATTTGCTCCTATCTGCACTTTTAGTTTTCGGACAGTTTTGGTCACCTTTGTGTATATTGCCCTATCCAGTGATTTTATCCAAAACTGAGCCAGATGAAAAGTGTGAAGAATACATGTTCTAATGGGTAAACTCTCTTCATTTTGTCATTTAAAGTGCAGCTAAAAGTGCAACAGCGGGCAAAATTATATGGTTCTTGTAACCCTAACCCTAGCCAGGCATTAAAAGCAAGCCGATTTAACCACCATCTAACAGCATTTTTCAGCTTTATGAAAATTTGCCTAAGCCAGACAGAATATTAAAGAAGATACTTTTCCTAGAGGTTTTACAAACCGTTTTAACAGTTTGAGACTGATTTTTTGGAGTGTGAGGAGAAAATTCAACTTTGATGTTTGGAGGGCTTCTGAGATACCCTGCTGGAATGCACTTTTGAAACCCTAGCTAGGGTTAGGGTTAGCATTCCCACAACAGGTAGAAGTTTTTTACTGCTAGTGCTGCATTCCGGGCCCCCAGTTATCTTTAGGATGTGTGATAATTTGCTCCTATCTGCAATTTTAGTTTTCGGACAGTTTTGGTCACCTTTTTGTATATTGCCCTATCCAGTGATTTTATCCAAAACTGAGCCAGATGAAAAGTGTGAAGAATACATGTTCTAATGGGTAAACTCTCTTCATTTTGTCATTTAAAGTGCAGCTAAAAGTGCAACAGCGGGCAAAATTCTATGGTTCTTGTAACCCTAACCCTAGCCAGGCATTAAAAGCAAGCCGATTTAACCACCATCTAACAGCATTTTTCAGCTTTATGAAAATTTGCCTAAGCCAGACAGAATATTAAAGAAGATACTTTTCCTAGAGGTTTTAGAAACCGTTTTGATAGTTTGAGACTGATTTTTTGGAGTGTGAGGAGAAAATTCAACTTTGATGTTTGGAGGGCTTCTGAGATACCCTGCTGGAATGCACTTTTGAAACCCTAGCTAGGGTTAGGGTTAGCATTCCCACAACAGGTAGAAGTTTTTTACTGCTAGTGCTGCATTCCGGGCCCCCAGTTATCTTTAGGATGTGTGATAATTTGCTCCTATCTGCAATTTTAGTTTTCGGACAGTTTTGGTCACCTTTTTGTATATTGCCCTATCCAGTGATTTTATCCAAAACTGAGCCAGATGAAAAGTGTGAGGAATACCTGTTCTAATGGGTAAACTCTCTTCATTTTGTCATTTAAAGTGCAGCTAAAAGTGCAACAGCGGGCAAAATTTTTTGGTTCTTGTAACCCTAAACCTAGCCAGGCATTAAAAGCATGCCGATTTAACTACCATTTAACAGCATTTTTCAGCTTTATGAAAATTTGCCTAAACCAGACAGAATGTTAAAGAAGATACATTTCCTAGAAGTTTTAGAAACTGTTTTGATAGTTTGAGACTGATTTTCTCGAGTTTGAGGAAAAAATTCAACTTTGATGTTTGGAGGGTTACTGAGACACCCTGCCGGAATGTACATTTGAAACCCTAGCTAGGGTTAGGGTTAGGATTCCCAGAACAGGTAGAAGTTTTTTACTGCTAGTGCTGCATTCCGGGCCCCCAGTTATCTTTAGGATGTGTGATAATTTGCTCCTATCTGCACTTTAAGTTTTCGGACAGTTTTGGTCACCTTTGTGTATATTGCCCTATCCAGTGATTTTATCCAAAACTGAGCCAGATGAAAAGTGTGAAGAATACCTATTCTAATGGGTAAACTCTCTTCATTTTGTCATTTAAAGTGCAGCAAAAAGTGCAACAGAGGGCAAAATTCTATGGTTCTTGTAACCCTAAGCCTAGCCAGGCATTAAAAGCATGCCGATTTAACTACCATTTAACAGCATTTTTCAGCTTTATGAAAATTTGCCTAAGCCAGACAGAATATTAAAGAAGATACTTTTCCTAGAGGTTTTAGAAACCGTTTTGATAGTTTGAGACTGATTTTTTGGAGTTTGAGGAGAAAATTCAACTTTGATGTTTGGAGGGCTTCTGAGATACCCTGCTGGAATGCACATTTGAAACCCTAGCTAGGGTTAGGGTTAGCATTCCCACAACAGGTAGAAGTTTTTTACTGTCAGTGCTGCATTCCGGGTCCCCAGTTATCTTTAGGATGCGTGATAATTTGCTCCTATCTGCACTTTTAGTTTTCGGACAGTTTTGGTCACCTTTTTGTATATTGCCCTATCCAGTGATTTTATCCAAAACTGAGCCAGATGAAAAGTGTGAAGAATACATGTTCTAATGGGTAAACTCTCTTCATTTTGTCATTTAAAGTGCAGCTAAAAGTGCAACAGCGGGCAAAATTCTATGGTTCTTGTAACCCTAACCCTAGCCAGGCATTAAAAGCATGCCGATTTAACTACCATTTAACAGCATTTTTCAGCTTCATGAAAATTTGCCTAAATCAGACAGAATATTAAAGAAGATACATTTCCTAGAGTTTTTAAAAACCGTTTTGATAGTTTGAGATTGATTTTTTTTGGTTTGAGGAAAAAATTCAACTTTGATGTTTGGAGGGCTTCTGTTACACCCTGCCGGAATGTACATTTGAAACCCTAGCTAGGGTTAGGGTTAGCATTCCCACAACAGGTAGAAGTTTTTTACTGCTAGTGCTGCATTCCGGGCCCCCAGTTATCTTTAGGATGTATGATAATTTGCTCCTATCTGCACTTTAAGTTTTCGGACAGTTTTGGTTACCTTTTTGTATATTGCCCTATCCAGTGATTTTATCCAAAACTGAGCCAGATGAAAAGTGTGAAGAATACATGTTCTAATGGGTAAACTCTCTTCATTTTGTCATTTAAAGTGCAGCTAAAAGTGCAACAGAGGGCAAAATTTTTTGGTTCTTGTAACCCTAAACCTAGCCAGGCATTAAAAGCATGCCGATTTAACTACCATTTAACAGCATTTTTCAGCTTTATGAAAATTTGCCTAAACCAGACAGAATATTAAAGAAGATACATTTCCTAGAAGTTTTAGAAACTGTTTTGATAGTTTGAGACTGATTTTCTGGAGTTTGAGGAAAAAATTCAACTTTGATGTTTGGAGGGCTTCTGAGACACCCTGCCGGAATGTACATTTGAAACCCTAGCTAGAGTTAGGGTTAGCATTCCCACAACAGGTAGAAGTTTTTTACTGCTAGTGCTGCATTCCGGGCCCCCAGTTATCTTTAGGATGTGTGATAATTTGCTCCTATCTGCACTTTTAGTTTTCGGACAGTTTTGGTCACCTTTTTGTATATTGCCCTATCCAGTGATTTTATCCAAAACTGAGCCAGATGAAAAGTGTGAAGAATACCTGTTCTAATGGGTAAACTCTCTTCATTTTGTATTTAAAGTGCAGCTAAAAGTGCAACAGCGGGCAAAATTCTTTGGTTCTTGTAACCCTAACCCTAGCCAGGCATTGAAATCATGCCGATTTAACTACCATTAAACAGCATTTTTCAGCTTTATGAAAATTTGCTTAAACCAGACCGAATATTAAAGAAGATACATTTCCTAGAAATTTTAGAAACCGTTTTGATAGTTTGAGACTGATTTTTTGGAGTTTGAGGAAAAAATTCAACTTTGATGTTTGGAGGGCTTCTGAGACACCCTGCCGGAATGTACATTTGAAACCCTAGCTAGGGTTAGGGTTAGCATTCCCACAACAGGTAAAAGTTTTTTACTGCTAGTGCTGCATTCCGGGCCCCCAGTTATCTTTAGGATGTGTGATAATTTGCTCCTATCTGCACTTTAAGTTTTTGGACAGTTTTGGTCACCTTTTTGTATATTGCCCTATCCAGTGATTTTATCCAAAACTGAGCCAGATGAAAATTGTGAAGAATACATGTTCTAATGGGTAAACTCTCTTCATTTTGTCATTTAAAGTGCAGATAAAAGTGCAACAGAGGGCAAAATTCTATGGTTCTTGTAACCCTAACCCTAGCCAGGTATTAAAAGCATGCCGATTTTACTACCATTTAACAGCATTTTTCAGCTTTATGAAAATTTGCCTAAGCCGGACAGAATATTAAAGAAGATACTTTTCCTTGAGGTTTTAGATACTGTTTTGATAGTTTGAGACTGATTTTTTGGAGTTTGAGGAGAAAATTCAACTTTGATGTTTGGAGGGCTTCTGAGATACCCTGCTGTAATGCACTTTTGAAACCCTAGCTAGGGTTAGGGTTAGCATTCCCACAACAGGTAGAAGTTTTTTACTGTCAGTGCTGCATTCCGGGTCCCCAGTTATCTTTAGGATGTGTGATAATTTTCTCCTATCTGCACTTTTAGTTTTTGGACAGTTTTGGTCACCTTTGTGTATATTGCCCTATCCAGTGATTTTATCCAAAACTGAGCCAGATGAAAAGTGTGAAGAATACCTATTCTAATGGGTAAACTCTCTTCATTTTGTCATTTAAAGTGCAGCAAAAAGTGCAACAGAGGGCAAAATTCTATGGTTCTTGTAACCCTAAGCCTAGCCAGGCATTAAAAGCATGCCGATTTAACTACCATTTAACAGCATTTTTCAGCTTTATGAAAATTTGCCTAAGCCAGACAGAATATTAAAGAAGATACTTTTCCTAGAGGTTTTAGAAACCGTTTTGATAGTTTGAGACTGATTTTTTGGAGTTTGAGGAGAAATTTCAACTTTGATGTTTGGAGGGCTTCTGAGATACCCTGCTGGAATGCACATTTGAAACCCTAGCTAGGGTTAGGGTTAGCATTCCCACAACAGGTAGAAGTTTTTTACTGTCAGTGCTGCATTCCGGGTCCCCAGTTATCTTTAGGATGCGTGATAATTTGCTCCTATCTGCACTTTTAGTTTTCGGACAGTTTTGGTCACCTTTTTGTATATTGCCCTATCCAGTGATTTTATCCAAAACTGAGCCAGATGAAAAGTGTGAAGAATACATGTTCTAATGGGTAAACTCTCGTCATTTTGTCATTTAAAGTGCAGCTAAAAGTGCAACAGCGGGCAAAATTCTATGGTTCTTGTAACCCTAACCCTAGCCAGGCATTAAAAGCATGCCGATTTAACTACCATTTAACAGCATTTTTCAGCTTCATGAAAATTTGCCTAAATCAGACAGAATATTAAAGAAGATACATTTCCTAGAGTTTTTAAAAACCGTTTTGATAGTTTGAGATTGATTTTTTTTGGTTTGAGGAAAAAATTCAACTTTGATGTTTGGAGGGCTTCTGTTACACCCTGCCGGAATGTACATTTGAAACCCTAGCTAGGGTTAGGGTTAGCATTCCCACAACAGGTAGAAGTTTTTTACTGCTAGTGCTGCATTCCGGGCCCCCAGTTATCTTTAGGATGTATGATAATTTGCTCCTATCGGCACTTTAAGTTTTCGGACAGTTTTGGTTACCTTTTTGTATATTGCCCTATCCAGTGATTTTATCCAAAACTGAGCCAGATGAAAAGTGTGAAGAATACCTGTTCTAATGGGTAAACTCTCTTCATTTTGTATTTAAAGTGCAGCTAAAAGTGCAACAGCGGGCAAAATTCTTTGGTTCTTGTAACCCTAACCCTAGCCAGGCATTGAAATCATGCCGATTTAACTACCATTAAACAGCATTTTTCAGCTTTATGAAAATTTGCTTAAACCAGACCGAATATTAAAGAAGATACATTTCCTAGAAATTTTAGAAACCGTTTTGATAGTTTGAGACTGATTTTTTGGAGTTTGAGGAAAAAATTCAACTTTGATGTTTGGAGGGCTTCTGAGACACCCTGCCGGAATGTACATTTGAAACCCTAGCTAGGGTTAGGGTTAGCATTCCCACAACAGGTAAAAGTTTTTTACTGCTAGTGCTGCATTCCGGGCCCCCAGTTATCTTTAGGATGTGTGATAATTTGCTCCTATCTGCACTTTAAGTTTTTGGACAGTTTTGGTCACCTTTTTGTATATTGCCCTATCCAGTGATTTTATCCAAAACTGAGCCAGATGAAAATTGTGAAGAATACATGTTCTAATGGGAAAACTCTCTTCATTTTGTCATTTAAAGTGCAGATAAAAGTGCAACAGAGGGCAAAATTCTATGGTTCTTGTAACCCTAACCCTAGCCAGGTATTAAAAGCATGCCGATTTTACTACCATTTAACAGCATTTTTCAGCTTTATGAAAATTTGCCTAAGCCGGACAGAATATTAAAGAAGATACTTTTCCTTGAGGTTTTAGATACTGTTTTGATAGTTTGAGACTGATTTTTTGGAGTTTGAGGAGAAAATTCAACTTTGATGTTTGGAGGGCTTCTGAAATAACCTGCTGTAATGCACTTTTGAAACCCTAGCTAGGGTTAGGGTTAGCATTCCCACAACAGGTAGAAGTTTTTTACTGTCAGTGCTGCATTCCGGGTCCCCAGTTATCTTTAGGATGTGTGATAATTTTCTCCTATCTGCACTTTTAGTTTTTGGACAGTTTTGGTCACCTTTGTGTATATTGCCCTATCCAGTGATTTTATCCAAAACTGAGCCAGATGAAAAGTGTGAAGAATACCTATTCTAATGGGTAAACTCTCTTCATTTTGTCATTTAAAGTGCAGCAAAAAGTGCAACAGAGGGCAAAATTCTATGGTTCTTGTAACCCTAAGCCTAGCCAGGCATTAAAAGCATGCCGATTTAACTACCATTTAACAGCATTTTTCAGCTTTATGAAAATTTGCCTAAGCCAGACAGAATATTAAAGAAGATACTTTTCCTAGAGGTTTTAGAAACCGTTTTGATAGTTTGAGACTGATTTTTTGGAGTTTGAGGAGAAATTTCAACTTTGATGTTTGGAGGGCTTCTGAGATACCCTGCTGGAATGCACATTTGAAACCCTAGCTAGGGTTAGGGTTAGCATTCCCACAACAGGTAGAAGTTTTTTACTGTCAGTGCTGCATTCCGGGTCCCCAGTTATCTTTAGGATGCGTGATAATTTGCTCCTATCTGCACTTTTAGTTTTCGGACAGTTTTGGTCACCTTTTTGTATATTGCCCTATCCAGTGATTTTATCCAAAACTGAGCCAGATGAAAAGTGTGAAGAATACATGTTCTAATGGGTAAACTCTCTTCATTTTGTCATTTAAAGTGCAGCTAAAAGTGCAACAGCGGGCAAAATTCTATGGTTCTTGTAACCCTAACCCTAGCCAGGCATTAAAAGCATGCCGATTTAACTACCATTTAACAGCATTTTTCAGCTTCATGAAAATTTGCCTAAATCAGACAGAATATTAAAGAAGATACATTTCCTAGAGTTTTTAAAAACCGTTTTGATAGTTTGAGATTGATTTTTTTTGGTTTGAGGAAAAAATTCAACTTTGATGTTTGGAGGGCTTCTGAGATACCCTGCTGGAATGCACATTTGAAACCCTAGCTGGGTTAGGGTTAGCATTCCCACAACAGGTAGAAGTTTTTTACTGTCAGTGCTGCATTCCGGGTCCCCAGTTATCTTTAGGATGCGTGATAATTTGCTCCTATCTGCACTTTTAGTTTTCGGACAGTTTTGGTCACCTTTTTGTATATTGCCCTATCCAGTGATTTTATCCAAAACTGAGCCAGATGAAAAGTGTGAAGAATACCTGTTCTAATGGGTAAACTCTCTTCATTTTGTATTTAAAGTGCAGCTAAAAGTGCAACAGCGGGCAAAATTCTTTGGTTCTTGTAACCCTAACCCTAGCCAGGCATTGAAATCATGCCGATTTAACTACCATTAAACAGCATTTTTCAGCTTTATGAAAATTTGCTTAAACCAGACCGAATATTAAAGAAGATACATTTCCTAGAAATTTTAGAAACCGTTTTGATAGTTTGAGACTGATTTTTTGGAGTTTGAGGAAAAAATTCAACTTTGATGTTTGGAGGGCTTCTGAGACACCCTGCCGGAATGTACATTTGAAACCCTAGCTAGGGTTAGGGTTAGCATTCCCACAACAGGTAAAAGTTTTTTACTGCTAGTGCTGCATTCCGGGCCCCCAGTTATCTTTAGGATGTGTGATAATTTGCTCCTATCTGCACTTTAAGTTTTTGGACAGTTTTGGTCACCTTTTTGTATATTGCCCTATCCAGTGATTTTATCCAAAACTGAGCCAGATGAAAATTGTGAAGAATACATGTTCTAATGGGTAAACTCTCTTCATTTTGTCATTTAAAGTGCAGATAAAAGTGCAACAGAGGGCAAAATTCTATGGTTCTTGTAACCCTAACCCTAGCCAGGTATTAAAAGCATGCCGATTTTACTACCATTTAACAGCATTTTTCAGCTTTATGAAAATTTGCCTAAGCCGGACAGAATATTAAAGAAGATACTTTTCCTTGAGGTTTTAGATACTGTTTTGATAGTTTGAGACTGATTTTTGTGAGTTTGAGGAGAAAATTCAACTTTGATGTTTGGAGGGCTTCTGAGATACCCTGCTGTAATGCACTTTTGAAACCCTAGCTAGGGTTAGGGTTAGCATTCCCACAACAGGTAGAAGTTTTTTACTGTCAGTGCTGCATTCCGGGTCCCCAGTTATCTTTAGGATGTGTGATAATTTTCTCCTATCTGCACTTTTAGTTTTTGGACAGTTTTGGTCACCTTTTTGTATATTGCCCTATCCAGTGATTTTATCCAAAACTGAGCCAGATGAAAAGTGTGAAGAATACCTGTTCTAATGGGTAAACTCTCTTCATTTTGTCATTTAAAGTGCAGCTAAAAGTGCAACAGCGGGCAAAATTCTTTGCTTCTTGTAACCCTAACCCTAGCCAGGCATTAAAAGCATGCCGATTTAACTACCATTTAACAGCATTTTTCAGCTTTATGAAAATTTGCCTAAACCAGACAGAATATTAAAGAAGATACATTTCCTAGAAGTTTTAGAAACCATTTTGATAGTTTGAGACTGATTTTTTGGAGTTTGAGGAAAAAATTCAACTTTGATGTTTGGAGGGCTTCTGAGACACCCTGCCGGAATCTACATTTGAAACCCTAGCTAGGGTTAGGGTTAGCATTCCCACAACAGGTAGAAGTTTTTTACTGCTAGTGCTGCATTCCGGGCCCCCAGTTATCTTTAGGATGTGTGATAATTTGCTCCTATCTGCACTTTAAGTTTTCGGACAGTTTTGGTCACCTTTTTGTATATTGCCCTATCCAGTGATTTTATCCAAAACTGAGCCAGATGAAAATTGTGAAGAATACCTGTTCTAATGGGTAAACTCTCTTCATTTTGTCATTTAAAGTGCAGCTAAAAGTGCAACAGCGGGCAAAATTTTTTGGGTCTTGTAACCCTAACCCTAGCCAGGCATTAAAAGCATGCCGATTTAAGTACCATTTAACAGCATTTTTCAGCTTTATGAAAATTTGCCTAAACCAGACAGAATATTAAAGAAGATACATTTCCTAGAAGTTTTAGAAACCGTTTTGATAGTTTGAGACTGATTTTTTGGAGTTTGAGGAAAAACTTCAACTTTGATGTTTGGAGGGCTTCTGTTACACCCTGCCGGAATGTACATTTGAAACCCTAGCTAGGGTTAGGGTTAGCATTCCCACAACAGGTAGAAGTTTTTTACTGCTAGTGCTGCATTCCGGGCCCCCAGTTATCTTTAGGATATGTGATAATTTGCTCCTATCTGCACTTTTAGTTTTCGGACAGTTTTGGTCACCTTTTTATATATTGCCCTATCCAGTGATTTTATCCAAAACTGAGCCAGATGAAAAGTGTGAAGAATACCTGTTCTAATGGGTAAACTCTCTTCATTTTGTATTTAAAGTGCAGCTAAAAGTGCAACAGCGGGCAAAATTCTTTGGTTCTTGTAACCCTAACCCTAGCCAGGCATTGAAATCATGCCGATTTAACTACCATTAAACAGCATTTTTCAGCTTTTTGAAAATTTGCTTAAACCAGACCGAATATTAAAGAAGATACATTTCCTAGAAGTTTTAGAAACCGTTTTGATAGTTTGAGACTGATTTTTTGGAGTTTGAGGAGAAAATTCAACTTTGATGTTTGGAGGGCTTCTGAGACACCCTGCCGGAATGTACATTTGAAACCCTAGCTAGGGTTAGGGTTAGCATTCCCACAACAGGTAAAAGTTTTTTACTGCTAGTGCTGCATTCCGGGCCCCCAGTTATCTTTAGGATGTGTGATAATTTGCTCCTATCTGCACTTTAAGTTTTTGGACAGTTTTGGTCACCTTTTTGTATATTGCCCTATCCAGTGATTTTATCCAAAACTGAGCCAGATGAAAATTGTGAAGAATACATGTTCTAATGGGTAAACTCTCTTCATTTTGTCATTTAAAGTGCAGCTAAAAGTGCAACAGAGGGCAAAATTCTATGGTTCTTGTAACCCTAACCCTAGCCAGGCATTAAAAGCATGCCGATTTTACAACCATTTAACAGCATTTTTCAGCTTTATGAAAATTTGCCTAAGCCGGACAGAATATTAAAGAAGATACTTTTCCTTGAGGTTTTAGATACCGTTTTGATAGTTTGAGACTGATTTTTTGGAGTTTGAGGAGAAAATTCAACTTTGATGTTTGGAGGGCTTCTGAGATACCCTGCTGTAATGCACTTTTGAAACCCTAGCTAGGGTTAGGGTTAGCATTCCCACAACAGGTAGAAGTTTTTTACTGTCAGTGCTGCATTCCGGGTCCCCAGTTATCTTTAGGATGTGTGATAATTTTCTCCTATCTGCACTTTTAGTTTTTGGACAGTTTTGGTCACCTTTTTGTATATTGCCCTATCCAGTGATTTTATCCAAAACTGAGCCAGATGAAAAGTGTGAAGAATACCTGTTCTAATGGGTAAACTCTATTCATTTTGTCATTTAAAGTGCAGCTAAAAGTGCAACAGCGGGCAAAATTCTTTGCTTCTTGTAACCCTAACCCTAGCCAGGCATTAAAAGCATGCCGATTTAACTACCATTTAACAGCATTTTTCAGCTTTATGAAAATTTGCCTAAGCCAGACAGAATATTAAAGAAGATACTTTTCCTAGAGGTTTTAGAAACCGTTTTGATAGTTTGAGACTGATTTTTTGGAGTTTGAGGAGAAAATTCAATTTTGATGTTTGGAGGGCTTCTGAGATACCCTGCTGGAATGCACATTTGAAACCCTAGCTAGGGTTAGGGTTAGCATTCCCACAACAGGTAGAAGTTTTTTACTGTCAGTGCTGCATTCCGGGTCCCCAGTTATCTTTAGGATGCGTGATAATTTGCTCCTATCTGCACTTTTAGTTTTCGGACAGTTTTGGTCACCTTTTTGTATATTGCCCTATCCAGTGATTTTATCCAAAACTGAGCCAGATGAAAAGTGTGAAGAATACCTGTTCTAATGGGTAAACTCTCTTCATTTTGTCATTTAAAGTGCAGCTATCTGTGCAACAGCGGGCAAAATTCTTTCCTTCTTGTAACCCTAACCCTAGCCAGGCATTAAAAGCATGCCGATTTAACTACCATTTAACAGCATTTTTCAGCTTTATGAAAATTTGCCTAAACCAGACAGAATATTAAAGAAGATACATTTCCTAGAAGTTTTAGAAACCGTTTTGATAGTTTGAGACTGATTTTTTGGAGTTTGAGGAAAAAATTCAACTTTGATGTTTGGAGGGCTTCTGAGACACCCTGCCGGAATGTACATTTGAAACCCTAGCTAGGGTTAGGGTTAGCATTCCCACAACAGGTAGAAGTTTTTTACTGCTAGTGCTGCATTCCGGGCCCCCAGTTATCTTTAGGATGTGTGATAATTTGCTCCTATCTGCACTTTAAGTTTTCGGACAGTTTTGGTCACCTTTTTGTATATTTTACCCTATCCAGTGATTTTATCCAAAACTGAGCCAGATGAAAATTGTGAAGAATACCTGTTCTAATGGGTAAACTCTCTTCATTTTGTCATTTAAAGTGCAGCTAAAAGTGCAACAGCGGGCAAAATGTTTTGGGTCTTGTAACCCTAACCCTAGCCAGGCATTAAAAGCATGCCGATTTAACTACCATTTAACAGCATTTTTCAGCTTTATGAAAATTTGCCTAAACCAGACAGAATATTAAAGAAGATACATTTCCTAGAAGTTTTAGAAACCGTTTTGATAGTTTGAGACTGATTTTTTGGAGTTTGAGGAAAAAATTCAACTTTGATGTTTGGAGGGCTTCTGTTACACCCTGCCGGAATGTACATTTGAAACCCTAGCTTGGTTTAGGGTTAGCATTCCCACAACAGGTAGAAGTTTTTTACTGCTAGTGCTGCATTCCGGGCCCCCAGTTATCTTTAGGATGTGTGATAATTTGCTCCTATCTGCACTTTTAGTTTTCGGACAGTTTTGGTCACCTTTTTGTATATTGCCCTATCCAGTGATTTTATCCAAAACTGAGCCAGATGAAAAGTGTGAAGAATACCTGTTCTAATGGGTAAACTCTCTTCATTTTGTCATTTAAAGTGCAGCTAAAAGTGCAACAGCGGGCAAAATTCTATGGTTCTTGTAACCCTAACCCTAGCCAGGCATTAAAAGCATGCCGATTTTACTACCATTTAACAGCATTTTTCAGCTTTATGAAAATTTGCCTAAGCCGGAGAGAATATTAAAGAAGATACTTTTCCTTGAGGTTTTAGATACCGTTTTGATAGTTTGAGACTGATTTTTTGGAGTTTGAGGAGAAAATTCAACTTTGATGTTTGGAGGGCTTCTGAGAAACCCTGCTGTAATGCACTTTTGAAACCCTAGCTAGGGTTAGGGTTAGCATTCCCACAACAGGTAGAAGTTTTTTACTGTCAGTGCTGCATTCCGGGTCCCCAGTTATCTTTAGGATGTGTGATAATTTTCTCCTATCTGCACTTTTAGTTTTTGGACAGTTTTGGTCACCTTTGTGTATATTGCCCTATCCAGTGATTTTATCCAAAACTGAGCCAGATGAAAAGTGTGAAGAATACCTATTCTAATGGGTAAACTCTCTTCATTTTGTCATTTAAAGTGCAGCAAAAAGTGCAACAGAGGGCAAAATTCTATGGTTCTTGTAACCCTAAGCCTAGCCAGGCATTAAAAGCATGCCGATTTAACTACCATTTAACAGCATTTTTCAGCTTTATGAAAATTTGCCTAAGCCAGACAGAATATTAAAGAAGATACTTTTCCTAGAGGTTTTAGAAACCGTTTTGATAGTTTGAGACTGATTTTTTGGAGTTTGAGGAGAAATTTCAACTTTGATGTTTGGAGGGCTTCTGAGATACCCTGCTGGAATGCACATTTGAAACCCTAGCTAGGGTTAGGGTTAGCATTCCCACAACAGGTAGAAGTTTTTTACTGTCAGTGCTGCATTCCGGGTCCCCAGTTATCTTTAGGATGCGTGATAATTTGCTCCTATCTGCACTTTTAGTTTTCGGACAGTTTTGGTCACCTTTTTGTATATTGCCCTATCCAGTGATTTTATCCAAAACTGAGCCAGATGAAAAGTGTGAAGAATACATGTTCTAATGGGTAAACTCTCTTCATTTTGTCATTTAAAGTGCAGCTAAAAGTGCAACAGCGGGCAAAATTCTATGGTTCTTGTAACCCTAACCCTAGCCAGGCATTAAAAGCATGCCGATTTAACTACCATTTAACAGCATTTTTCAGCTTTATGAAAATTTGCCTAAGCCGGACAGAATATTAAAGAAGATACTTTTCCTTGAGGTTTTAGATACTGTTTTGATAGTTTGAGACTGATTTTTGTGAGTTTGAGGAGAAAATTCAACTTTGATGTTTGGAGGGCTTCTGAGATACCCTGCTGTAATGCACTTTTGAAACCCTAGCTAGGGTTAGGGTTAGCATTCCCACAACAGGTAGAAGTTTTTTACTGTCAGTGCTGCATTCCGGGTCCCCAGTTATCTTTAGGATGTGTGATAATTTTCTCCTATCTGCACTTTTAGTTTTTGGACAGTTTTGGTCACCTTTTTGTATATTGCCCTATCCAGTGATTTTATCCAAAACTGAGCCAGATGAAAAGTGTGAAGAATACCTGTTCTAATGGGTAAACTCTCTTCATTTTGTCATTTAAAGTGCAGCTAAAAGTGCAACAGCGGGCAAAATTCTTTGCTTCTTGTAACCCTAACCCTAGCCAGGCATTAAAAGCATGCCGATTTAACTACCATTTAACAGCATTTTTCAGCTTTATGAAAATTTGCCTAAACCAGACAGAATATTAAAGAAGATACATTTCCTAGAAGTTTTAGAAACCATTTTGATAGTTTGAGACTGATTTTTTGGAGTTTGAGGAAAAAATTCAACTTTGATGTTTGGAGGGCTTCTGAGACACCCTGCCGGAATCTACATTTGAAACCCTAGCTAGGGTTAGGGTTAGCATTCCCACAACAGGTAGAAGTTTTTTACTGCTAGTGCTGCATTCCGGGCCCCCAGTTATCTTTAGGATGTGTGATAATTTGCTCCTATCTGCACTTTAAGTTTTCGGACAGTTTTGGTCACCTTTTTGTATATTGCCCTATCCAGTGATTTTATCCAAAACTGAGCCAGATGAAAATTGTGAAGAATACCTGTTCTAATGGGTAAACTCTCTTCATTTTGTCATTTAAAGTGCAGCTAAAAGTGCAACAGCGGGCAAAATTTTTTGGGTCTTGTAACCCTAACCCTAGCCAGGCATTAAAAGCATGCCGATTTAAGTACCATTTAACAGCATTTTTCAGCTTTATGAAAATTTGCCTAAACCAGACAGAATATTAAAGAAGATACATTTCCTAGAAGTTTTAGAAACCGTTTTGATAGTTTGAGACTGATTTTTTGGAGTTTGAGGAAAAACTTCAACTTTGATGTTTGGAGGGCTTCTGTTACACCCTGCCGGAATGTACATTTGAAACCCTAGCTAGGGTTAGGGTTAGCATTCCCACAACAGGTAGAAGTTTTTTACTGCTAGTGCTGCATTCCGGGCCCCCAGTTATCTTTAGGATATGTGATAATTTGCTCCTATCTGCACTTTTAGTTTTCGGACAGTTTTGGTCACCTTTTTATATATTGCCCTATCCAGTGATTTTATCCAAAACTGAGCCAGATGAAAAGTGTGAAGAATACCTGTTCTAATGGGTAAACTCTCTTCATTTTGTATTTAAAGTGCAGCTAAAAGTGCAACAGCGGGCAAAATTCTTTGGTTCTTGTAACCCTAACCCTAGCCAGGCATTAAAAGCATGCCGATTTTACAACCATTTAACAGCATTTTTCAGCTTTATGAAAATTTGCCTAAGCCGGACAGAATATTAAAGAAGATACTTTTCCTTGAGGTTTTAGATACCGTTTTGATAGTTTGAGACTGATTTTTTGGAGTTTGAGGAGAAAATTCAACTTTGATGTTTGGAGGGCTTCTGAGATACCCTGCTGTAATGCACTTTTGAAACCCTAGCTAGGGTTAGGGTTAGCATTCCCACAACAGGTAGAAGTTTTTTACTGTCAGTGCTGCATTCCGGGTCCCCAGTTATCTTTAGGATGTGTGATAATTTTCTCCTATCTGCACTTTTAGTTTTTGGACAGTTTTGGTCACCTTTTTGTATATTGCCCTATCCAGTGATTTTATCCAAAACTGAGCCAGATGAAAAGTGTGAAGAATACCTGTTCTAATGGGTAAACTCTATTCATTTTGTCATTTAAAGTGCAGCTAAAAGTGCAACAGCGGGCAAAATTCTTTGCTTCTTGTAACCCTAACCCTAGCCAGGCATTAAAAGCATGCCGATTTAACTACCATTTAACAGCATTTTTCAGCTTTATGAAAATTTGCCTAAGCCAGACAGAATATTAAAGAAGATACTTTTCCTAGAGGTTTTAGAAACCGTTTTGATAGTTTGAGACTGATTTTTTGGAGTTTGAGGAGAAAATTCAATTTTGATGTTTGGAGGGCTTCTGAGATACCCTGCTGGAATGCACATTTGAAACCCTAGCTAGGGTTAGGGTTAGCATTCCCACAACAGGTAGAAGTTTTTTACTGTCAGTGCTGCATTCCGGGTCCCCAGTTATCTTTAGGATGCGTGATAATTTGCTCCTATCTGCACTTTTAGTTTTCGGACAGTTTTGGTCACCTTTTTGTATATTGCCCTATCCAGTGATTTTATCCAAAACTGAGCCAGATGAAAAGTGTGAAGAATACCTGTTCTAATGGGTAAACTCTCTTCATTTTGTCATTTAAAGTGCAGCTATCTGTGCAACAGCGGGCAAAATTCTTTCCTTCTTGTAACCCTAACCCTAGCCAGGCATTAAAAGCATGCCGATTTAACTACCATTTAACAGCATTTTTCAGCTTTATGAAAATTTGCCTAAACCAGACAGAATATTAAAGAAGATACATTTCCTAGAAGTTTTAGAAACCGTTTTGATAGTTTGAGACTGATTTTTTGGAGTTTGAGGAAAAAATTCAACTTTGATGTTTGGAGGGCTTCTGAGACACCCTGCCGGAATGTACATTTGAAACCCTAGCTAGGGTTAGGGTTAGCATTCCCACAACAGGTAGAAGTTTTTTACTGCTAGTGCTGCATTCCGGGCCCCCAGTTATCTTTAGGATGTGTGATAATTTGCTCCTATCTGCACTTTAAGTTTTCGGACAGTTTTGGTCACCTTTTTGTATATTTTACCCTATCCAGTGATTTTATCCAAAACTGAGCCAGATGAAAATTGTGAAGAATACCTGTTCTAATGGGTAAACTCTCTTCATTTTGTCATTTAAAGTGCAGCTAAAAGTGCAACAGCGGGCAAAATGTTTTGGGTCTTGTAACCCTAACCCTAGCCAGGCATTAAAAGCATGCCGATTTAACTACCATTTAACAGCATTTTTCAGCTTTATGAAAATTTGCCTAAACCAGACAGAATATTAAAGAAGATACATTTCCTAGAAGTTTTAGAAACCGTTTTGATAGTTTGAGACTGATTTTTTGGAGTTTGAGGAAAAAATTCAACTTTGATGTTTGGAGGGCTTCTGTTACACCCTGCCGGAATGTACATTTGAAACCCTAGCTTGGTTTAGGGTTAGCATTCCCACAACAGGTAGAAGTTTTTTACTGCTAGTGCTGCATTCCGGGCCCCCAGTTATCTTTAGGATGTGTGATAATTTGCTCCTATCTGCACTTTTAGTTTTCGGACAGTTTTGGTCACCTTTTTGTATATTGCCCTATCCAGTGATTTTATCCAAAACTGAGCCAGATGAAAAGTGTGAAGAATACCTGTTCTAATGGGTAAACTCTCTTCATTTTGTCATTTAAAGTGCAGCTAAAAGTGCAACAGCGGGCAAAATTCTATGGTTCTTGTAACCCTAACCCTAGCCAGGCATTAAAAGCATGCCGATTTTACTACCATTTAACAGCATTTTTCAGCTTTATGAAAATTTGCCTAAGCCGGACAGAATATTAAAGAAGATACTTTTCCTTGAGGTTTTAGATACCGTTTTGATAGTTTGAGACTGATTTTTTGGAGTTTGAGGAGAAAATTCAACTTTGATGTTTGGAGGGCTTCTGAGAAACCCTGCTGTAATGCACTTTTGAAACCCTAGCTAGGGTTAGGGTTAGCATTCCCACAACAGGTAGAAGTTTTTTACTGTCAGTGCTGCATTCCGGGTCCCCAGTTATCTTTAGGATGTGTGATAATTTTCTCCTATCTGCACTTTTAGTTTTTGGACAGTTTTGGTCACCTTTTTGTATATTGCCCTATCCAGTGATTTTATCCAAAACTGAGCCAGATGAAAAGTGTGAAGAATACCTGTTCTAATGGGTAAACTCTCTTCATTTTGTCATTTAAAGTGCAGCTAAAAGTGCAACAGCGGGCAAAATTCTTTGCTTCTTGTAACCCTAACCCTAGCCAGGCATTAAAAGCATGCCGATTTAACTACCATTTAACAGCATTTTTCAGCTTTATGAAAATTTGCCTAAGCCAGACAGAATATTAAAGAAGATACTTTTCCTAGAGGTTTTAGAAACCGTTTTGATAGTTTGAGACTGATTTTTTGGAGTTTGAGGAGAAAATTCAATTTTGATGTTTGGAGGGCTTCTGAGATACCCTGCTGGAATGCACATTTGAAACCCTAGCTAGGGTTAGGGTTAGCATTCCCACAACAGGTAGAAGTTTTTTACTGTCAGTGCTGCATTCCGGGTCCCCAGTTATCTTTAGGATGCGTGATAATTTGCTCCTATCTGCACTTTTAGTTTTCGGACAGTTTTGGTCACCTTTTTGTATATTGCCCTATCCAGTGATTTTATCCAAAACTGAGCCAGATGAAAAGTGTGAAGAATACCTGTTCTAATGGGTAAACTCTCTTCATTTTGTCATTTAAAGTGCAGCTATCTGTGCAACAGCGGGCAAAATTCTTTGCTTCTTGTAACCCTAACCCTAGCCAGGCATTAAAAGCATGCCGATTTAACTACCATTTAACAGCATTTTTCAGCTTTATGAAAATTTGCCTAAACCAGACAGAATATTAAAGAAGATACATTTCCTAGAAGTTTTAGAAACTGTTTGGATAGTTTGAGACAGATTTTCTGGAGTTTGAGGAAAAAATTCAACTTTGATGTTTGGAGGGCTTCTGAGACACCCTGCCGGAATGTACATTTGAAACCCTAGCTAGGGTTAGGGTTAGCATTCCCACAACAGGTAGAAGTTTTTTACTGCTAGTGCTGCATTCCGGGCCCCCAGTTATCTTTAGGATGTGTGATAATTTGCTCCTATCTGCACTTTTAGTTTTCGGACAGTTTTGGTCACCTCTTTGTATATTGCCCTATCCAGTGATTTTATCCAAAACTGAGCCAGATGAAAAGTGTGAAGAATACCTGTTCTAATGGGTAAACTCTCTTCATTTTGTATTTAAAGTGCAGCTAAAAGTGCAACAGCGGGCAAAATTCTTTGGTTCTTGTAACCCTAACCCTAGCCAGGCATTGAAATCATGCCGATTTAACTACCATTAAACAGCATTTTTCAGCTTTATGAAAATTTGCTTAAACCAGACCGAATATTAAAGAAGATACTTTTCCTAGAAGTTTTAGAAACCGTTTTGATAGTTTGAGACTGATTTTTTGGAGTTTGAGGAAAAAATTCAACTTTGATGTTTGGAGGGCTTCTGAGACACCCTGCCGGAATGTACATTTGAAACCCTAGCTAGGGTTAGGGTTAGCATTCCCACAACAGGTAGAAGTTTTTTACTGCTAGTGCTGCATTCCGGGCCCCCAGTTATCTTTAGGATGTGTGATAATTTGCTCCTATCTGCACTTTTAGTTTTCGGACAGTTTTGGTCACCTTTTTGTATATTGCCCTATCCAGTGATTTTATCCAAAACTGAGCCAGATGAAAAGTGTGAAGAATACCTGTTCTAATGGGTAAACTCTCTTCATTTTGTCATTTAAAGTGCAGCTAAAAGTGCAACAGCGGGCAAAATTTTTTGGTTCTTGTAACCCTAACCCTAGCCAGGCATTAAAAGCATGCCGATTTAACTACCATTTAACAGCATTTTTCAGCTTTATGAAAATTTGCCTAAACCAGACAGAATATTAAAGAAGATACATTTCCTAGAAGTTTTAGAAACTGTTTGGATAGTTTGAGACAGATTTTCTGGAGTTTGAGGAAAAAATTCAACTTTGATGTTTGGAGGGCTTCTGAGACACCCTGCCGGAATGTACATTTGAAACCCTAGCTAGGGTTAGGGTTAGCATTCCCACAACAGGTAGAAGTTTTTTACTGCTAGTGCTGCATTCCGGGCCCCCAGTTATCTTTAGGATGTGTGATAATTTGCTCCTATCTGCACTTTTAGTTTTCGGACAGTTTTGGTCACCTCTTTGTATATTGCCCTATCCAGTGATTTTATCCAAAACTGAGCCAGATGAAAAGTGTGAAGAATACCTGTTCTAATGGGTAAACTCTCTTCATTTTGTATTTAAAGTGCAGCTAAAAGTGCAACAGCGGGCAAAATTCTTTGGTTCTTGTAACCCTAACCCTAGCCAGGCATTGAAATCATGCCGATTTAACTACCATTAAACAGCATTTTTCAGCTTTATGAAAATTTGCTTAAACCAGACCGAATATTAAAGAAGATACTTTTCCTAGAAGTTTTAGAAACCGTTTTGATAGTTTGAGACTGATTTTTTGGAGTTTGAGGAAAAAATTCAACTTTGATGTTTGGAGGGCTTCTGAGACACCCTGCCGGAATGTACATTTGAAACCCTAGCTAGGGTTAGGGTTAGCATTCCCACAACAGGTAGAAGTTTTTTACTGCTAGTGCTGCATTCCGGGCCCCCAGTTATCTTTAGGATGTGTGATAATTTGCTCCTATCTGCACTTTTAGTTTTCGGACAGTTTTGGTCACCTTTTTGTATATTGCCCTATCCAGTGATTTTATCCAAAACTGAGCCAGATGAAAAGTGTGAAGAATACCTGTTCTAATGGGTAAACTCTCTTCATTTTGTCATTTAAAGTGCAGCTAAAAGTGCAACAGCGGGCAAAATTTTTTGGTTCTTGTAACCCTAACCCTAGCCAGGCATTAAAAGCATGCCGATTTAACTACCATTTAACAGCATTTTTCAGCTTTATGAAAATTTGCCTAAACCAGACAGAATATTAAAGAAGATACATTTCCTAGAAGTTTTAGAAACTGTTTGGATAGTTTGAGACAGATTTTCTGGAGTTTGAGGAAAAAATTCAACTTTGATGTTTGGAGGGCTTCTGAGACACCCTGCCGGAATGTACATTTGAAACCCTAGCTAGGGTTAGGGTTAGCATTCCCACAACAGGTAGAAGTTTTTTACTGCTAGTGCTGCATTCCGGGCCCCCAGTTATCTTTAGGATGTGTGATAATTTGCTCCTATCTGCACTTTTAGTTTTCGGACAGTTTTGGTCACCTTTTTGTATATTACCCTATCCAGTGATTTTATCCAAAACTGAGCCAGATGAAAAGTGTGAAGAATACCTGTTCTAATGGGTAAACTCTCTTCATTTTGTCATTTAAAGTGCAGCTAAAAGTGCAGCAGCGGGCAAAATTCTTTGGTTCTTGTAACCCTAACCCTAGCCAGGCATTGAAATCATGCCGATTTAACTACCATTAAACAGCATTTTTCAGCTTTATGAAAATTTGCTTAAACCAGACCGAATATTAAAGAAGATACATTTCCTAGAAGTTTTAGAAACCGTTTTGATAGTTTGAGACTGATTTTTTGGAGTTTGAGGAAAAAATTCAACTTTGATGTTTGGAGGGCTTCTGAGACACCCTGCCGGAATGTACATTTGAAACCCTAGCTAGGGTTAGGGTTAGCATTCCCACAACAGGTAGAAGTTTTTTACTGCTAGTGCTGCATTCCGGGCCCCCAGTTATCTTTAGGATGTGTGATAATTTGCTCCTATCTGCACTTTTAGTTTTCGGACAGTTTTGGTCACCTTTTTGTATATTGCCCTATCCAGTGATTTTATCCAAAACTGAGCCAGATGAAAAGTGTGAAGAATACCTGTTCTAATGGGTAAACTCTCTTCATTTTGTATTTAAAGTGCAGCTAAAAGTGCAACAGCGGGCAAAATTCTTTGGTTCTTGTAACCCTAACCCTAGCCAGGCATTGAAATCATGCCGATTTAACTACCATTAAACAGCATTTTTCAGCTTTATGAAAATTTGCTTAAACCAGACCGAATATTAAAGAAGATACATTTCCTAGAAGTTTTAGAAACCGTTTTGCTAGTTTGAGACTGATTTTTTGGAGTTTGAGGAAAAAATTCAACTTTGATGTTTGGAGGGCTTCTGAGACACCCTGCCGGAATGTAAATTTGAAACCCTAGCTAGGGTTAGGGTTAGCATTCCCACAACAGGTAGAAGTTTTTTACTGCTAGTGCTGCATTCCGGGCCCCCAGTTATCTTTAGGATGTGTGATAATTTGCTCCTATCTGCACTTTAAGTTTTCGGACAGTTTTGGTCACCTTTTTGTATATTGCCCTATCCAGTGATTTTATCCAAAACTAAGCCAGATGAAAATTGTGAAGAATACATGTTCTAATGGGTAAACTCTCTTCATTTTGTCATTTAAAGTGCAGCTAAAAGTGCAACAGAGGGCAAAATTCTATGGTTCTTGTAACCCTAACCCTAGCCAGGCATTAAAAGCATGCCGATTTTACTACCATTTAAGAGCATTTTTCAGCTTTATGAAAATTTGGCTAAGCCAGACAGAATATTAAAGAAGATACTTTTCCTAGAGGTTTTAGAAACCGTTTTGATAGTTTGAGACTGATTTTTTGGAGTTTGAGGAGAAAATTCAACTTTGATATTTGGAGGGCTTCTGAGATACCCTGCTGGAATGCACATTTGAAACCCTAGCTAGGGTTAGGGTTAGCATTCCCACAACAGGTAGAAGTTTTTTACTGTCAGTGCTGCATTCCGGGTCCCCAGTTATCTTTAGGATGCGTGATAATTTGCTCCTATCTGCACTTTTAGTTTTCGGACAGTTTTGGTCACCTTTTTGTATATTGCCCTATCCAGTGATTTTATCCAAAACTGAGCCAGATGAAAAGTGTGAAGAATACGTGTTCTAATGGGTAAACTCTCTTCATTTTGTCATTTAAAGTGCAGCTAAAAGTGCAACAGCGGGCAAAATTCTATGGTTCTTGTAACCCTAACCCTAGCCAGGCATTAAAAGCATGCCGATTTAACTACCATTTAACAGCATTTTTCAGCTTCATGAAAATTTGCCTAAACCAGACAGAATATTAAAGAAGATACATTTCCAAGAGTTTTTAAAAACCGTTTTGATAGTTTCAGATTGATTTTTTTTGGTTTGAGGAAAAAATTCAACTTTGATGTTTGGAGGGCTTCTGAGACACCCTGCCGGAATGTACATTTGAAACCCTAGCTAGGGTTAGGGTTAGCATTCCCACAACAGGTAGAAGTTTTTTACTGCTAGTGCTGCATTCCGGGCCCCCAGTTATCTTTATGATGTGTGATAATTTGCTCCTATCTGCACTTTAAGTTTTCGGACAGTTTTGGTCACCTTTTTGTATATTGCCCTATCCAGTGATTTTATCCAAAACTGAGCCAGATGAAAAGTGTGAAGAATACATGTTCTAATGGGTAAACTCTCTTCATTTTGTCATTTAAAGTGCAGCTAAAAGTGCAACAGAGGGCAAAATTCTATGGTTCTTGTAACCCTAACCCTAGCCAGGCATTAAAAGCATGCCGATTTAACTACCATTTAACAGCATTTTTCAGCTTTATGAAAATTTGCCAAAGCCAGACAGAATATTAAAGAAGATACTTTTCCTAGAGGTTTTAGAAACCGTTTTGATAGTTTGAGACTGATTTTTTGGAGTTTGAGGAGAAATTTCAACTTTGATGTTTGGAGGGCTTCTGAGATACCCTGCTGGAATGCACATCTGAAACCCTAGCTAGGGTTAGGGTTAGCATTCCCACAACAGGTAGAAGTTTTTTACTGTCAGTGCTGCATTCCGGGTCCCCAGTTATCTTTAGGATGCGTGATAATTTGCTCCTATCTGCACTTTTAGTTTTCGGACAGTTTTGGTCACCTTTTTGTATATTGCCCTATCCTGTGATTTTATCCAAAACTGAGCCAGATGAAAAGTTTGAAGAATACCTGTTCTAATGGGTAAACTCTCTTCATTTTGTCATTTAAAGTGCAGCTATTTGTGCAACAGCGGGCAAAATTCTTTGCTTCTTGTAACCCTAACCCTAGCCAGGCATTAAAAGCATGCCGATTTAACTACCATTTAACAGCATTTTTCAGCTTTATGAAAATTTGCCTAAACCAGACAGAATATTAAAGAAGATACATTTTCTAGAAGTTTTAGAAACCGTTTTGATAGTTTGAGACTGATTTTTTGGAGTTTGAGGAAAAAATTCAACTTTGATGTTTGGAGGGCTTCTGAGACACCCTGCCGGAATGTACATTTGAAACCCTAGCTAGGGTTAGGGTTAGCATTCCCACAACAGGTAGAAGTTTTTTACTGCTAGTGCTGCATTCCGGGCCCCCAGTTATCTTTAGGATGTGTGATAATTTGCTCCTATCTGCACTTTAAGTTTTCGGACAGTTTTGGTCACCTTTTTGTATATTGCCCTATCCAGTGATTTTATCCAAAACTGAGCCAGATGAAAAGTGTGAAGAATACATGTTCTAATGGGTAAACTCTCTTCATTTTGTCATTTAAAGTGCAGCAAAAAGTGCAACAGAGGGCAAAATTCTATGGTTCTTGTAACCCTAACCCTAGCCAGGCATTCAAAGCATGCCGATTTAACTACCATTTAACAGCATTTTTCAGCTTTATGAAAATTTGCCTAAGCCAGACAGAATATTAAAGAAGATACATTTCCTAGAAGTTTTAGAAACCGTTTTGATAGTTTGAGACTGATTTTTTGGAGTTTGAGGAAAAAATTCAACTTTGATGTTTGGAGGGCTTCTGAGATACCCTGCTGGAATGCACATTTGAAACTCTAGCTAGGGTTAGGGTTAGCATTCCCACAACAGGTAGAAGTTTTTTACTGTCAGTGCTGCATTCTGGGTCCCCAGTTATCTTTAGGATGCGTGATAATTTGCTCCTATCTGCACTTTTAGTTTTCGGACAGTTTTGGTCACCTTTTTGTATATTGCCCTATCCAGTGATTTTATCCAAAACTGAGCCAGATGAAAAGTGTGAAGAATACCTGTTCTAATGGGTAAACTCTCTTCATTTTGTCATTTAAAGTGCAGCTAAAAGTGCAACAGCGGGCAAAATTCTATGGTTCTTGTAACCCTAACCCTAGCCAGGCATTAAAAGCATGCCGATTTAACTACCATTTAACATCATTTTTCAGCTTCATGAAAATTTGCCTAAACCAGACAGAATACTAAAGAAGATACATTTCCTAGAGTTTTTACAAACCGTTTTGATAGTTTGAGACTGATTTTTTTTGGTTTGAGGAAAAAATTCAACTTTGATGTTTGGAGGGCTTCTGAGACACCCTGCCGGAATGTACATTTGAAATCCTAGCTAGGGTTAGGGTTAGCATTCCCACAACAGGTAGAAGTTTTTTACTGCTAGTGCTGCATTCCGGGCCCCCAGTTATCTTTAGGATGTGTGATAATTTGCTCCTATCTGCACTTTAAGTTTTCGGACAGTTTTGGTTACCTTTTTGTATATTGCCCTATCCAGTGATTTTATCCAAAACTGAGCCAGATGAAAAGTGTGAAGAATACTTGTTCTAATGGGTAAACTCTCTTCATTTTGTCATTTAAAGTGCAGCTAAAAGTGCAACAGCGGGCACAATTCTATGGTTCTTGTAACCCTAATCCTAGCCAGGGATTAAAAGCATGCCGATTTAACTACCATTTGACAGCATTTTTCAGCTTTATGAAAATTTGCCTGAACAAGACAGAATATTAAAGAAGATACATTTCCTAGAAGTTTTAGAAACCGTTTTGATAGTTTGAGACTGATTTTTTGGAGTTTGAGGAAAAAATTCAACTTTGATGTTTGGAGGGCTTCTGAGACACCCTGCCGGAATGTACATTTGAAACCCTAGCTAGGGTTAGGGTTAGCATTCCCACAACAGGTAGAAGTTTTTTACTGCTAGTGCTGCATTCCGGGCCCCCAGTTATCTTTAGGATGTGTGATAATTTGCTCCTATCTGCACTTTAAGTTTTCGGACAGTTTTGGTCACCTTTTTGTATATTGCCCTATCCAGTGATTTTATCCAAAACTGAGCCAGATGAAAAGTGTGAAGAATACATGTTCTAATGGGTAAACTCTCTTCATTTTGTCATTTAAAGTGCAGCTAAAAGTGCAACAGAGGGCAAAATTCTATGGTTCTTGTAACCCTAACCCTAGCCAGGCATTAAAAGCATGCCGATTTAACTACCATTTAACAGCATTTTTCAGCTTTATGAAAATTTGCCTAAGCCAGACAGAAAATTAAAGAAGATACTTTTCCTAGAGGTTTTAGAAACCGTTTTGATAGTTTGAGACTGATTTTTTGGAGTTTGAGGAAAAAATTCAACTTTGATGTTTGGAGGGCTTCTGAGACACCCTGCCGGAATGTACATTTGAAACCCTAGCTAGGGTTAGGGTTAGCATTCCCACAACAGGTAGAAGTTTTTTACTGCTAGTGCTGCATTCCGGGCCCCCAGTTATCTTTAGGATGTGTGATAATTTGCTCCTATCTGCACTTTTAGTTCTCGGACAGTTTTGGTCACCTTTTTGTATATTGCCCTATCCAGTGATTTTATCCAAAACTGAGCCAGATGAAAAGTGTGAAGAATACCTGTTCTAATGGGTAAACTCTCTTCATTTTGTATTTAAAGTGCAGCTAAAAGTGCAACAGCGGGCAAAATTCTATGGTTCTTGTAACCCTAACCCTAGCCAGGCATTAAAAGCATGCCGATTTAACTACCATTTAACAGCATTTTTCAGCTTCATGAAAATTTGCCTAAATCAGACAGAATATTAAAGAAGATACATTTCCTAGAGTTTTTAAAAACCGTTTTGATAGTTTGAGACTGATTTTTTGGAGTTTGAGGAAAAAATTCAACTTTGATGTTTGGAGGGCTTCTGAGACACCCTGCCGGAATGTACATTTGAAACCCTAGCTAGGGTTAGGGTTAGCATTCCCACAACAGGTAGAAGTTTTTTACTGCTAGTGCTGCATTCCGGGCCCCCAGTTATCTTTAGGATGTGTGATAATTTGCTCCTATCTGCACTTTTAGTTTTCGGACAGTTTTGGTCACCTTTTTGTATTTTGCCCTATCCAGTGATTTTATCCAAAACTGAGCCAGATGAAAAGTGTGAAGAATACCTGTTCTAATGGGTAAACTCTCTTCATTTTGTCATTTAAAGTGCAGCTAAAAGTGCAACAGCGGGCACAATTCTATGGTTCTTGTAACCCTAATCCTAGCCAGGGATTAAAAGCATGCCGATTTAACTACCATTTGACAGCATTTTTCAGCTTTATGAAAATTTGCCTAAGCCAGACAGAATATTAAAGAAGATACTTTTCCTAGAGGTTTTAGAAACCGTTTTGATAGTTTGAGACTGATTTTTTGGAGTTTGAGGAAAAAATTCAACTTTGATGTTTGGAGGGCTTCTGAGATACCCTGCTGGAATGCACATTTGAAACCCTAGCTGGGTTAGGGTTAGCATTCCCACAACAGGTAGAAGTTTTTTACTGTCAGTGCTGCATTCCGGGTCCCCAGTTATCTTTAGGATGCGTGATAATTTGCTCCTATCTGCACTTTTAGTTTTCGGACAGTTTTGGTCACCTTTTTGTATATTGCCCTATCCAGTGATTTTATCCAAAACTGAGCCAGATGAAAAGTGTGAAGAATACCTGTTCTAATGGGTAAACTCTCTTCATTTTGTCATTTAAAGTGCAGCTAAAAGTGCAACAGCGGGCAAAATTCTATGGTTCTTGTAACCCTAACCCTAGCCAGGCATTAAAAGCATGCCGATTTAACTACCATTTAACAGCATTTTTCAGCTTTATGAAAATTTGCCAAAGCCAGACAGAATATTAAAGAAGATACTTTTCCTAGAGGTTTTAGAAACCGTTTTGATAGTTTGAGACTGATTTTTTGGAGTTTGAGGAGAAATTTCAACTTTGATGTTTGGAGGGCTTCTGAGATACCCTGCTGGAATGCACATCTGAAACCCTAGCTAGGGTTAGGGTTAGCATTCCCACAACAGGTAGAAGTTTTTTACTGTCAGTGCTGCATTCCGGGTCCCCAGTTATCTTTAGGATGCGTGATAATTTGCTCCTATCTGCACTTTTAGTTTTCGGACAGTTTTGGTCACCTTTTTGTATATTGCCCTATCCTGTGATTTTATCCAAAACTGAGCCAGATGAAAAGTTTGAAGAATACCTGTTCTAATGGGTAAACTCTCTTCATTTTGTCATTTAAAGTGCAGCTATTTGTGCAACAGCGGGTAAAATTCTTTGCTTCTTGTAACCCTAACCCTAGCCAGGCATTAAAAGCATGCCGATTTAACTACCATTTAACAGCATTTTTCAGCTTTATGAAAATTTGCCTAAACCAGACAGAATATTAAAGAAGATACATTTCCTAGAAGTTTTAGAAACCGTTTTGATAGTTTGAGACTGATTTTTTGGAGTTTGAGGAAAAAATTCAACTTTGATGTTTGGAGGGCTTCTGAGACACCCTGCCGGAATGTACATTTGAAACCCTAGCTAGGGTTAGGGTTAGCATTCCCACAACAGGTAGAAGTTTTTTACTGCTAGTGCTGCATTCCGGGCCCCCAGTTATCTTTAGGATGTGTGATAATTTGCTCCTATCTGCACTTTAAGTTTTCGGACAGTTTTGGTCACCTTTTTGTATATTGCCCTATCCAGTGATTTTATCCAAAACTGAGCCAGATGAAAAGTGTGAAGAATACATGTTCTAATGGGTAAACTCTCTTCATTTTGTCATTTAAAGTGCAGCAAAAAGTGCAACAGAGGGCAAAATTCTATGGTTCTTGTAACCCTAACCCTAGCCAGGCATTCAAAGCATGCCGATTTAACTACCATTTAACAGCATTTTTCAGCTTTATGAAAATTTGCCTAAGCCAGACAGAATATTAAAGAAGATACATTTCCTAGAAGTTTTAGAAACCGTTTTGATAGTTTGAGACTGATTTTTTGGAGTTTGAGGAAAAAATTCAACTTTGATGTTTGGAGGGCTTCTGAGATACCCTGCTGGAATGCACATTTGAAACTCTAGCTAGGGTTAGGGTTAGCATTCCCACAACAGGTAGAAGTTTTTTACTGTCAGTGCTGCATTCTGGGTCCCCAGTTATCTTTAGGATGCGTGATAATTTGCTCCTATCTGCACTTTTAGTTTTCGGACAGTTTTGGTCACCTTTTTGTATATTGCCCTATCCAGTGATTTTATCCAAAACTGAGCCAGATGAAAAGTGTGAAGAATACCTGTTCTAATGGGTAAACTCTCTTCATTTTGTCATTTAAAGTGCAGCTAAAAGTGCAACAGCGGGCAAAATTCTATGGTTCTTGTAACCCTAACCCTAGCCAGGCATTAAAAGCATGCCGATTTAACTACCATTTAACATCATTTTTCAGCTTCATGAAAATTTGCCTAAACCAGACAGAATACTAAAGAAGATACATTTCCTAGAGTTTTTACAAACCGTTTTGATAGTTTGAGACTGATTTTTTTTGGTTTGAGGAAAAAATTCAACTTTGATGTTTGGAGGGCTTCTGAGACACCCTGCCGGAATGTACATTTGAAATCCTAGCTAGGGTTAGGGTTAGCATTCCCACAACAGGTAGAAGTTTTTTACTGCTAGTGCTGCATTCCGGGCCCCCAGTTATCTTTAGGATGTGTGATAATTTGCTCCTATCTGCACTTTAAGTTTTCGGACAGTTTTGGTTACCTTTTTGTATATTGCCCTATCCAGTGATTTTATCCAAAACTGAGCCAGATGAAAAGTGTGAAGAATACTTGTTCTAATGGGTAAACTCTCTTCATTTTGTCATTTAAAGTGCAGCTAAAAGTGCAACAGCGGGCACAATTCTATGGTTCTTGTAACCCTAATCCTAGCCAGGGATTAAAAGCATGCCGATTTAACTACCATTTGACAGCATTTTTCAGCTTTATGAAAATTTGCCTGAACAAGACAGAATATTAAAGAAGATACATTTCCTAGAAGTTTTAGAAACCGTTTTGATAGTTTGAGACTGATTTTTTGGAGTTTGAGGAAAAAATTCAACTTTGATGTTTGGAGGGCTTCTGAGACACCCTGCCGGAATGTACATTTGAAACCCTAGCTAGGGTTAGGGTTAGCATTCCCACAACAGGTAGAAGTTTTTTACTGCTAGTGCTGCATTCCGGGCCCCCAGTTATCTTTAGGATGTGTGATAATTTGCTCCTATCTGCACTTTAAGTTTTCGGACAGTTTTGGTCACCTTTTTGTATATTGCCCTATCCAGTGATTTTATCCAAAACTGAGCCAGATGAAAAGTGTGAAGAATACCTGTTCTAATGGGTAAACTCTCTTCATTTTGTATTTAAAGTGCAGCTAAAAGTGCAACAGCGGGCAAAATTCTATGGTTCTTGTAACCCTAACCCTAGCCAGGCATTAAAAGCATGCCGATTTAACTACCATTTAACAGCATTTTTCAGCTTCATGAAAATTTGCCTAAATCAGACAGAATATTAAAGAAGATACATTTCCTAGAGTTTTTAAAAACCGTTTTGATAGTTTGAGACTGATTTTTTGGAGTTTGAGGAAAAAATTCAACTTTGATGTTTGGAGGGCTTCTGAGACACCCTGCCGGAATGTACATTTGAAACCCTAGCTAGGGTTAGGGTTAGCATTCCCACAACAGGTAGAAGTTTTTTACTGCTAGTGCTGCATTCCGGGCCCCCAGTTATCTTTAGGATGTGTGATAATTTGCTCCTATCTGCACTTTTAGTTTTCGGACAGTTTTGGTCACCTTTTTGTATTTTGCCCTATCCAGTGATTTTATCCAAAACTGAGCCAGATGAAAAGTGTGAAGAATACATGTTCTAATGGGTAAACTCTCTTCATTTTGTCATTTAAAGTGCAGCTAAAAGTGCAACAGCGGGCACAATTCTATGGTTCTTGTAACCCTAATCCTAGCCAGGGATTAAAAGCATGCCGATTTAACTACCATTTGACAGCATTTTTCAGCTTTATGAAAATTTGCCTAAGCCAGACAGAATATTAAAGAAGATACTTTTCCTAGAGGTTTTAGAAACCGTTTTGATAGTTTGAGACTGATTTTTTGGAGTTTGAGGAAAAAATTCAACTTTGATGTTTGGAGGGCTTCTGAGATACCCTGCTGGAATGCACATTTGAAACCCTAGCTGGGTTAGGGTTAGCATTCCCACAACAGGTAGAAGTTTTTTACTGTCAGTGCTGCATTCCGGGTCCCCAGTTATCTTTAGGATGCGTGATAATTTGCTCCTATCTGCACTTTTAGTTTTCGGACAGTTTTGGTCACCTTTTTGTATATTGCCCTATCCAGTGATTTTATCCAAAACTGAGCCAGATGAAAAGTGTGAAGAATACCTGTTCTAATGGGTAAACTCTCTTCATTTTGTCATTTAAAGTGCAGCTAAAAGTGCAACAGCGGGCAAAATTCTATGGTTCTTGTAACCCTAACCCTAGCCAGGCATTAAAAGCATGCCGATTTAACTACCATTTAACAGCATTTTTCAGCTTTATGAAAATTTGCCAAAGCCAGACAGAATATTAAAGAAGATACTTTTCCTAGAGGTTTTAGAAACCGTTTTGATAGTTTGAGACTGATTTTTTGGAGTTTGAGGAGAAATTTCAACTTTGATGTTTGGAGGGCTTCTGAGATACCCTGCTGGAATGCACATCTGAAACCCTAGCTAGGGTTAGGGTTAGCATTCCCACAACAGGTAGAAGTTTTTTACTGTCAGTGCTGCATTCCGGGTCCCCAGTTATCTTTAGGATGCGTGATAATTTGCTCCTATCTGCACTTTTAGTTTTCGGACAGTTTTGGTCACCTTTTTGTATATTGCCCTATCCTGTGATTTTATCCAAAACTGAGCCAGATGAAAAGTTTGAAGAATACCTGTTCTAATGGGTAAACTCTCTTCATTTTGTCATTTAAAGTGCAGCTATTTGTGCAACAGCGGGCAAAATTCTTTGCTTCTTGTAACCCTAACCCTAGCCAGGCATTAAAAGCATGCCGATTTAACTACCATTTAACAGCATTTTTCAGCTTTATGAAAATTTGCCTAAACCAGACAGAATATTAAAGAAGATACATTTCCTAGAAGTTTTAGAAACCGTTTTGATAGTTTGAGACTGATTTTTTGGAGTTTGAGGAAAAAATTCAACTTTGATGTTTGGAGGGCTTCTGAGACACCCTGCCGGAATGTACATTTGAAACCCTAGCTAGGGTTAGGGTTAGCATTCCCACAACAGGTAGAAGTTTTTTACTGCTAGTGCTGCATTCCGGGCCCCCAGTTATCTTTAGGATGTGTGATAATTTGCTCCTATCTGCACTTTAAGTTTTCGGACAGTTTTGGTCACCTTTTTGTATATTGCCCTATCCAGTGATTTTATCCAAAACTGAGCCAGATGAAAAGTGTGAAGAATACATGTTCTAATGGGTAAACTCTCTTCATTTTGTCATTTAAAGTGCAGCAAAAAGTGCAACAGAGGGCAAAATTCTATGGTTCTTGTAACCCTAACCCTAGCCAGGCATTCAAAGCATGCCGATTTAACTACCATTTAACAGCATTTTTCAGCTTTATGAAAATTTGCCTAAGCCAGACAGAATATTAAAGAAGATACATTTCCTAGAAGTTTTAGAAACCGTTTTGATAGTTTGAGACTGATTTTTTGGAGTTTGAGGAAAAAATTCAACTTTGATGTTTGGAGGGCTTCTGAGATACCCTGCTGGAATGCACATTTGAAACTCTAGCTAGGGTTAGGGTTAGCATTCCCACAACAGGTAGAAGTTTTTTACTGTCAGTGCTGCATTCTGGGTCCCCAGTTATCTTTAGGATGCGTGATAATTTGCTCCTATCTGCACTTTTAGTTTTCGGACAGTTTTGGTCACCTTTTTGTATATTGCCCTATCCAGTGATTTTATCCAAAACTGAGCCAGATGAAAAGTGTGAAGAATACCTGTTCTAATGGGTAAACTCTCTTCATTTTGTCATTTAAAGTGCAGCTAAAAGTGCAACAGCGGGCAAAATTCTATGGTTCTTGTAACCCTAACCCTAGCCAGGCATTAAAAGCATGCCGATTTAACTACCATTTAACATCATTTTTCAGCTTCATGAAAATTTGCCTAAACCAGACAGAATACTAAAGAAGATACATTTCCTAGAGTTTTTACAAACCGTTTTGATAGTTTGAGACTGATTTTTTTTGGTTTGAGGAAAAAATTCAACTTTGATGTTTGGAGGGCTTCTGAGACACCCTGCCGGAATGTACATTTGAAATCCTAGCTAGGGTTAGGGTTAGCATTCCCACAACAGGTAGAAGTTTTTTACTGCTAGTGCTGCATTCCGGGCCCCCAGTTATCTTTAGGATGTGTGATAATTTGCTCCTATCTGCACTTTAAGTTTTCGGACAGTTTTGGTTACCTTTTTGTATATTGCCCTATCCAGTGATTTTATCCAAAACTGAGCCAGATGAAAAGTGTGAAGAATACTTGTTCTAATGGGTAAACTCTCTTCATTTTGTCATTTAAAGTGCAGCTAAAAGTGCAACAGCGGGCACAATTCTATGGTTCTTGTAACCCTAATCCTAGCCAGGGATTAAAAGCATGCCGATTTAACTACCATTTGACAGCATTTTTCAGCTTTATGAAAATTTGCCTGAACAAGACAGAATATTAAAGAAGATACATTTCCTAGAAGTTTTAGAAACCGTTTTGATAGTTTGAGACTGATTTTTTGGAGTTTGAGGAAAAAATTCAACTTTGATGTTTGGAGGGCTTCTGAGACACCCTGCCGGAATGTACATTTGAAACCCTAGCTAGGGTTAGGGTTAGCATTCCCACAACAGGTAGAAGTTTTTTACTGCTAGTGCTGCATTCCGGGCCCCCAGTTATCTTTAGGATGTGTGATAATTTGCTCCTATCTGCACTTTAAGTTTTCGGACAGTTTTGGTCACCTTTTTGTATATTGCCCTATCCAGTGATTTTATCCAAAACTGAGCCAGATGAAAAGTGTGAAGAATACATGTTCTAATGGGTAAACTCTCTTCATTTTGTCATTTAAAGTGCAGCTAAAAGTGCAACAGAGGGCAAAATTCTATGGTTCTTGTAACCCTAACCCTAGCCAGGCATTAAAAGCATGCCGATTTAACTACCATTTAACAGCATTTTTCAGCTTTATGAAAATTTGCCTAAGCCAGACAGAAAATTAAAGAAGATACTTTTCCTAGAGGTTTTAGAAACCGTTTTGATAGTTTGAGACTGATTTTTTGGAGTTTGAGGAAAAAATTCAACTTTGATGTTTGGAGGGCTTCTGAGACACCCTGCCGGAATGTACATTTGAAACCCTAGCTAGGGTTAGGGTTAGCATTCCCACAACAGGTAGAAGTTTTTTACTGCTAGTGCTGCATTCCGGGCCCCCAGTTATCTTTAGGATGTGTGATAATTTGCTCCTATCTGCACTTTTAGTTCTCGGACAGTTTTGGTCACCTTTTTGTATATTGCCCTATCCAGTGATTTTATCCAAAACTGAGCCAGATGAAAAGTGTGAAGAATACCTGTTCTAATGGGTAAACTCTCTTCATTTTGTATTTAAAGTGCAGCTAAAAGTGCAACAGCGGGCAAAATTCTATGGTTCTTGTAACCCTAACCCTAGCCAGGCATTAAAAGCATGCCGATTTAACTACCATTTAACAGCATTTTTCAGCTTCATGAAAATTTTCCTAAATCAGACAGAATATTAAAGAAGATACATTTCCTAGAGTTTTTAAAAACCGTTTTGATAGTTTGAGACTGATTTTTTGGAGTTTGAGGAAAAAATTCAACTTTGATGTTTGGAGGGCTTCTGAGACACCCTGCCGGAATGTACATTTGAAACCCTAGCTAGGGTTAGGGTTAGCATTCCCACAACAGGTAGAAGTTTTTTACTGCTAGTGCTGCATTCCGGGCCCCCAGTTATCTTTAGGATGTGTGATAATTTGCTCCTATCTGCACTTTTAGTTTTCGGACAGTTTTGGTCACCTTTTTGTATTTTGCCCTATCCAGTGATTTTATCCAAAACTGAGCCAGATGAAAAGTGTGAAGAATACATGTTCTAATGGGTAAACTCTCTTCATTTTGTCATTTAAAGTGCAGCTAAAAGTGCAACAGCGGGCACAATTCTATGGTTCTTGTAACCCTAACCCTAGCCAGGCATTCAAAGCATGCCGATTTAACTACCATTTAACAGCATTTTTCAGCTTCATGAAAATTTGCCTAAGCCAGACAGAATATTAAAGAAGATACATTTCCTAGAAGTTTTAGAAACCGTTTTGATAGTTTGAGACTGATTTTTTGGAGTTTGAGGAAAAAATTCAACTTTGATGTTTGGAGGGCTTCTGAGATACCCTGCTGGAATGCACATTTGAAACTCTAGCTAGGGTTAGGGTTAGCATTCCCACAACAGGTAGAAGTTTTTTACTGTCAGTGCTGCATTCTGGGTCCCCAGTTATCTTTAGGATGCGTGATAATTTGCTCCTATCTGCACTTTTAGTTTTCGGACAGTTTTGGTCACCTTTTTGTATATTGCCCTATCCAGTGATTTTATCCAAAACTGAGCCAGATGAAAAGTGTGAAGAATACCTGTTCTAATGGGTAAACTCTCTTCATTTTGTCATTTAAAGTGCAGCTAAAAGTGCAACAGCGGGCAAAATTCTATGGTTCTTGTAACCCTAACCCTAGCCAGGCATTAAAAGCATGCCGATTTAACTACCATTTAACATCATTTTTCAGCTTCATGAAAATTTGCCTAAACCAGACAGAATACTAAAGAAGATTCATTTCCTAGAGTTTTTACAAACCGTTTTGATAGTTTGAGACTGATTTTTTTTGGTTTGAGGAAAAAATTCAACTTTGATGTTTGGAGGGCTTCTGAGACACCCTGCCGGAATGTACATTTGAAATCCTAGCTAGGGTTAGGGTTAGCATTCCCACAACAGGTAGAAGTTTTTTACTGCTAGTGCTGCATTCCGGGCCCCCAGTTATCTTTAGGATGTGTGATAATTTGCTCCTATCTGCACTTTAAGTTTTCGGACAGTTTTGGTTACCTTTTTGTATATTGCCCTATCCAGTGATTTTATCCAAAACTGAGCCAGATGAAAAGTGTGAAGAATACTTGTTCTAATGGGTAAACTCTCTTCATTTTGTCATTTAAAGTGCAGCTAAAAGTGCAACAGCGGGCACAATTCTATGGTTCTTGTAACCCTAATCCTAGCCAGGGATTAAAAGCATGCCGATTTAACTACCATTTGACAGCATTTTTCAGCTTTATGAAAATTTGCCTGAACAAGACAGAATATTAAAGAAGATACATTTCCTAGAAGTTTTAGAAACCGTTTTGATAGTTTGAGACTGATTTTTTGGAGTTTGAGGAAAAAATTCAACTTTGATGTTTGGAGGGCTTCTGAGACACCCTGCCGGAATGTACATTTGAAACCCTAGCTAGGGTTAGGGTTAGCATTCCCACAACAGGTAGAAGTTTTTTACTGCTAGTGCTGCATTCCGGGCCCCCAGTTATCTTTAGGATGTGTGATAATTTGCTCCTATCTGCACTTTAAGTTTTCGGACAGTTTTGGTCACCTTTTTGTATATTGCCCTATCCAGTGATTTTATCCAAAACTGAGCCAGATGAAAAGTGTGAAGAATACCTGTTCTAATGGGTAAACTCTCTTCATTTTGTATTTAAAGTGCAGCTAAAAGTGCAACAGCGGGCAAAATTCTATGGTTCTTGTAACCCTAACCCTAGCCAGGCATTAAAAGCATGCCGATTTAACTACCATTTAACAGCATTTTTCAGCTTCATGAAAATTTGCCTAAATCAGACAGAATATTAAAGAAGATACATTTCCTAGAGTTTTTAAAAACCGTTTTGATAGTTTGAGACTGATTTTTTGGAGTTTGAGGAAAAAATTCAACTTTGATGTTTGGAGGGCTTCTGAGACACCCTGCCGGAATGTACATTTGAAACCCTAGCTAGGGTTAGGGTTAGCATTCCCACAACAGGTAGAAGTTTTTTACTGCTAGTGCTGCATTCCGGGCCCCCAGTTATCTTTAGGATGTGTGATAATTTGCTCCTATCTGCACTTTTAGTTTTCGGACAGTTTGGGTCACCTTTTTGTATTTTGCCCTATCCAGTGATTTTATCCAAAACTGAGCCAGATGAAAAGTGTGAAGAATACATGTTCTAATGGGTAAACTCTCTTCATTTTGTCATTTAAAGTGCAGCTAAAAGTGCAACAGCGGGCACAATTCTATGGTTCTTGTAACCCTAATCCTAGCCAGGGATTAAAAGCATGCCGATTTAACTACCATTTGACAGCATTTTTCAGCTTTATGAAAATTTTCCTAAGACAGACAGAATATTAAAGAAGATACTTTTCCTAGAGGTTTTAGAAACCGTTTTGATAGTTTGAGACTGATTTTTTGGAGTTTGAGGAAAAAATTCAACTTTGATGTTTGGAGGGCTTCTGAGATACCCTGCTGGAATGCACATTTGAAACCCTAGCTGGGTTAGGGTTAGCATTCCCACAACAGGTAGAAGTTTTTTACTGTCAGTGCTGCATTCCGGGTCCCCAGTTATCTTTAGGATGCGTGATAATTTGCTCCTATCTGCACTTTTAGTTTTCGGACAGTTTTGGTCACCTTTTTGTATATTGCCCTATCCAGTGATTTTATCCAAAACTGAGCCAGATGAAAAGTGTGAAGAATACCTGTTCTAATGGGTAAACTCTCTTCATTTTGTCATTTAAAGTGCAGCTAAAAGTGCAACAGCGGGCAAAATTCTATGGTTCTTGTAACCCTAACCCTAGCCAGGCATTAAAAGCATGCCGATTTAACTACCATTTAACAGCATTTTTCAGCTTTATGAAAATTTGCCAAAGCCAGACAGAATATTAAAGAAGATACTTTTCCTAGAGGTTTTAGAAACCGTTTTGATAGTTTGAGACTGATTTTTTGGAGTTTGAGGAGAAATTTCAACTTTGATGTTTGGAGGGCTTCTGAGATACCCTGCTGGAATGCACATCTGAAACCCTAGCTAGGGTTAGGGTTAGCATTCCCACAACAGGTAGAAGTTTTTTACTGTCAGTGCTGCATTCCGGGTCCCCAGTTATCTTTAGGATGCGTGATAATTTGTTCCTATCTGCACTTTTAGTTTTCGGACAGTTTTGGTCACCTTTTTGTATATTGCCCTATCCTGTGATTTTATCCAAAACTGAGCCAGATGAAAAGTTTGAAGAATACCTGTTCTAATGGGTAAACTCTCTTCATTTTGTCATTTAAAGTGCAGCTATTTGTGCAACAGCGGGCAAAATTCTTTGCTTCTTGTAACCCTAACCCTAGCCAGGCATTAAAAGCATGCCGATTTAACTACCATTTAACAGCATTTTTCAGCTTTATGAAAATTTGCCTAAACCAGACAGAATATTAAAGAAGATACATTTCCTAGAAGTTTTAGAAACCGTTTTGATAGTTTGAGACTGATTTTTTGGAGTTTGAGGAAAAAATTCAACTTTGATGTTTGGAGGGCTTCTGAGACACCCTGCCGGAATGTACATTTGAAACCCTAGCTAGGGTTAGGGTTAGCATTCCCACAACAGGTAGAAGTTTTTTACTGCTAGTGCTGCATTCCGGGCCCCCAGTTATCTTTAGGATGTGTGATAATTTGCTCCTATCTGCACTTTAAGTTTTCGGACAGTTTTGGTCACCTTTTTGTATATTGCCCTATCCAGTGATTTTATCCAAAACTGAGCCAGATGAAAAGTGTGAAGAATACATGTTCTAATGGGTAAACTCTCTTCATTTTGTCATTTAAAGTGCAGCAAAAAGTGCAACAGAGGGCAAAATTCTATGGTTCTTGTAACCCTAACCCTAGCCAGGCATTCAAAGCATGCCGATTTAACTACCATTTAACAGCATTTTTCAGCTTTATGAAAATTTGCCTAAGCCAGACAGAATATTAAAGAAGATACATTTCCTAGAAGTTTTAGAAACCGTTTTGATAGTTTGAGACTGATTTTTTGGAGTTTGAGGAAAAAATTCAACTTTGATGTTTGGAGGGCTTCTGAGATACCCTGCTGGAATGCACATTTGAAACTCTAGCTAGGGTTAGGGTTAGCATTCCCACAACAGGTAGAAGTTTTTTACTGTCAGTGCTGCATTCTGGGTCCCCAGTTATCTTTAGGATGCGTGATAATTTGCTCCTATCTGCACTTTTAGTTTTCGGACAGTTTTGGTCACCTTTTTGTATATTGCCCTATCCAGTGATTTTATCCAAAACTGAGCCAGATGAAAAGTGTGAAGAATACCTGTTCTAATGGGTAAACTCTCTTCATTTTGTCATTTAAAGTGCAGCTAAAAGTGCAACAGCGGGCAAAATTCTATGGTTCTTGTAACCCTAACCCTAGCCAGGCATTAAAAGCATGCCGATTTAACTACCATTTAACATCATTTTTCAGCTTCATGAAAATTTGCCTAAACCAGACAGAATACTAAAGAAGATACATTTCCTAGAGTTTTTACAAACCGTTTTGATAGTTTGAGACTGATTTTTTTTGGTTTGAGGAAAAAATTCAACTTTGATGTTTGGAGGGCTTCTGAGACACCCTGCCGGAATGTACATTTGAAATCCTAGCTAGGGTTAGGGTTAGCATTCCCACAACAGGTAGAAGTTTTTTACTGCTAGTGCTGCATTCCGGGCCCCCAGTTATCTTTAGGATGTGTGATAATTTGCTCCTATCTGCACTTTAAGTTTTCGGACAGTTTTGGTTACCTTTTTGTATATTGCCCTATCCAGTGATTTTATCCAAAACTGAGCCAGATGAAAAGTGTGAAGAATACTTGTTCTAATGGGTAAACTCTCTTCATTTTGTCATTTAAAGTGCAGCTAAAAGTGCAACAGCGGGCACAATTCTATGGTTCTTGTAACCCTAATCCTAGCCAGGGATTAAAAGCATGCCGATTTAACTACCATTTGACAGCATTTTTCAGCTTTATGAAAATTTGCCTGAACAAGACAGAATATTAAAGAAGATACATTTCCTAGAAGTTTTAGAAACCGTTTTGATAGTTTGAGACTGATTTTTTGGAGTTTGAGGAAAAAATTCAACTTTGATGTTTGGAGGGCTTCTGAGACACCCTGCCGGAATGTACATTTGAAACCCTAGCTAGGGTTAGGGTTAGCATTCCCACAACAGGTAGAAGTTTTTTACTGCTAGTGCTGCATTCCGGGCCCCCAGTTATCTTTAGGATGTGTGATAATTTGCTCCTATCTGCACTTTAAGTTTTCGGACAGTTTTGGTCACCTTTTTGTATATTGCCCTATCCAGTGATTTTATCCAAAACTGAGCCAGATGAAAAGTGTGAAGAATACATGTTCTAATGGGTAAACTCTCTTCATTTTGTCATTTAAAGTGCAGCTAAAAGTGCAACAGAGGGCAAAATTCTATGGTTCTTGTAACCCTAACCCTAGCCAGGCATTAAAAGCATGCCGATTTAACTACCATTTAACAGCATTTTTCAGCTTTATGAAAATTTGCCTAAGCCAGACAGAAAATTAAAGAAGATACTTTTCCTAGAGGTTTTAGAAACCGTTTTGATAGTTTGAGACTGATTTTTTGGAGTTTGAGGAAAAAATTCAACTTTGATGTTTGGAGGGCTTCTGAGACACCCTGCCGGAATGTACATTTGAAACCCTAGCTAGGGTTAGGGTTAGCATTCCCACAACAGGTAGAAGTTTTTTACTGCTAGTGCTGCATTCCGGGCCCCCAGTTATCTTTAGGATGTGTGATAATTTGCTCCTATCTGCACTTTTAGTTCTCGGACAGTTTTGGTCACCTTTTTGTATATTGCCCTATCCAGTGATTTTATCCAAAACTGAGCCAGATGAAAAGTGTGAAGAATACCTGTTCTAATGGGTAAACTCTCTTCATTTTGTATTTAAAGTGCAGCTAAAAGTGCAACAGCGGGCAAAATTCTATGGTTCTTGTAACCCTAACCCTAGCCAGGCATTAAAAGCATGCCGATTTAACTACCATTTAACAGCATTTTTCAGCTTCATGAAAATTTTCCTAAATCAGACAGAATATTAAAGAAGATACATTTCCTAGAGTTTTTAAAAACCGTTTTGATAGTTTGAGACTGATTTTTTGGAGTTTGAGGAAAAAATTCAACTTTGATGTTTGGAGGGCTTCTGAGACACCCTGCCGGAATGTACATTTGAAACCCTAGCTAGGGTTAGGGTTAGCATTCCCACAACAGGTAGAAGTTTTTTACTGCTAGTGCTGCATTCCGGGCCCCCAGTTATCTTTAGGATGTGTGATAATTTGCTCCTATCTGCACTTTTAGTTTTCGGACAGTTTTGGTCACCTTTTTGTATTTTGCCCTATCCAGTGATTTTATCCAAAACTGAGCCAGATGAAAAGTGTGAAGAATACATGTTCTAATGGGTAAACTCTCTTCATTTTGTCATTTAAAGTGCAGCTAAAAGTGCAACAGCGGGCACAATTCTATGGTTCTTGTAACCCTAATCCTAGCCAGGGATTAAAAGCATGCCGATTTAACTACCATTTGACAGCATTTTTCAGCTTTATGAAAATTTGCCTAAGCCAGACAGAATATTAAAGAAGATACTTTTCCTAGAGGTTTTAGAAACCGTTTTGATAGTTTGAGACTGATTTTTTGGAGTTTGAGGAAAAAATTCAACTTTGATGTTTGGAGGGCTTCTGAGATACCCTGCTGGAATGCACATTTGAAACCCTAGCTGGGTTAGGGTTAGCATTCCCACAACAGGTAGAAGTTTTTTACTGTCAGTGCTGCATTCCGGGTCCCCAGTTATCTTTAGGATGCGTGATAATTTGCTCCTATCTGCACTTTTAGTTTTCGGACAGTTTTGGTCACCTTTTTGTATATTGCCCTATCCAGTGATTTTATCCAAAACTGAGCCAGATGAAAAGTGTGAAGAATACCTGTTCTAATGGGTAAACTCTCTTCATTTTGTCATTTAAAGTGCAGCTAAAAGTGCAACAGCGGGCAAAATTCTATGGTTCTTGTAACCCTAACCCTAGCCAGGCATTAAAAGCATGCCGATTTTACTACCATTTAACAGCATTTTTCAGCTTTATGAAAATTTGCCTAAACCAGACTGAATATTAAAGAAGATATATTTCCTAGAAGTTTTAGAAACCGTTTTGATAGTTTGAGACTGATTTTTTGGAGTTTGAGGAAAAAAATCAACTTTGATGTTTGGAGGGCTTCTGAGACACCCTGCCGGAATGTACATTTGAAACCCTAGCTAGGGTTAGGGTTAGCATTCCCACAACAGGTAGAAGTTTTTTACTGTCAGTGCTGCATTCCGGGTCCCCAGTTATCTTTAGGATGCGTGATAATTTGCTCCTATCTGCACTTTTAGTTTTCGGACAGTTTTGGTCACCTTTTTGTATATTGCCCTATCCAGTGATTTTATCCAAAACTGAGCCAGATGAAAAGTGTGAAGAATACATGTTCTAATGGGTAAACTCTCTTCATTTTGTCATTTAAAGTGCAGCTAAAAGTGCAACAGCGGGCAAAATTCTATGGTTCTTGTAACCCTAACCCTAGCCAGGCATTAAAAGCATGCCGATTTTACTACCATTTAACAGCATTTTTCAGCTTCATGAAAATTTGCCTAAACCAGACAGAATATTAAAGAAGATACATTTCCTAGAAGTTTTACAAACCGTTTTGATAGTTTGAGACTGATTTTTTTTGGTTTGAGGAAAAAATTCAACTTTGATGTTTGGAGGGCTTCTGAGACACCCTGCCGGAATGTACATTTGAAATCCTAGCTAGGGTTAGGGTTAGCATTCCCACAACAGGTAGAAGTTTTTTACTGCTAGTGCTGCATTCCGGGCCCCCAGTTATCTTTAGGATGTGTGATAATTTGCTCCTATCTGCACTTTAAGTTTTCGGACAGTTTTGGTTACCTTTTTGTATATTGCCCTATCCAGTGATTTTATCCAAAACTGAGCCAGATGAAAAGTGTGAAGAATACTTGTTCTAATGGGTAAACTCTCTTCATTTTGTCATTTAAAGTGCAGCTAAAAGTGCAACAGCGGGCACAATTCTATGGTTCTTGTAACCCTAATCCTAGCCAGGGATTAAAAGCATGCCGATTTAACTACCATTTGACAGCATTTTTCAGCTTTATGAAAATTTGCCTGAACAAGACAGAATATTAAAGAAGATACATTTCCTAGAAGTTTTAGAAACCGTTTTGATAGTTTGAGACTGATTTTTTGGAGTTTGAGGAAAAAATTCAACTTTGATGTTTGGAGGGCTTCTGAGACACCCTGCCGGAATGTACATTTGAAACCCTAGCTAGGGTTAGGGTTAGCATTCCCACAACAGGTAGAAGTTTTTTACTGCTAGTGCTGCATTCCGGGCCCCCAGTTATCTTTAGGATGTGTGATAATTTGCTCCTATCTGCACTTTAAGTTTTCGGACAGTTTTGGTCACCTTTTTGTATATTGCCCTATCCAGTGATTTTATCCAAAACTGAGCCAGATGAAAAGTGTGAAGAATACATGTTCTAATGGGTAAACTCTCTTCATTTTGTCATTTAAAGTGCAGCTAAAAGTGCAACAGAGGGCAAAATTCTATGGTTCTTGTAACCCTAACCCTAGCCAGGCATTAAAAGCATGCCGATTTAACTACCATTTAACAGCATTTTTCAGCTTTATGAAAATTTGCCTAAGCCAGACAGAAAATTAAAGAAGATACTTTTCCTAGAGGTTTTAGAAACCGTTTTGATAGTTTGAGACTGATTTTTTGGAGTTTGAGGAAAAAATTCAACTTTGATGTTTGGAGGGCTTCTGAGACACCCTGCCGGAATGTACATTTGAAACCCTAGCTAGGGTTAGGGTCAGCATTCCCACAACAGGTAGAAGTTTTTTACTGTCAGTGCCGCATTCCGGGTCCCCAGTTATCTTTAGGATGCGTGATAATTTGCTCCTATCTGCACTTTTAGTTTTCGGACAGTTTTGGTCACCTTTTTGTATATTGCCCTATCCAGTGATTTTATCCAAAACTGAGCCAGATTAAAAGTGTGAAGAATACATGTTCTAATGGGTAAACTCTCTTCATTTTGTCATTTAAAGTGCAGCTAAAAGTGCAACAGCGGGCAAAATTCTATGGTTCTTGTAACCCTAACCCTAGCCAGGCATTAAAAGCATGCCGATTTTACTACCATTTAACAGCATTTTTCAGCTTCATGAAAATTTCCCTAAACCAGACAGAATATTAAAGAAGATACATTTCCTAGAAGTTTTACAAACCGTTTTGATAGTTTGAGACTGATTTTTTTTGGTTTGAGGAAAAAATTCAACTTTGATGTTTGGAGGGCTTCTGAGACACCCTGCCGGAATGTACATTTGAAATCCTAGCTAGGGTTAGGGTTAGCATTCCCACAACAGGTAGAAATTTTTTACTGCTAGTGCTGCATTCCGGGCCCCCAGTTATCTTTAGGATGTGTGATAATTTGCTCCTATCTGCACTTTAAGTTTTCGGACAGTTTTGGTTACCTTTTTGTATATTGCCCTATCCAGTGATTTTATCCAAAACTGAGCCAGATGAAAAGTGTGAAGAATACATGTTCTAATGGGTAAACTCTCTTCATTTTGTCATTTAAAGTGCAGCTAAAAGTGCAACAGCGGGCACAATTCTATGGTTCTTGTAACCCTAATCCTAGCCAGGGATTAAAAGCATGCCGATTTAACTACCATTTCACAGCATTTTTCAGCTTTATGAAAATTTGCCTAAACCAGACAGAATATTAAAGAAGATACATTTCCTAGAAGTTTTAGAAACCGTTTTGATAGTTTGAGACTGATTTTTTGGAGTTTGAGGAAAAAATTCAACTTTGATGTTTGGAGGGCTTCTGAGACACCCTGCCGGAATGTACATTTGAAACCCTAGCTAGGGTTAGGGTTAGCATTCCCACAACAGGTAGAAGTTTTTTACTGCTAGTGCTGCATTCCGGGCCCCCAGTTATCTTTAGGATGTGTGATAATTTGCTCCTATCTGCACTTTAAGTTTTCGGACAGTTTTGGTCACCTTTTTGTATATTGCCCTATCCAGTGATTTTATCCAAAACTGAGCCAGATGAAAAGTGTGAAGAATACCTGTTCTAATGGGTAAACTCTCTTCATTTTGTCATTTAAAGTGCAGCTAAAAGTGCAACAGAGGGCAAAATTCTTTGCTTCTTGTAACCCTAACCCTAGCCAGGCATTAAAAGCATGCCGATTTAACTACCATTTAACAGCATTTTTCAGCTTTATGAAAATTTGCCTAAACCAGACAGAATATTAAAAAAGATATATTTCCTAGAAGTTTTAGAAACCGTTTTGATAGTTTGGGACTGATTTTTTGGAGTTTGAGGAAAAAATTCAACTTTGATGTTTGGAGGGCTTCTGAGACACCCTGCCGGAATGTACATTTGAAACCCTAGCTAGGGTTAGGGTTAGCATTCCCACAACAGGTAGAAGTTTTTTACTGTCAGTGCTGCATTCCGGGTCCCCAGTTATCTTTAGGATGCGTGATAATTTGCTCCTATCTGCACTTTTAGTTTTCGGACAGTTTTGGTCACCTTTTTGTATATTGCCCTATCCAGTGATTTTATCCAAAACTGAGCCAGATGAAAAGTGTGAAGAATACTTGTTCTAATGGGTAAACTCTCTTCATTTTGTCATTTAAAGTGCAGCTAAAAGTGCAACAGCGGGCACAATTCTATGGTTCTTGTAACCCTAATCCTAGCCAGGGATTAAAAGCATGCCGATTTAACTACCATTTGACAGCATTTTTCAGCTTCATGAAAATTTGCCTGAACAAGACAGAATATTAAAGAAGATACATTTCCTAGAAGTTTTAGAAACCGTTTTGATAGTTTGAGACTGATTTTTTGGAGTTTGAGGAAAAAATTCAACTTTGATGTTTGGAGGGCTTCTGAGATACCCTGCTGGAATGCACATTTGAAACCCTAGCTAGGGTTAGGGTTAGCATTCCCACAACAGGTAGAAGTTTTTTACTGTCAGTGCTGCATTCCGGGTCCCCAGTTATCTTTAGGATGCATGATAATTTGCTCCTATCTGCACTTTTAGTTTTCGGACAGTTTTGGTCACCTTTTTGTATATTGCCCTATCCAGTGATTTTATCCAAAACTGAGCCAGATGAAAAGTGTGAAGAATACCTGTTCTAATGGGTAAACTCTCTTCATTTTGTCATTTAAAGTGCAGCTAAAAGTGCAACAGCGGGCAAAATTTTTTGGTTCTTGTAACCCTAACCCTAGCCAGGCATTAAAAGCATGCCGATTTAACTACCATTTAACAGCATTTTTCAGCTTTATGAAAATTTGCCTAAACCAGACAGAATATTAAAGAAGATACATTTCCTAGAAGTTTTAGAAACCGTTTTGATAGTTTGAGACTGATTTTCTGGAGTTTGAGGAAAAAATTCAACTTTGATGTTTGGAGGGCTTCTGAGACACCCTGCCGGAATGTACATTTGAAACCCCAGCTAGGGTTAGGGTTAGCATTCCCACAACAGGTAGAAGTTTTTTACTGCTAGTGCTGCATTCCGGGCCCCCAGTTATCTTTAGGATGTGTGATAATTTGCTCCTATCTGCACTTTAAGTTTTCGGACAGTTTTGGTCACCTTTTTGTATATTGCCCTATCCAGTGATTTTATCCAAAACTGAGCCAGATGAAAAGTGTGAAGAATACATGTTCTAATGGGTAAACTCTCTTCATTTTGTCATTTAAAGTGCAGCTAAAAGTGCAACAGAGGGCAAAATTCTATGGTTCTTGTAACCCTAACCCTAGCCAGGCATTAAAAGCATGCCGATTTAACTACCATTTAACAGCATTTTTCAGCTTTATGAAAATTTGCCTAAGCCAGACAGAAAATTAAAGAAGATACTTTTCCTAGAGGTTTTAGAAACCGTTTTGATAGTTTGAGACTGATTTTTTGGAGTTTGAGGAGAAATTTCAACTTTGATGTTTGGAGGGCTTCTGAGACACCCTGCCGGAATGTACATTTGAAACCCTAGCTAGGGTTAGGGTTAGCATTCAAACAACAGGTAGAAGTTTTTTACTGCTAGTGCTGCATTCCGGGCCCCCAGTTATCTTTAGGATGTGTGATAATTTGCTCCTATCTGCACTTTTAGTTCTCGGACAGTTTTGGTCACCTTTTTGTATATTGCCCTATCCAGTGATTTTATCCAAAACTGAGCCAGATGAAAAGTGTGAAGAATACCTGTTCTAATGGGTAAACTCTCTTCATTTTGTATTTAAAGTGCAGCTAAAAGTGCAACAGCGGGCAAAATTCTATGGTTCTTGTAACCCTAACCCTAGCCAGGCATTAAAAGCATGCCGATTTAACTACCATTTAACAGCATTTTTCAGCTTCATGAAAATTTGCCTAAATCAGACAGAATATTAAAGAAGATACATTTCCTAGAGTTTTTAAAAACCGTTTTGATAGTTTGAGACTGATTTTTTGGAGTTTGAGGAAAAAATTCAACTTTGATGTTTGGAGGGCTTCTGTTACACCCTGCCGGAATGTACATTTGAAACCCTAGCTAGGGTTAGGGTTAGCATTCCCACAACAGGTAGACGTTTTTTACTGCTAGTGCTGCATTCCGGGCCCCCAGTTATCTTTAGGATGTGTGATAATTTGCTCTTATCTGCACTTTTAGTTTTCGGACAGTTTTGGTCACCTTTTTGTATTTTGCCCTATCCAGTGATTTTATCCAAAACTGAGCCAGATGAAAAGTGTGAAGAATACTTGTTCTAATGGGTAAACTCTCTTCATTTTGTCATTTAAAGTGCAGCTAAAAGTGCAACAGCGGGCACAATTCTATGGTTCTTGTAACCCTAATCCTAGCCAGGGATTAAAAGCATGCCGATTTAACTACCATTTGACAGCATTTTTCAGCTTTATGAAAATTTGCCTGAACAAGACAGAATATTAAAGAAGATACATTTCCTAGAAGTTTTAGAAACCGTTTTGATAGTTTGAGACTGATTTTTTTGGAGTTTGAGGAAAAAATTCAACTTTGATGTTTGGAGGGCTTCTGAGACACCCTGCCGGAATGTACATTTGAAACCCTAGCTAGGGTTAGGGTTAGCATTCCCACAACAGGTAGAAGTTTTTTACTGCTAGTGCTGCATTCCGGGCCCCCAGTTATCTTTAGGATGTGTGATAATTTGCTCCTATCTGCACTTTAAGTTTTCGGACAGTTTTGGTCACCTTTTTGTATATTGCCCTATCCAGTGATTTTATCCAAAACTGAGCCAGATGAAAAGTGTGAAGAATACCTGTTCTAATGGGTAAACTCTCTTCATTTTGTCATTTAAAGTGCAGCTAAAAGTGCAACAGAGGGCAAAATTCTTTGCTTCTTGTAACCCTAACCCTAGCCAGGCATTAAAAGCATGCCGATTTAACTACCATTTAACAGCATTTTTCAGCTTTATGAAAATTTGCCTAAACCAGACAGAATATTAAAGAAGATACATTTCCTAGAAGTTTTAGAAACCGTTTTGATAGTTTGAGACTGATTTTCTGGAGTTTGAGGAAAAAATTCAACTTTGATGTTTGGAGGGCTTCTGAGACACCCTGCCGGAATGTACATTTGAAACCCCAGCTAGGGTTAGGGTTAGCATTCCCACAACAGGTAGAAGTTTTTTACTGCTAGTGCTGCATTCCGGGCCCCCAGTTATCTTTAGGATGTGTGATAATTTGCTCCTATCTGCACTTTAAGTTTTCGGACAGTTTTGGTCACCTTTTTGTATATTGCCCTATCCAGTGATTTTATCCAAAACTGAGCCAGATGAAAAGTGTGAAGAATACATGTTCTAATGGGTAAACTCTCTTCATTTTGTCATTTAAAGTGCAGCTAAAAGTGCAACAGAGGGCAAAATTCTATGGTTCTTGTAACCCTAACCCTAGCCAGGCATTAAAAGCATGCCGATTTAACTACCATTTAACAGCATTTTTCAGCTTTATGAAAATTTGCCAAAGCCAGACAGAATATTAAAGAAGATACTTTTCCTAGAGGTTTTAGAAACCGTTTTGATAGTTTGAGACTGATTTTTTGGAGTTTGAGGAGCAATTTCAACTTTGATGTTTGGAGGGCTTCTGAGATACCCTGCTGGAATGCACATTTGAAACCCTAGCTAGGGTTAGGGTTAGCATTCCCACAACAGGTAGAAGTTTTTTACTGTCAGTGCTGCATTCCGGGTCCCCAGTTATCTTTAGGATGCTTGATAATTTGCTCCTATCTGCACTTTTAGTTTTCGGACAGTTTTGGTCACCTTTTTGTATATTGCCCTATCCAGTGATTTTATCCAAAACTGAGCCAGATGAAAAGTGTGAAGAATACCTGTTCTAATGGGTAAACTCTCTTCATTTTGTCATTTAAACTGCAGCTATTTGTGCAACAGCGGGCAAAATTCTTTGCTTCTTGTAACCCTAACCCTAGCCAGGCATTAAAAGAATGCCGATTTAACTACCATTTAACAGCATTTTTCAGCTTTATGAAAATTTGCATAAACCAGACAGAATATTAAAGAAGATACATTTCCTAGAAATTTTAGAAACCGTTTTGATAGTTTGAGACTGATTTTTTGGAGTTTGAGGAAAAAATTCAACTTTGATGTTTGGAGGGCTTCTGAGACACCCTGCCGGAATGTACATTTGAAACCCTAGCTAGGGTTAGGGTTAGCATTCAAACAACAGGTAGAAGTTTTTTACTGCTAGTGCTGCATTCCGGGCCCCCAGTTATCTTTAGGATGTGTGATAATTTGCTCCTATCTGCACTTTTAGTTCTCGGACAGTTTTGGTCACCTTTTTGTATATTGCCCTATCCAGTGATTTTATCCAAAACTGAGCCAGATGAAAAGTGTGAAGAATACCTGTTCTAATGGGTAAACTCTCTTCATTTTGTATTTCAAGTGCAGCTAAAAGTGCAACAGCGGGCAAAATTCTATGGTTCTTGTAACCCTAACCCTAGCCAGGCATTAAAAGCATGCCGATTTAACTACCATTTAACAGCATTTTTCAGCTTCATGAAAATTTGCCTAAATCAGACAGAATATTAAAGAAGATACATTTCCTAGAGTTTTTAAAAACCGTTTTGATAGTTTGAGACTGATTTTTTGGAGTTTGAGGAAAAAATTCAACTTTGATGTTTGGAGGGCTTCTGTTACACCCTGCCGGAATGTACATTTGAAACCCTAGCTAGGGTTAGGGTTAGCATTCCCACAACAGGTAGACGTTTTTTACTGCTAGTGCTGCATTCCGGGCCCCCAGTTATCTTTAGGATGTGTGATAATTTGCTCTTATCTGCACTTTTAGTTTTCGGACAGTTTTGGTCACCTTTTTGTATTTTGCCCTATCCAGTGATTTTATCCAAAACTGAGCCAGATGAAAAGTGTGAAGAATACATGTTCTAATGGGTAAACTCTCTTCATTTTGTCATTTAAAGTGCAGCTAAAAGTGCAACAGCGGGCACAATTCTATGGTTCTTGTAACCCTAATCCTAGCCAGGGAATAAAAGCATGCCGATTTAACTACCATTTGACAGCATTTTTCAGCTTCATGAAAATTTGCCTGAACAAGACAGAATATTAAAGAAGATACATTTCCGAGAAGTTTTAGAAACCGTTTTGATAGTTTGAGACTGATTTTTTGGAGTTTGAGGAAAAAATTCAACTTTGATGTTTGGAGGGCTTCTGAGACACCCTGCCGGAATGTACATTTGAAACCCTAGCTAGGGTTAGGGTTAGCATTCCCACAACAGGTAGAAGTTTTTTACTGCTAGTGCTGCATTCCGGGCCCCCAGTTATCTTTAGGATGTGTGATAATTTGCTCCTATCTGCACTTTAAGTTTTCGGACAGTTTTGGTCACCTTTTTGTATATTGCCCTATCCAGTGATTTTATCCAAAACTGAGCCAGATGAAAAGTGTGAAGAATACCTGTTCTAATGGGTAAACTCTCTTCATTTTGTCATTTAAAGTGCAGCTAAAAGTGCAACAGCGGGCAAAATTCTTTGCTTCTTGTAACCCTAACCCTAGCCAGGCATTAAAAGCATGCCGATTTAACTACCATTTAACAGCATTTTTCAGCTTTATGAAAATTTGCCTAAACCAGACAGAATATTAAAGAAGATATATTTCCTAGAAGTTTTAGAAACCGTTTTGATAGTTTGAGACTGATTTTTTGGAGTTTGAGGAAAAAATTCAACTTTGATGTTTGGAGGGCTTCTGAGACACCCTGCCGGAATGTACATTTGAAACCCTAGCTAGGGTTAGGGTTAGCATTCCCACAACAGGTAGACGTTTTTTACTGCTAGTGCTGCATTCCGGGCCCCCAGTTATCTTTAGGATGTGTGATAATTTGCTCTTATCTGCACTTTTAGTTTTCGGACAGTTTTGGTCACCTTTTTGTATTTTGCCCTATCCAGTGATTTTATCCAAAACTGAGCCAGATGAAAAGTGTGAAGAATACATGTTCTAATGGGTAAACTCTCTTCATTTTGTCATTTAAAGTGCAGCTAAAAGTGCAACAGCGGGCACAATTCTATGGTTCTTGTAACCCTAATCCTAGCCAGGGAATAAAAGCATGCCGATTTAACTACCATTTGACAGCATTTTTCAGCTTCATGAAAATTTGCCTGAACAAGACAGAATATTAAAGAAGATACATTTCCGAGAAGTTTTAGAAACCGTTTTGATAGTTTGAGACTGATTTTTTGGAGTTTGAGGAAAAAATTCAACTTTGATGTTTGGAGGGCTTCTGAGACACCCTGCCGGAATGTACATTTGAAACCCTAGCTAGGGTTAGGGTTAGCATTCCCACAACAGGTAGAAGTTTTTTACTGCTAGTGCTGCATTCCGGGCCCCCAGTTATCTTTAGGATGTGTGATAATTTGCTCCTATCTGCACTTTAAGTTTTCGGACAGTTTTGGTCACCTTTTTGTATATTGCCCTATCCAGTGATTTTATCCAAAACTGAGCCAGATGAAAAGTGTGAAGAATACCTGTTCTAATGGGTAAACTCTCTTCATTTTGTCATTTAAAGTGCAGCTAAAAGTGCAACAGCGGGCAAAATTCTTTGCTTCTTGTAACCCTAACCCTAGCCAGGCATTAAAAGCATGCCGATTTAACTACCATTTAACAGCATTTTTCAGCTTTATGAAAATTTGCCTAAACCAGACAGAATATTAAAGAAGATATATTTCCTAGAAGTTTTAGAAACCGTTTTGATAGTTTGAGACTGATTTTTTGGAGTTTGAGGAAAAAATTCAACTTTGATGTTTGGAGGGCTTCTGAGACACCCTGCCGGAATGTACATTTGAAACCCTAGCTAGGGTTAGGGTTAGCATTCCCACAACAGGTAGACGTTTTTTACTGCTAGTGCTGCATTCCGGGCCCCCAGTTATCTTTAGGATGTGTGATAATTTGCTCTTATCTGCACTTTTAGTTTTCGGACAGTTTTGGTCACCTTTTTGTATTTTGCCCTATCCAGTGATTTTATCCAAAACTGAGCCAGATGAAAAGTGTGAAGAATACATGTTCTAATGGGTAAACTCTCTTCATTTTGTCATTTAAAGTGCAGCTAAAAGTGCAACAGCGGGCACAATTCTATGGTTCTTGTAACCCTAATCCTAGCCAGGGAATAAAAGCATGCCGATTTAACTACCATTTGACAGCATTTTTCAGCTTCATGAAAATTTGCCTGAACAAGACAGAATATTAAAGAAGATACATTTCCGAGAAGTTTTAGAAACCGTTTTGATAGTTTGAGACTGATTTTTTGGAGTTTGAGGAAAAAATTCAACTTTGATGTTTGGAGGGCTTCTGAGACACCCTGCCGGAATGTACATTTGAAACCCTAGCTAGGGTTAGGGTTAGCATTCCCACAACAGGTAGAAGTTTTTTACTGCTAGTGCTGCATTCCGGGCCCCCAGTTATCTTTAGGATGTGTGATAATTTGCTCCTATCTGCACTTTAAGTTTTCGGACAGTTTTGGTCACCTTTTTGTATATTGCCCTATCCAGTGATTTTATCCAAAACTGAGCCAGATGAAAAGTGTGAAGAATACCTGTTCTAATGGGTAAACTCTCTTCATTTTGTCATTTAAAGTGCAGCTAAAAGTGCAACAGCGGGCAAAATTCTTTGCTTCTTGTAACCCTAACCCTAGCCAGGCATTAAAAGCATGCCGATTTAACTACCATTTAACAGCATTTTTCAGCTTTATGAAAATTTGCCTAAACCAGACAGAATATTAAAGAAGATATATTTCCTAGAAGTTTTAGAAACCGTTTTGATAGTTTGAGACTGATTTTTTGGAGTTTGAGGAAAAAATTCAACTTTGATGTTTGGAGGGCTTCTGAGACACCCTACCGGAATGTACATTTGAAACCCTAGCTAGGGTTAGGGTTAGCATTCCCACAACAGGTAGACGTTTTTTACTGCTAGTGCTGCATTCCGGGCCCCCAGTTATCTTTAGGATGTGTGATAATTTGCTCTTATCTGCACTTTTAGTTTTCGGACAGTTTTGGTCACCTTTTTGTATTTTGCCCTATCCAGTGATTTTATCCAAAACTGAGCCAGATGAAAAGTGTGAAGAATACATGTTCTAATGGGTAAACTCTCTTCATTTTGTCATTTAAAGTGCAGCTAAAAGTGCAACAGCGGGCACAATTCTATGGTTCTTGTAACCCTAATCCTAGCCAGGGATTAAAAGCATGCCGATTTAACTACCATTTAACAGCATTTTTCAGCTTCATGAAAATTTGCCTAAACCAGACAGAATATTAAAGAAGATACATTTCCTAGAAGTTTTAGAAACCGTTTTGATAGTTTGAGACTGATTTTTTTTGGTTTGAGGAAAAAATTCAACTTTGATGTTTGGAGGGCTTCTGAGACACCCTGCCGGAATGTACATTTGAAATCCTAGCTAGGGTTAGGGTTAGCATTCCCACAACAGGTAGAAGTTTTTTACTGCTAGTGCTGCAATCCGGGCCCCCAGTTATCTTTAGGATGTGTGATAATTTGCTCCTATCTGCACTTTAAGTTTTCGGACAGTTTTGGTCACCTTTTTGTATATTGCCCTATCCAGTGATTTTATCCAAAACTGAGCCAGATGAAAAGTGTGAAGAATACATGTTCTAATGGGTAAACTCTCTTCATTTTGTCATTTAAAGTGCAGCTAAAAGTGCAACAGAGGGCAAAATTCTATGGTTCTTGTAACCCTAACCCTAGCCAGGCATTAAAAGCATGCCGATTTAACTACCATTTAACAGCATTTTTCAGCTTTATGAAAATTTGCTTAAACCAGACCGAATATTAAAGAAGATACATTTCCTAGAGTTTTAGAAACCGTTTTGATAGTTTGAGACTGATTTTTTTTGGTTTGAGGAAAAAATTCAACTTTGATGTTTGGAGGGCTTCTGAGACACCCTGCCGGAATGTACATTTGAAATCCTAGCTAGGGTTAGGGTTAGCATTCCCACAACAGGTAGAAGTTTTTTACTGCTAGTGCTGCATTCCGGGCCCCCAGTTATCTTTAGGATGTGTGATAATTTGCTCCTATCTGCACTTTAAGTTTTCGGACAGTTTTGGTCACCTTTTTGTATATTGCCCTATCCAGTGATTTTATCCAAAACTCAGCCAGATGAAAAGTGTGAAGAATACATGTTCTAATGGGTAAACTCTCTTCATTTTGTCATTTAAAGTGCAGCTAAAAGTGCAACAGAGGGCAAAATTCTATGGTTCTTGTAACCCTAACCCTAGCCAGGCATTAAAAGCATGCCGATTTAACTACCATTTAACAGCATTTTTCAGCTTTATGAAAATTTGCCTAAACCAGACAGAATATTAAAGAAGATACATTTCCTAGAGTTTTAGAAACCGTTTTGATAGTTTGAGACTGATTTTTTGGAGTTTGAGGAAAAAATTCAACTTTGATGTTTGGAGGGCTTCTGAGACACCCTGCCGGAATGTACATTTGAAACCCTAGCTAGGGTTAGGGTTAGCATTCCCACAACAGGTAGAAGTTTTTTACTGCTAGTGCTGCATTCCGGGCCCCCAGTTATCTTTAGGATGTGTGATAATTTGCTCCTATCTGCACTTTAAGTTTTCGGACAGTTTTGGTCACCTTTTTGTATATTGCCCTATCCAGTGATTTTATCCAAAACTGAGCCAGATGAAAAGTGTGAAGAATACCTGTTCTAATGGGTAAACTCTCTTCATTTTGTCATTTAAAGTGCAGCTAAAAGTGCAACAGCGGGCAAAATTCTTTGCTTCTTGTAACCCTAACCCTAGCCAGGCATTAAAAGCATGCCGATTTAACTACCATTTAACAGCATTTTTCACCTTTATGAAAATTTGCCTAAACCAGACACAATATTAAAGAAGATATATTTCCTAGAAGTTTTAGAAACCGTTTTGATAGTTTGAGACTGATTTTTTGGAGTTTGAGGAAAAAATTCAACTTTGATGTTTGGAGGGCTTCTGAGACACCCTGCCGGAATGTACATTTGAAACCCTAGCTAGGGTTAGGGTTAGCATTCCCACAACAGGTAGAAGTTTTTTACTGTCAGTGCTGCATTCCGGGTCCCCAGTTATCTTTAGGATGCGTGATAATTTGCTCCTATCTGCACTTTTAGTTTTCGGACAGTTTTGGTCACCTTTTTGTATATTGCCCTATCCAGTGATTTTATCCAAAACTGAGCCAGATGAAAAGTGTGAAGAATACCTGTTCTAATGGGTAAACTCTCTTCATTTTGTCATTTAAAGTGCAGCTAAAAGTGCAACAGCGGGCAAAATTCTATGGTTCTTGTAACCCTAACCCTAGCCAGGCATTAAAAGCATGCCGATTTTACTACCATTTAACAGCATTTTTCAGCTTCATGAAAATTTGCCTAAACCAGACAGAATATTAAAGAAGATACATTTCCTAGAAGTTTTAGAAACCGTTTTGATAGTTTGAGACTGATTTTTTGGAGTTTGAGGAAAAAATTCAACTTTGATGTTTGGAGGAATTCTGAGACACCCTGCCGGAATGTACATTTGAAACCCTAGCTAGGGTTAGGGTTAGCATTCCCACAACAGGTAGAAGTTTTTTACTGCTAGTGCTGCATTCCGGGCCCCCAGTTATCTTTAGGATGTGTGATAATTTGCTCCTATCTGCACTTTAAGTTTTCGGACAGTTTTGGTTACCTTTTTGTATATTGCCCTATCCAGTGATTTTATCCGAAACTGAGCCAGATGAAAAGTGTGAAGAATACATGTTCTAATGGGTAAACTCTCTTCATTTTGTCATTTAAAGTGCAGCTAAAAGTGCAACAGAGGGCAAAATTCTATGGTTCTTGTAACCCTAACCCTAGCCAGGCATTAAAAGCATGCCGATTTAACTACCATTTAACAACATTTTTCAGCTTTATGAAAATTTGCCTAAGCCAGACAGAATATTAAAGAAGATACTTTTCCTAGAGGTTTTAGAAACCGTTTTGATAGTTTGAGACTGATTTTTTGGAGCTTGAGGAGAAAATTCAACTTTGATGTTTGGAGGGCTTCTGAGATACCCTGCTGGAATGCACATTTGAAACTCTAGCTAGGGTTAGGGTTAGCATTCCCACAACAGGTAGAAGTTTTTTACTGTCAGTGCTGCATTCCGGGTCCCCAGTTATCTTTAGGATGCGTGGTAATTTGCTCCTATCTGCACTTTTAGTTTTCGGACAGTTTTGGTCACCTTTTTGTATATTGCCCTATCCAGTGATTTTATCCAAAACTGAGCCAGATGAAAAGTGTGAAGAATACTTGTTCTAATGGGTAAACTCTCTTCATTTTGTCATTTAAAGTGCAGCTAAAAGTGCAACAGCGGGCACAATTCTATGGTTCTTGTAACCCTAATCCTAGCCAGGGATTAAAAGCATGCCGATTTAACTACCATTTGACAGCATTTTTCAGCTTCATGAAATTTTGCCTGAACAAGACAGAATATTAAAGAAGATACATTTCCGAGAAGTTTTAGAAACCGTTTTGATAGTTTGAGACTGATTTTTTGGAGTTTGAGGAAAAAATTCAACTTTGATGTTTGGAGGGCTTCTGAGACACCCTACCGGAATGTACATTTGAAACCCTAGCTAGGGTTAGGGTTAGCATTCCCACAACAGGTAGACGTTTTTTACTGCTAGTGCTGCATTCCGGGCCCCCAGTTATCTTTAGGATGTGTGATAATTTGCTCTTATCTGCACTTTTAGTTTTCGGACAGTTTTGGTCACCTTTTTGTATTTTGCCCTATCCAGTGATTTTATCCAAAACTGAGCCAGATGAAAAGTGTGAAGAATACATGTTCTAATGGGTAAACTCTCTTCATTTTGTCATTTAAAGTGCAGCTAAAAGTGCAACAGCGGGCACAATTCTATGGTTCTTGTAACCCTAATCCTAGCCAGGGATTAAAAGCATGCCGATTTAACTACCATTTAACAGCATTTTTCAGCTTCATGAAAATTTGCCTAAACCAGACAGAATATTAAAGAAGATACATTTCCTAGAAGTTTTAGAAACCGTTTTGATAGTTTGAGACTGATTTTTTTTGGTTTGAGGAAAAAATTCAACTTTGATGTTTGGAGGGCTTCTGAGACACCCTGCCGGAATGTACATTTGAAATCCTAGCTAGGGTTAGGGTTAGCATTCCCACAACAGGTAGAAGTTTTTTACTGCTAGTGCTGCAATCCGGGCCCCCAGTTATCTTTAGGATGTGTGATAATTTGCTCCTATCTGCACTTTAAGTTTTCGGACAGTTTTGGTCACCTTTTTGTATATTGCCCTATCCAGTGATTTTATCCAAAACTGAGCCAGATGAAAAGTGTGAAGAATACATGTTCTAATGGGTAAACTCTCTTCATTTTGTCATTTAAAGTGCAGCTAAAAGTGCAACAGAGGGCAAAATTCTATGGTTCTTGTAACCCTAACCCTAGCCAGGCATTAAAAGCATGCCGATTTAACTACCATTTAACAGCATTTTTCAGCTTTATGAAAATTTGCTTAAACCAGACCGAATATTAAAGAAGATACATTTCCTAGAGTTTTAGAAACCGTTTTGATAGTTTGAGACTGATTTTTTTTGGTTTGAGGAAAAAATTCAACTTTGATGTTTGGAGGGCTTCTGAGACACCCTGCCGGAATGTACATTTGAAATCCTAGCTAGGGTTAGGGTTAGCATTCCCACAACAGGTAGAAGTTTTTTACTGCTAGTGCTGCATTCCGGGCCCCCAGTTATCTTTAGGATGTGTGATAATTTGCTCCTATCTGCACTTTAAGTTTTCGGACAGTTTTGGTCACCTTTTTGTATATTGCCCTATCCAGTGATTTTATCCAAAACTCAGCCAGATGAAAAGTGTGAAGAATACATGTTCTAATGGGTAAACTCTCTTCATTTTGTCATTTAAAGTGCAGCTAAAAGTGCAACAGAGGGCAAAATTCTATGGTTCTTGTAACCCTAACCCTAGCCAGGCATTAAAAGCATGCCGATTTAACTACCATTTAACAGCATTTTTCAGCTTTATGAAAATTTGCCTAAACCAGACAGAATATTAAAGAAGATACATTTCCTAGAGTTTTAGAAACCGTTTTGATAGTTTGAGACTGATTTTTTGGAGTTTGAGGAAAAAATTCAACTTTGATGTTTGGAGGGCTTCTGAGACACCCTGCCGGAATGTACATTTGAAACCCTAGCTAGGGTTAGGGTTAGCATTCCCACAACAGGTAGAAGTTTTTTACTGCTAGTGCTGCATTCCGGGCCCCCAGTTATCTTTAGGATGTGTGATAATTTGCTCCTATCTGCACTTTAAGTTTTCGGACAGTTTTGGTCACCTTTTTGTATATTGCCCTATCCAGTGATTTTATCCAAAACTGAGCCAGATGAAAAGTGTGAAGAATACCTGTTCTAATGGGTAAACTCTCTTCATTTTGTCATTTAAAGTGCAGCTAAAAGTGCAACAGCGGGCAAAATTCTTTGCTTCTTGTAACCCTAACCCTAGCCAGGCATTAAAAGCATGCCGATTTAACTACCATTTAACAGCATTTTTCAGCTTTATGAAAATTTGCCTAAACCAGACAGAATATTAAAGAAGATATATTTCCTAGAAGTTTTAGAAACCGTTTTGATAGTTTGAGACTGATTTTTTGGAGTTTGAGGAAAAAATTCAACTTTGATGTTTGGAGGGCTTCTGAGACACCCTGCCGGAATGTACATTTGAAACCCTAGCTAGGGTTAGGGTTAGCATTCCCACAACAGGTAGAAGTTTTTTACTGTCAGTGCTGCATTCCGGGTCCCCAGTTATCTTTAGGATGCGTGATAATTTGCTCCTATCTGCACTTTTAGTTTTCGGACAGTTTTGGTCACCTTTTTGTATATTGCCCTATCCAGTGATTTTATCCAAAACTGAGCCAGATGAAAAGTGTGAAGAATACCTGTTCTAATGGGTAAACTCTCTTCATTTTGTCATTTAAAGTGCAGCTAAAAGTGCAACAGCGGGCAAAATTCTATGGTTCTTGTAACCCTAACCCTAGCCAGGCATTAAAAGCATGCCGATTTTACTACCATTTAACAGCATTTTTCAGCTTCATGAAAATTTGCCTAAACCAGACAGAATATTAAAGAAGATACATTTCCTAGAAGTTTTAGAAACCGTTTTGATAGTTTGAGACTGATTTTTTGGAGTTTGAGGAAAAAATTCAACTTTGATGTTTGGAGGAATTCTGAGACACCCTGCCGGAATGTACATTTGAAACCCTAGCTAGGGTTAGGGTTAGCATTCCCACAACAGGTAGAAGTTTTTTACTGCTAGTGCTGCATTCCGGGCCCCCAGTTATCTTTAGGATGTGTGATAATTTGCTCCTATCTGCACTTTAAGTTTTCGGACAGTTTTGGTTACCTTTTTGTATATTGCCCTATCCAGTGATTTTATCCGAAACTGAGCCAGATGAAAAGTGTGAAGAATACATGTTCTAATGGGTAAACTCTCTTCATTTTGTCATTTAAAGTGCAGCTAAAAGTGCAACAGAGGGCAAAATTCTATGGTTCTTGTAACCCTAACCCTAGCCAGGCATTAAAAGCATGCCGATTTAACTACCATTTAACAACATTTTTCAGCTTTATGAAAATTTGCCTAAGCCAGACAGAATATTAAAGAAGATACTTTTCCTAGAGGTTTTAGAAACCGTTTTGATAGTTTGAGACTGATTTTTTGGAGCTTGAGGAGAAAATTCAACTTTGATGTTTGGAGGGCTTCTGAGATACCCTGCTGGAATGCACATTTGAAACTCTAGCTAGGGTTAGGGTTAGCATTCCCACAACAGGTAGAAGTTTTTTACTGTCAGTGCTGCATTCCGGGTCCCCAGTTATCTTTAGGATGCGTGGTAATTTGCTCCTATCTGCACTTTTAGTTTTCGGACAGTTTTGGTCACCTTTTTGTATATTGCCCTATCCAGTGATTTTATCCAAAACTGAGCCAGATGAAAAGTGTGAAGAATACTTGTTCTAATGGGTAAACTCTCTTCATTTTGTCATTTAAAGTGCAGCTAAAAGTGCAACAGCGGGCACAATTCTATGGTTCTTGTAACCCTAATCCTAGCCAGGGATTAAAAGCATGCCGATTTAACTACCATTTGACAGCATTTTTCAGCTTCATGAAATTTTGCCTGAACAAGACAGAATATTAAAGAAGATACATTTCCGAGAAGTTTTAGAAACCGTTTTGATAGTTTGAGACTGATTTTTTGGAGTTTGAGGAAAAAATTCAACTTTGATGTTTGGAGGGCTTCTGAGACACCCTACCGGAATGTACATTTGAAACCCTAGCTAGGGTTAGGGTTAGCATTCCCACAACAGGTAGAAGTTTTTTACTGCTAGTGCTGCATTCCGGGCCCCCAGTTATCTTTAGGATGTGTGATAATTTGCTCCTATCTGCACTTTAAGTTTTCGGACAGTTTTGGTCACCTTTTTGTATATTGCCCTATCCAGTGATTTTATCCAAAACTGAGCCAGATGAAAATTGTGAAGAATACCTGTTCTAATGGGTAAACTCTCTTCATTTTGTCATTTAAAGTGCAGCTAAAAGTGCAACAGCGGGCAAAATTCTATGGTTCTTGTAACCCTAACCCTAGCCAGGCATTAAAAGCATGCCGATTTTACTACCATTTAACAGCATTTTTCAGCTTCATGAAAATTTGCCTAAACCAGACAGAATATTAAAGAAGATACATTTCCTAGAAGTTTTAGAAACCGTTTTGATAGTTTGAGACTGATTTTTTGGAGTTTGAGGAAAAAATTCAACTTTGATGTTTGGAGGGCTTCTGAGACACCCTGCCGGAATGTACATTTGAAATCCTAGCTAGGGTTAGGGTTAGCATTCCCACAACAGGTAGAAGTTTTTTACTGCTAGTGCTGCATTCCGGGCCCCCAGTTATCTTTAGGATGTGTGATAATTTGCTCCTGTCTGCACTTTAAGTTTTCGGACAGTTTTGGTTACCTTTTTGTATATTGCCCTATCCAGTGATTTTATCCAAAACTGAGCCAGATGAAAAGTGTGAAGAATACCTGTTCTAATGGGTAAACTCTCTTCATTTTGTCATTTAAAGTGCAGCTAAAAGTGCAACAGCGGGCAAAATTGTTTGCTTCTTGTAACCCTAACCCTAGCCAGGCATTAAAAGCATGCCGATTTAACTACCACTTAACAGCATTTTTCAGCTTTATGAAAATTTGCCTAAACCAGACAGAATATTAAAGAAGATATATTTCCTAGAAGTTTTAGAAACCGTTTTGATAGTTTGAGACTGATTTTTTGGAGTTTGAGGAAAAAATTCAACTTTGATGTTTGGAGGGCTTCTGAGACACCCTGCCGGAATGTACATTTGAAACCCTAGCTAGGGTTAGGGTTAGCATTCCCACAACAGGTAGAAGTTTTTTACTGTCAGTGCTGCATTCCGGGCCCCCAGTTATCTTTAGGATGCGTGATAATTTGCTCCTATCTGCACTTTTAGTTTTCGGAGAGTTTTGGTCACCTTTTTGTATATTGCCCTATCCAGTGATTTTATCCAAAACTGAGCCAGATGAAAAGTGTGAAGAATACATGTTCTAATGGGTAAACTCTCTTCATTTTGTCATTTAAAGTGCAGCTAAAAGTGCAACAGCGGGCACAATTCTATGGTTCTTGTAACCCTAATCCTAGCCAGGGATTAAAAGCATGCCGATTTAACTACCATTTGACAGCATTTTTCAGCTTCATGAAAATTTGCCTGAACAAGACAGAATATTAAAGAAGATACATTTCCTATAAGTTTTAGAAACCGTTTTGATAGTTTGAGACTGATTTTTTGGAGTTTGAGGAAAAAATTCAACTTTGATGTTTGGAGGGCTTCTGAGACACCCTGCCGGAATGTACATTTGAAACCCTAGCTAGGGTTAGGGTTAGCATTCCCACAACAGGTAGAAGTTTTTTACTGCTAGTGCTGCATTCCGGGCCCCCAGTTATCTTTAGGATGTGTGATAATTTGCTCCTATCTGCACTTTAAGTTTTCGGACAGTTTTGGTCACCTTTTTGTATATTGCCCTATCCAGTGATTTTATCCAAAACTGAGCCAGATGAAAAGTGTGAAGAATACATGTTCTAATGGGTAAACTCTCTTCATTTTGTCATTTAAAGTGCAGCAAAAAGTGCAACAGAGGGCAAAATTCTATGGTTCTTGTAACCCTAACCCTAGCCAGGCATTAAAAGCATGCCGATTTAACTACCATTTAACAGCATTTTTCAGCTTTATGAAAATTTGCCTAAACCAGACAGAATATTAAAGAAGATACTTTTCCTAGAGGTTTTAGAAACCGTTTTGATAGTTTGAGACTGATTTTTTGGAGTTTGAGGAAAAAATTCAACTTTGATGTTTGGAGGGCTTCTGAGATACCCTGCTGGAATGCACATTTGAAACCCTAGCTAGGGTTAGGGTTAGCATTCCCATAACAGGTAGAAGTTTTTTACTGTCAGTGCTGCATTCCGGGTCCCCAGTTATCTTTAGGATGCGTGATAATTTGCTCCTATCTGCACTTTTAGTTTTCGGACAGTTTTGGTCACCTTTTTGTATATTGCCCTATCCAGTGATTTTATCCAAAACTGAGCCAGATGAAAAGTGTGAAGAATACCTGTTCTAATGGGTAAACTCTCTTCATTTTGTCAGTTAAAGTGCAGCTAAAAGTGCAACAGCGGGCAAAATTCTATGGTTCTTGTAACCCTAACCCTAGCCAGGCATTAAAAGCATGCCGATTTAACTACCATTTAACAGCATTTTTCAGCTTCATGAAAATTTGCCTAAACCAGACAGAATATTAAAGAAGATACATTTCCTAGAAGTTTTAGAAACCGTTTTGATAGTTTGAGACTGATTTTTTGGAGTTTGAGGAAAAAATTCAACTTTGATGTTTGGAGGGCTTCTGAGACACCCTGCCGGAATGTACATTTGAAATCCTAGCTAGGGTTAGGGTTAGCATTCCCACAAAAGGTAGAAGTTTTTTACTGCTAGTGCTGCATTCCGGGCCCCCAGTTATCTTTAGGATGTGTGATAATTTGCTCCTATCTGCACTTTAAGTTTTCGGACAGTTTTGGTTACCTTTTTGTATATTGCCCTATCCAGTGATTTTATCCGAAACTGAGCCAGATGAAAAGTGTGAAGAATACCTGTTCTAATGGGTAAACTCTCTTCATTTTGTCAGTTAAAGTGCAGCTAAAAGTGCAACAGCGGGCAAAATTCTATGGTTCTTGTAACCCTAACCCTAGCCAGGCATTAAAAGCATGCCGATTTAACTACCATTTAACAGCATTTTTCAGCTTCATGAAAATTTGCCTAAACCAGACAGAATATTAAAGAAGATACATTTCCTAGAAGTTTTAGAAACCGTTTTGATAGTTTGAGACTGATTTTTTGGAGTTTGAGGAAAAAATTCAACTTTGATGTTTGGAGGGCTTCTGAGACACCCTGCCGGAATGTACATTTGAAATCCTAGCTAGGGTTAGGGTTAGCATTCCCACAAAAGGTAGAAGTTTTTTACTGCTAGTGCTGCATTCCGGGCCCCCAGTTATCTTTAGGATGTGTGATAATTTGCTCCTATCTGCACTTTAAGTTTTCGGACAGTTTTGGTTACCTTTTTGTATATTGCCCTATCCAGTGATTTTATCCGAAACTGAGCCAGATGAAAAGTGTGAAGAATACATGTTCTAATGGGTAAACTCTCTTCATTTTGTCATTTAAAGTGCAGCTAAAAGTGCAACAGAGGGCAAAATTCTATGGTTCTTGTAACCCTAACCCTAGCCAGGCATTAAAAGCATGCCGATTTAACTACCATTTAACAGCATTTTTCAGCTTTATGAAAATTTGCCTAAGCCAGACAGAATATAAAAGAAGATACTTTTCCTAGAGGTTTTAGAAACCGTTTTGATAGTTTGAGACTGATTTTTTGGAGTTTGAGGAGAAAATTCAACTTTGATGTTTGGAGGGCTTTTGAGATACCCTGCTGGAATACACATTTGAAACCCTAGCTAGGGTTAGGGTTAGCATTCCCACAACAGGTAGAAGTTTTTTACTGCTAGTGCTGCATTCCGGGCCCCCAGTTATCTTTAGGATGTGTGATAATTTGCTCCTATCTGCACTTTAAGTTTTCGGACAGTTTTGGTCACCTTTTTGTATATTGCCCTATCCAGTGATTTTATCCAAAACTGAGCCAAATGAAAAGTGTGAAGAATACCTGTTCTAATGGGTAAACTCTCTTCATTTTGTATTTAAAGTGCAGCAAAAAGTGCAACAGAGGGCAAAATTCTATGGTTCTTGTAACCCTAACCCTAGCCAGGCATTAAAAGCATGCCGATTTAACTACCATTTAACAGCATTTTTCAGCTTTATGAAAATTTGCCTAAGCCAGACAGAATATTAAAGAAGATACTTTTCCTAGAGGTTTTAGAAACCGTTTTGATAGTTTGAGACTGATTTTTTGGAGTTTGAGGAAAAAATTCAACTTTGATGTTTGGAGGGCTTCTGAGACACCCTGCCGGAATGTACATTTGAAACCCTAGCTAGGGTTAGGGTTAGCATTCCCACAACAGGTAGAAGTTTTTTACTGCTAGTGCTGCATTCCGGGCCCACAGTTATCTTTAGGATGTGTGATAATTTGCTCCTATCTGCACTTTAAGTTTTCGGACAGTTTTGGTTACCTTTTTGTATATTGCCCTATCCAGTGATTTTATCCGAAACTGAGCCAGATGAAAAGTGTGAAGAATACATGTTCTAATGGGTAAACTCTCTTCATTTTGTCATTTAAAGTGCAGCTATTTGTGCAACAGCGGGCACAATTCTTGGTTCTTGTAACCCTAATCCTAGCCAGGGATTAAAAGCATGCCGATTTAACTACCATTTGACAGCATTTTTCAGCTTCATGAAAATTTGCCTGAACAAGACAGAATATTAAAGAAGATACATTTCCTAGAAGTTTTAGAAACCGTTTTGATAGTTTGAGACTGATTTTTTGGAGTTTGAGGAGAAAATTCAACTTTGATGTTTGGAGGGCTTCTGTTACACCCTGCCGGAATGTACATTAGAAACCCTAGCTAGGGTTAGGGTTAGCATTCCCACAACAGGTAGAAGTTTTTTACTGCTAGTGCTGCATTCCGGGCCCCCAGTTATCTTTAGGATGTGTGATAATTTGCTCCTATCTGCACTTTAAGTTTTCGGACAGTTTTGGTCACCTTCTTGTATATTGCCCTATCCAGTGATTTTATCCAAAACTGAGCCAGATGAAAAGTGTGAAGAATACATGTTCTAATGGGTAAACTCTCTTCATTTTGTCATTTAAAGTGCAGCTAAAAGTGCAACAGCGGGCAAAATTTTTTGGTTCTTGTAACCGTAACCCTAGCCAGGCATTAAAAGCATGCCGATTTAACTACCATTTAACAGCATTTTTTCAGCTTTATGAAAATTTGCCTAAACCAGACAGAATATTAAAGAAGATACATTTCCTAGAAGTTTTAGATACCGCTTTGATAGTTTGAGACTGATTTTCTGGAGTTTGAGGAAAAAATTCAACTTTGATGTTTGGAGGGCTTCTGAGACACCCTGCCGGAATGTACATTTGAAACCCTAGCTAGGGTTAGGGTTAGCATTCCCACAACAGGTAGAAGTTTTTTACTGCTAGTGCTGCATTCTGGGCCCCCAGTTATCTTTAGGATGTGTGATAATTTGCTCCTATCTGCACTTTAAGTTTTCGGACAGTTTTGGTCACCTTTTTGTATATTGCCCTATCCAGTGATTTTATCCAAAACTGAGCCAGATGAAAAGTGTGAAGAATACCTGTTCTAATGGGTAAACTCTCTTCATTTTGTCATTTAAAGTGCAGCTAAAAGTGCAACAGAGGGCAAAATTCTATGGTTCTTGTAACCCTAACCCTAGCCAGGCATTAAAAGCATGCCGATTTAACTACCATTTAACAGCATTTTTCAGCTTTATGAAAATTTGCCTAAGCCAGACAGAAAATTAAAGAAGATACTTTTCCTAGAGGTTTTAGAAACCGTTTTGATAGTTTGAGACTGATTTTTTGGAGTTTGAGGAGAAATTTCAACTTTGATGTTTGGAGGGCTTCTGAGATACCCTGCTGGAATGCACATTTGAAACCCTAGCTAGGATTAGGGTTAGCATTCCCACAACAGGTAGAAGTTTTTTACTGTCAGTGCTGCATTCCGGGTCCCCAGTTATCTTTAGGATGTGTGATAATTTGCTCCAATCTGCACTTTAAGTTTTCGGACAGTTTTGGTCACCTTTTTGTATATTGCCCTATCCAGTGATTTTATCCAAAACTGAGCCAGATGAAAAGTGTGAAGAATACATGTTCTAATGGGTAAACTCTCTTCATTTTGTCATTTAAAGTGCAGCTAAAAGTGCAACAGCGGGCAAAATTTTTTGGTTCTTGTAACCGTAACCCTAGCCAGGCATTAAAAGCATGCCGATTTAACTACCATTTAACAGCATTTTTTCAGCTTTATGAAAATTTGCCTAAACCAGACAGAATATTAAAGAAGATACATTTCCTAGAAGTTTTAGATACCGCTTTGATAGTTTGAGACTGATTTTCTGGAGTTTGAGGAAAAAATTCAACTTTGATGTTTGGAGGGCTTCTGAGACACCCTGCCGGAATGTACATTTGAAACCCTAGCTAGGGTTAGGGTTAGCATTCCCACAACAGGTAGAAGTTTTTTACTGCTAGTGCTGCATTCCGGGCCCCCAGTTATCTTTAGGATGTGTGATAATTTGCTCCTATCTGCACTTTAAGTTTTCGGACAGTTTTGGTCACCTTTTTGTATATTGCCCTATCCAGTGATTTTATCCAAAACTGAGCCAGATGAAAAGTGTGAAGAATACATGTTCTAATGGGTAAACTCTCTTCATTTTGTCATTTAAAGTGCAGCTAAAAGTGCAACAGAGGGCAAAATTCTATGGTTCTTGTAACCCTAACCCTAGCCAGGCATTAAAAGCATGCCGATTTAACTACCATTTAACAGCATTTTTCAGCTTTATGAAAATTTGCCTAAGCCAGACAGAAAATTAAAGAAGATACTTTTCCTAGAGGTTTTAGAAACCGTTTTGATAGTTTGAGACTGATTTTTTGGAGTTTGAGGAGAAATTTCAACTTTGATGTTTGGAGGGCTTCTGAGATACCCTGCTGGAATGCACATTTGAAACCCTAGCTAGGATTAGGGTTAGCATTCCCACAACAGGTAGAAGTTTTTTACTGTCAGTGCTGCATTCCGGGTCCCCAGTTATCTTTAGGATGCGTGATAATTTGCTCCTATCTGCACTTTTAGTTTTCGGACAGTTTTGGTCACCTTTTTGTATATTGCCCTATCCAGTGATTTTATCCAAAACTGAGCCAGATGAAAAGTGTGAAGAATACATGTTCTAATGGGTAAACTCTCTTCATTTTGTCATTTAAAGTGCAGCTAAAAGTGCAACAGAGGGCAAAATTCTATGGTTCTTGTAACCCTAACCCTAGCCAGGCATTAAAAGCATGCCGATTTAACTACCATTTAACAGCATTTTTCAGCTTTATGAAAATTTGCCTAAGCCAGACAGAATATTAAAGAAGATACTTTTCCTAGAGGTTTTAGAAACCGTTTTGATAGTTTGAGACTGATTTTTTGGAGTTTGAGGAGAAATTTCAACTTTGATGTTTGGAGGGCTTCTGAGATACCCTGCTGGAATGCACATTTGAAACCCTAGCTAGGGTTAGGGTTAGCATTCCCACAACAGGTAGAAGTTTTTTACTGTCAGTGCTGCATTCCGGGTCCCCAGTTATCTTTAGGATGCGTGATAATTTGCTCCTATCTGCACTTTTAGTTTTCGGACAGTTTTGGTCATCTTTTTGTATATTGCCCTATCCAGTGATTTTATCCAAAACTGAGCCAGATGAAAAGTGTGAAGAATACCTGTTCTAATGGGTAAACTCTCTTCATTTTGTCATTTAAAGTGCAGCTAAAAGTGCAACAGCGGGCAAATTCTTTGCTTCTTGTAACCCTAACCCTAGCCAGGCATTAAAAGCATGCCGATTTAACTACCATTTAACAGCATTTTTCAGCTTCATGAAAATTTGCCTGAACAAGACAGAATATTAAAGAAGATACATTTCCTAGAAGTTTTAGAAACCGTTTTGATAGTTTGAGACTGATTTTTTGGAGATTGAGGAAAAAATTCAACTTTGATGTTTGGAGGGCTTCTGAGAAACCCTGCCGGAATGTACATTTGAAACCCTAGCTAGGGTTAGGGTTAGCATTCCCACAACAGGTAGAAGTTTTTTACTGCTAGTGCTGCATTCCGGGCCCCCAGTTATCTTTAGGATGTGTGATAATTTGCTCCTATCTGCACTTTAAGTTTTCGGACAGTTTTGGTCACCTTTTTGTATATTGCCCTATCCAGTGATTTTATCCAAAACTGAGCCAGATGAAAAGTGTGAAGAATACATGTTCTAATGGGTAAACTCTCTTCATTTTGTCATTTAAAGTGCAGCTAAAAGTGCAACAGCGGGCAAAATTTTTTGGTTCTTGTAACCGTAACCCTAGCCAGGCATTAAAAGCATGCCGATTTAACTACCATTTAACAGCATTTTTTCAGCTTTATGAAAATTTGCCTAAACCAGACAGAATATTAAAGAAGATACATTTCCTAGAAGTTTTAGATACCGTTTTGATAGTTTGAGACTGATTTTCTGGAGTTTGAGGAAAAAATTCAACTTTGATGTTTGGAGGGCTTCTGAGACACCCTGCCGGAATGTACATTTGAAACCCTAGCTAGGGTTAGGGTTAGCATTCCCACAACAGGTAGAAGTTTTTTACTGCTAGTGCTGCATTCCGGGCCCCCAGTTATCTTTAGGATGTGTGATAATTTGCTCCTATCTGCACTTTAAGTTTTCGGACAGTTTTGGTCACCTTTTTGTATATTGCCCTATCCAGTGATTTTATCCAAAACTGAGCCAGATGAAAAGTGTGAAGAATACATGTTCTAATGGGTAAACTCTCTTCATTTTGTCATTTAAAGTGCAGCTAAAAGTGCAACAGAGGGCAAAATTCTATGGTTCTTGTAACCCTAACCCTAGCCAGGCATTAAAAGCATGCCGATTTAACTACCATTTAACAGCATTTTTCAGCTTTATGAAAATTTGCCTAAGCCAGACAGAATATTAAAGAAGATACTTTTCCTAGAGGTTTTAGAAACCGTTTTGATAGTTTGAGACTGATTTTTTGGAGTTTGAGGAGAAATTTCAACTTTGATGTTTGGAGGGCTTCTGAGATACCCTGCTGGAATGCACATTTGAAACCCTAGCTAGGGTTAGGGTTAGCATTCCCACAACAGGTAGAAGTTTTTTACTGTCAGTGCTGCATTCCGGGTCCCCAGTTATCTTTAGGATGCGTGATAATTTGCTCCTATCTGCACTTTTAGTTTTCGGACAGTTTTGGTCATCTTTTTGTATATTGCCCTATCCAGTGATTTTATCCAAAACTGAGCCAGATGAAAAGTGTGAAGAATACCTGTTCTAATGGGTAAACTCTCTTCATTTTGTCATTTAAAGTGCAGCTAAAAGTGCAACAGCGGGCAAATTCTTTGCTTCTTGTAACCCTAACCCTAGCCAGGCATTAAAAGCATGCCGATTTAACTACCATTTAACAGCATTTTTCAGCTTCATGAAAATTTGCCTGAACAAGACAGAATATTAAAGAAGATACATTTCCTAGAAGTTTTAGAAACCGTTTTGATAGTTTGAGACTGATTTTTTGGAGATTGAGGAAAAAATTCAACTTTGATGTTTGGAGGGCTTCTGAGAAACCCTGCCGGAATGTACATTTGAAACCCTAGCTAGGGTTAGGGTTAGCATTCCCACAACAGGTAGAAGTTTTTTACTGCTAGTGCTGCATTCCGGGACCCCAGTTATCTTTAGGATGTGTGATAATTTGCTCCTATCTGCACTTTTAGTTTTCGGACAGTTTTGGTCACCTTTTTGTATATTGCCCTATCCAGTGATTTTATCCAAAACTGAGCCAAATGAAAAGTGTGAAGAATACCTGTTCTAATGGGTAAACTCTCTTCATTTTGTCATTTAAAGTGCAGCTAAAAGTGCAACAGAAAGCAAAATTCTATGGTTCTTGTAACCCTAACCCTAGCCAGGCATTAAAAGCATGCCGATTTAACTACCATTTAACAGCATTTTTCAGCTTTATGAAAATTTGCCTAAACCAGACAGAATATTAAAGAAGATACATTTCCTAGCGTTTTTAAAAACCGTTTTGATAGTTTGAGATTGATTTTTTTTGGTTTGAGGAAAAAATTCAACTTTGATGTTTGGAGGGCTTCTGTTACACCCTGCCGGAATGTACATTTGAAACCCTAGCTAGGGTTAGGGTTAGCATTCCCACAACAGGTAGAAGTTTTTTACTGCTAGTGCTGCATTCCGGGCCCCCAGTTATCTTTAGGATGTGTGATAATTTGCTCCTATCTGCACTTTAAGTTTTCGGACAGTTTTGGTCACCTTTTTGTATATTGCCCTATCCAGTGATTTTATCCAAAACTGAGCCAGATGAAAAGTGTGAAGAATACCTGTTCTAATGGGTAAACTCTCTTCATTTTGTCATTTAAAGTGCAGCTAAAAGTGCAACAGCGGGCAAAATTCTTTGCTTCTTGTAACCCTAACCCTAGCCAGGCATTAAAAGCATGCCGATTTAACTACCATTTAACAGCATTTTTCAGCTTTATGAAAATTTGCCTAAGCCAGACAGAATATTAAAGAAGATGCTTTTCCTAGAAGTTTTAGAAACCGTTTTGATAGTTTGAGACTGATTTTTTGGAGTTTGAGGAAAAAATTCAACTTTGATGTTCGGAGGGCTTCTGAGACACCCTGCCGGAATGTACATTTGAAACCCTAGCTAGGGTTAGGGTTAGCATTCCCACAACAGGTAGAAGTTTTTTACTGCTAGTGCTGCATTCCGGGCCCCCAGTTATCTTTAGGATGTGTGATAATTTGCTCCTATCTGCACTTTAAGTTTTCGGACAGTTTTGGTCACCTTTTTGTATATTGCCCTATCCAGTGATTTTATCCAAAACTGAGCCAGATGAAAAGTGTGAAGAATACATGTTCTAATGGGTAAACTCTCTTCATTTTGTCATTTAAAGTGCAGCTAAAAGTGCAACAGCGGGCAAAATTTTTTGGTTCTTGTAACCGTAACCCTAGCCAGGCATTAAAAGCATGCCGATTTAACTACCATTTAACAGCATTTTTTCAGCTTTATGAAAATTTGCCTAAACCAGACAGAATATTAAAGAAGATACATTTCCTAGAAGTTTTAGATACCGTTTTGATAGTTTGAGACTGATTTTCTGGAGTTTGAGGAAAAAATTCAACTTTGATGTTTGGAGGGCTTCTGAGACACCCTGCCGGAATGTACATTTGAAACCCTAGCTAGGGTTAGGGTTAGCATTCCCACAACAGGTAGAAGTTTTTTACTGCTAGTGCTGCATTCCGGGCCCCCAGTTATCTTTAGGATGTGTGATAATTTGCTAATATCTGCACTTTAAGTTTTCGGACAGTTTTGGTCACCTTTTTGTATATTGCCCTATCCAGTGATTTTATCCAAAACTGAGCCAGATGAAAAGTGTGAAGAATACATGTTCTAATGGGTAAACTCTCTTCATTTTGTCATTTAAAGTGCAGCTAAAAGTGCAACAGAGGGCAAAATTCTATGGTTCTTGTAACCCTAACCTTAGCCAGGCATTAAAAGCATGCCGATTTAACTACCATTTAACAGCATTTTTCAGCTTTATGAAAATTTGCCTAAGCCAGACAGAAAATTAAAGAAGATACTTTTCCTAGAGGTTTTAGAAACCGTTTTGATAGTTTGAGACTGATTTTTTGGAGTTTGAGGAGAAATTTCAACTTTGATGTTTGGAGGGCTTCTGAGATACCCTGCTGGAATGCACATTTGAAACCCTAGCTAGGATTAGGGTTAGCATTCCCACAACAGGTAGAAGTTTTTTACTGTCAGTGCTGCATTCCGGGTCCCCAGTTATCTTTAGGATGCGTGATAATTTGCTCCTATCTGCACTTTTAGTTTTCGGACAGTTTTGGTCACCTTTTTGTATATTGCCCTATCCAGTGATTTTATCCAAAACTGAGCCAGATGAAAAGTGTGAAGAATACATGTTCTAATGGGTAAACTCTCTTCATTTTGTCATTTAAAGTGCAGCTAAAAGTGCAACAGAGGGCAAAATTCTATGGTTCTTGTAACCCTAACCCTAGCCAGGCATTAAAAGCATGCCGATTTAACTACCATTTAACAGCATTTTTCAGCTTTATGAAAATTTGCCTAAGCCAGACAGAATATTAAAGAAGATACTTTTCCTAGAGGTTTTAGAAACCGTTTTGATAGTTTGAGACTGATTTTTTGGAGTTTGAGGAGAAATTTCAACTTTGATGTTTGGAGGGCTTCTGAGATACCCTGCTGGAATGCACATTTGAAACCCTAGCTAGGGTTAGGGTTAGCATTCCCACAACAGGTAGAAGTTTTTTACTGTCAGTGCTGCATTACGGGTCCCCAGTTATCTTTAGGATGCGTGATAATTTGCTCCTATCTGCACTTTTAGTTTTCGGACAGTTTTGGTCATCTTTCTGTATATTGCCCTATCCAGTGATTTTATCCAAAACTGAGCCAGATGAAAAGTGTGAAGAATACCTGTTCTAATGGGTAAACTCTCTTCATTTTGTCATTTAAAGTGCAGCTAAAAGTGCAACAGCGGGCAAATTCTTTGCTTCTTGTAACCCTAACCCTAGCCAGGCATTAAAAGCATGCCGATTTAACTACCATTTAACAGCATTTTTCAGCTTCATGAAAATTTGCCTGAACAAGACAGAATATTAAAGAAGATACATTTCCTAGAAGTTTTAGAAACCGTTTTGATAGTTTGAGACTGATTTTTTGGAGTTTGAGGAAAAAATTCAACTTTGATGTTTGGAGGGCTTCTGAGACACCCTGCCGGAATGTACATTTGAAACCCTAGCTAGGGTTAGGGTTAGCATTCCCACAACAGGTAGAAGTTTTTTACTGCTAGTGCTGCATTCCGGGCCCCCAGTTATCTTTAGGATGTGTGATAATTTGCTCCTATCTGCACTTTAAGTTTTCGGACAGTTTTGGTCACCTTTTTGTATATTGCCCTATCCAGTGATTTTATCCAAAACTGAGCCAGATGAAAAGTGTGAAGAATACATGTTCTAATGGGTAAACTCTCTTCATTTTGTCATTTAAAGTGCAGCTAAAAGTGCAACAGAGGGCAAAATTCTATGGTTCTTGTAACCCTAAGCCTAGCCAGGCATTAAAAGCATGCCGATTTAACTACCATTTAACAGCATTTTTCAGCTTTATGAAAATTTGCCTAAGCCAGACAGAAAATTAAAGAAGATACTTTTCCTAGAGGTTTTAGAAACCGTTTTGATAGTTTGAGACTGATTTTTTGGAGTTTGAGGAGAAATTTCAACTTTGATGTTTGGAGGGCTTCTGAGATACCCTGCTGGAATGCACATTTGAAACCCTAGCTAGGATTAGGGTTAGCATTCCCACAACAGGTAGAAGTTTTTTACTGTCAGTGCTGCATTCCGGGTCCCCAGTTATCTTTAGGATGCGTGATAATTTGCTCCTATCTGCACTTTTAGTTTTCGGACAGTTTTGGTCACCTTTTTGTATATTGCCCTATCCAGTGATTTTATCCAAAACTGAGCCAGATGAAAAGTGTGAAGAATACATGTTCTAATGGGTAAACTCTCTTCATTTTGTCATTTAAAGTGCAGCTAAAAGTGCAACAGAGGGCAAAATTCTATGGTTCTTGTAACCCTAACCCTAGCCAGGCATTAAAAGCATGCCGATTTAACTACCATTTAACAGCATTTTTCAGCTTTATGAAAATTTGCCTAAGCCAGACAGAATATTAAAGAAGATACTTTTCCTAGAGGTTTTAGAAACCGTTTTGATAGTTTGAGACTGATTTTTTGGAGTTTGAGGAGAAATTTCAACTTTGATGTTTGGAGGGCTTCTGAGATACCCTGCTGGAATGCACATTTGAAACCTTAGCTAGGGTTAGGGTTAGCATTCCCACAACAGGTAGAAGTTTTTTACTGTCAGTGCTGCATTCCGGGTCCCCAGTTATCTTTAGGATGTGTGATAATTTGCTCCTATCTGCACTTTTAGTTTTCGGACAGTTTTGGTCATCTTTTTGTATATTGCCCTATCCAGTGATTTTATCCAAAACTGAGCCAGATGAAAAGTGTGAAGAATACCTGTTCTAATGGGTAAACTCTCTTCATTTTGTCATTTAAAGTGCAGCTAAAAGTGCAACAGCGGGCAAATTCTTTGCTTCTTGTAACCCTAACCCTAGCCAGGCATTAAAAGCATGCCGATATAACTACCATTTAACAGCATTTTTCAGCTTCATGAAAATTTGCCTGAACAAGACAGAATATTAAAGAAGATACATTTCCTAGAAGTTTTAGAAACCGTTTTGATAGTTTGAGACTGATTTTTTGGAGATTGAGGAAAAAATTCAACTTTGATGTTTGGAGGGCTTCTGAGAAACCCTGCCGGAATGTACATTTGAAACCCTAGCTAGGGTTAGGGTTAGCATTCCCACAACAGGTAGAAGTTTTTTACTGCTAGTGCTGCATTCCGGGCCCCCAGTTATCTTTAGGATGTGTGATAATTTGCTCCTATCTGCACTTTAAGTTTTCAGACAGTTTTGGTCACCTTTTTGTATATTGCCCTATCCAGTGATTTTATCCAAAACTGAGCCAGATGAAAAGTGTGAAGAATACATGTTCTAATGGGTAAACTCTCTTCATTTTGTCATTTAAAGTGCAGCTAAAAGTGCAACAGCGGGCAAAATTTTTTGGTTCTTGTAACCGTAACCCTAGCCAGGCATTAAAAGCATGCCGATTTAACTACCATTTAACAGCATTTTTTCAGCTTTATGAAAATTTGCCTAAACCAGACAGAATATTAAAGAAGATACATTTCCTAGAAGTTTTAGATACCGTTTTGATAGTTTGAGACTGATTTTCTGGAGTTTGAGGAAAAAATTCAACTTTGATGTTTGGAGGGCTTCTGAGACACCCTGCCGGAATGTACATTTGAAACCCTAGCTAGGGTTAGGGTTAGCATTCCCACAACAGGTAGAAGTTTTTTACTGCTAGTGCTGCATTCCGGGCCCCCAGTTATCTTTAGGATGTGTGATAATTTGCTCCTATCTGCACTTTAAGTTTTCGGACAGTTTTGGTCACCTTTTTGTATATTGCCCTATCCAGTGATTTTATCCAAAACTGAGCCAGATGAAAAGTGTGAAGAATACATGTTCTAATGGGTAAACTCTCTTCATTTTGTCATTTAAAGTGCAGCTAAAAGTGCAACAGAGGGCAAAATTCTATGGTTCTTGTAACCCTAACCCTAGCCAGGCATTAAAAGCATGCCGATTTAACTACCATTTAACAGCATTTTTCAGCTTTATGAAAATTTGCCTAAGCCAGACAGAAAATTAAAGAAGATACTTTTCCTAGAGGTTTTAGAAACCGTTTTGATAGTTTGAGACTGATTTTTTGTTGTTTGAGGAGAAATTTCAACTTTGATGTTTGGAGGGCTTCTGAGATACCCTGCCGGAATGCACATTTGAAACCCTAGCTAGGATTAGGGTTAGCATTCCCACAACAGGTAGAAGTTTTTTACTGTCAGTGCTGCATTCCGGGTCCCCAGTTATCTTTAGGATGCGTGATAATTTGCTCCTATCTGCACTTTTAGTTTTCGGACAGTTTTGGTCATCTTTTTGTATACTGCCCTATCCAGTGATTTTATCCAAAACTGAGCCAGATGAAAAGTGTGAAGAATACATGTTCTAATGGGTAAACTCTCTTCATTTTGTCATTTAAAGTGCAGCTAAAAGTGCAACAGAGGGCAAAATTCTATGGTTCTTGTAACCCTAACCCTAGCCAGGCATTAAAAGCATGCCGATTTAAATACCATTTAACAGCATTTTTCAGCTTTATGAAAATTTGCCTAAGCCAGACAGAATATTAAAGAAGATACTTTTCCTAGAGGTTTTAGAAACCGTTTTGATAGTTTGAGACTGATTTTTTGGAGTTTGAGGAGAAATTTCAACTTTGATGTTTGGAGGGCTTCTGAGATACCCTGCTGGAATGCACATTTGAAACCCTAGCTAGGGTTAGGGTTAGCATTCCCACAACAGGTAGAAGTTTTTTACTGTCAGTGCTGCATTCCGGGTCCCCAGTTATCTTTAGGATGCGTGATAATTTGCTCCTATCTGCACTTTTAGTTTTCGGACAGTTTTGGTCATCTTTTTGTATATTGCCCTATCCAGTGATTTTATCCAAAACTGAGCCAGATGAAAAGTGTGAAGAATACCTGTTCTAATGGGTAAACTCTCTTCATTTTGTCATTTAAAGTGCAGCTAAAAGTGCAACAGCGGGCAAATTCTTTGCTTCTTGTAACCCTAACCCTAGCCAGGCATTAAAAGCATGCCGATTTAACTACCATTTAACAGCATTTTTCAGCTTCATGAAAATTTGCCTGAACAAGACAGAATATTAAAGAAGATACATTTCCTAGAAGTTTTAGAAACCGTTTTGATAGTTTGAGACTGATTTTTTGGAGTTTGAGGAAAAAATTCAACTTTGATGTTTGGAGGGCTTCTGAGACACCCTGCCGGAATGTACATTTGAAACCCTAGCTAGGGTTAGGGTTAGCATTCCCACAACAGGTAGAAGTTTTTTACTGCTAGTGCTGCATTCCGGGCCCCCAGTTATCTTTAGGATGTGTGATAATTTGCTCCTATCTGCACTTTAAGTTTTCGGACAGTTTTGGTCACCTTTTTGTATATTGCCCTATCCAGTGATTTTATCCAAAACTGAGCCAGATGAAAAGTGTGAAGAATATCTGTTCTAATGGGTAAACTCTCTTCATTTTGTCATTTAAAGTGCAGCTAAAAGTGCAACAGCGGGCAAAATTCTTTGCTTCTTGTAACCCTAACCCTAGCCAGGGATTAAAAGCATGCCGATTTAACTACCATTTAACAGCATTTTTCAGCTTTATGAAAATTTGCCTAAGCCAGACAGAATATTAAAGAAGATGCTTTTCCTAGAAGTTTTAGAAACCGTTTTGATAGTTTGAGACTGATTTTTTGGAGTTTGAGGAAAAAATTCAACTTTGATGTTTGGAGGGCTTCTGAGACACCCTGCCGGAATGTACATTTGAAACCCTAGCTAGGGTTAGGGTTAGCATTCCCACAACAGGTAGAAGTTTTTTACTGCTAGTGCTGCATTCCGGGCCCCCAGTTATCTTTAGGATGTGTGATAATTTGCTCCTATCTGCACTTTAAGTTTTCGGACAGTTTTGGTCACCTTTTTGTATATTGCCCTATCCAGTGATTTTATCCAAAACTGAGCCAGATGAAAAGTGTGAAGAATACATGTTCTAATGGGTAAACTCTCTTCATTTTGTCATTTAAAGTGCAGCTAAAAGTGCAACAGCGGGCAAAATTTTTTGGTTCTTGTAACCGTAACCCTAGCCAGGCATTAAAAGCATGCCGATTTAACTACCATTTAACAGCATTTTTTCAGCTTTATGAAAATTTGCCTAAACCAGACAGAATATTAAAGAAGATACATTTCCTAGAAGATTTAGATACCGTTTTGATAGTTTGAGACTGATTTTCTGGAGTTTGAGGAAAAAATTCAACTTTGATGTTTGGAGGGCTTCTGAGACACCCTGCCGGAATGTACATTTGAAACCCTAGCTAGGGTTAGGGTTAGCATTCCCACAACAGGTAGAAGTTTTTTACTGCTAGTGCTGCATTCCGGGCCCCCAGTTATCTTTAGGATGTGTGATAATTTGCTCCTATCTGCACTTTAAGTTTTCGGACAGTTTTGGTCACCTTTTTGTATATTGCCCTATCCAGTGATTTTATCCAAAACTGAGCCAGATGAAAAGTGTGAAGAATACATGTTCTAATGGGTAAACTCTCTTTATTTTGTCATTTAAAGTGCAGCTAAAAGTGCAACAGAGGGCAAAATTCTATGGTTCTTGTAACCCTAACCCTAGCCAGGCATTAAAAGCATGCCGATTTAACTACCATTTAACAGCATTTTTCAGCTTTATGAAAATTTGCCTAAGCCAGACAGAAAATTAAAGAAGATACTTTTCCTAGAGGTTTTAGAAACCGTTTTGATAGTTTGAGACTGATTTTTTGGAGTTTGAGGAGAAATTTCAACTTTGATGTTTGGAGGGCTTCTGAGATACTCTGCAGGAATGCACATTTGAAACCCTAGCTAGGATTAGGGTTAGCATTCCCACAACAGGTAGAAGTTTTTTACTGTCAGTGCTGCATTCCGGGTCCCCAGTTATCTTTAGGATGCGTGATAATTTGCTCCTATCTGCACTTTTAGTTTTCGGACAGTTTTGGTCACCTTTTTGTATATTGCCCTATCCAGTGATTTTATCCAAAACTGAGCCAGATGAAAAGTGTGAAGAATACATGTTCTAATGGGTAAACTCTCTTCATTTTGTCATTTAAAGTGCAGCTAAAAGTGCAACAGAGGGCAAAATTCTATGGTTCTTGTAACCCTAACCCTAGCCAGGCATTAAAAGCATGCCGATTTAACTACCATTTAACAGCATTTTTCAGCTTTATGAAAATATGCCTAAGCCAGACAGAATATTAAAGAAGATACTTTTCCTAGAGGTTTTAGAAACCGTTTTGATAGTTTGAGACTGATTTTTTGGAGTTTGAGGAGAAATTTCAACTTTGATGTTTGGAGGGCTTCTGAGATACCCTGCTGGAATGCACATTTGAAACCCTAGCTAGGGTTAGGGTTAGCATTCCCACAACAGGTAGAAGTTTTTTACTGCTAGTGCTGCATTCCGGGCCCCCAGTTATCTTTAGGATGTGTGATAATTTGCTCCTATCTGCACTTTAAGTTTTCGGACAGTTTTGGTCACCTTTTTGTATATTGCCCTATCCAGTGATTTTATCCAAAACTGAGCCAGATGAAAAGTGTGAAGAATACATGTTCTAATGGGTAAACTCTCTTCATTTTGTCATTTAAAGTGCAGCTAAAAGTGCAACAGCGGGCAAAATTTTTTGGTTCTTGTAACCGTAACCCTAGCCAGGCATTAAAAGCATGCCGATTTAACTACCATTTAACAGCATTTTTTCAGCTTTATGAAAATTTGCCTAAACCAGACAGAATATTAAAGAAGATACATTTCCTAGAAGTTTTAGATACCGTTTTGATAGTTTGAGACTGATTTTCTGGAGTTTGAGGAAAAAATTCAACTTTGATGTTTGGAGGGCTTCTGAGACACCCTGCCGGAATGTACATTTGAAACCCTAGCTAGGATTAGGGTTAGCATTCCCACAACAGGTAGAAGTTTTTTACTGTCAGTGCTGCATTCCGGGTCCCCAGTTATCTTTAGGATGCGTGATAATTTGCTCCTATCTGCACTTTTAGTTTTCGGACAGTTTTGGTCACCTTTTTGTATATTGCCCTATCCAGTGATTTTATCCAAAACTGAGCCAGATGAAAAGTGTGAAGAATACATGTTCTAATGGGTAAACTCTCTTCATTTTGTCATTTAAAGTGCAGCTAAAAGTGCAACAGAGGGCAAAATTCTATGGTTCTTGTAACCCTAACCCTAGCCAGGCATTAAAAGCATGCCGATTTAACTACCATTTAACAGCATTTTTCAGCTTTATGAAAATTTGCCTAAGCCAGACAGAAAATTAAAGAAGATACTTTTCCTAGAGGTTTTAGAAACCGTTTTGATAGTTTGAGACTGATTTTTTGGAGTTTGAGGAGAAATTTCAACTTTGATGTTTGGAGGGCTTCTGAGATACTCTGCAGGAATGCACATTTGAAACCCTAGCTAGGATTAGGGTTAGCATTCCCACAACAGGTAGAAGTTTTTTACTGTCAGTGCTGCATTCCGGGTCCCCAGTTATCTTTAGGATGCGTGATAATTTGCTCCTATCTGCACTTTTAGTTTTCGGACAGTTTTGGTCACCTTTTTGTATATTGCCCTATCCAGTGATTTTATCCAAAACTGAGCCAGATGAAAAGTGTGAAGAATACATGTTCTAATGGGTAAACTCTCTTCATTTTGTCATTTAAAGTGCAGCTAAAAGTGCAACAGAGGGCAAAATTCTATGGTTCTTGTAACCCTAACCCTAGCCAGGCATTAAAAGCATGCCGATTTAACTACCATTTAACAGCATTTTTCAGCTTTATGAAAATATGCCTAAGCCAGACAGAATATTAAAGAAGATACTTTTCCTAGAGGTTTTAGAAACCGTTTTGATAGTTTGAGACTGATTTTTTGGAGTTTGAGGAGAAATTTCAACTTTGATGTTTGGAGGGCTTCTGAGATACCCTGCTGGAATGCACATTTGAAACCCTAGCTAGGGTTAGGGTTAGCATTCCCACAACAGGTAGAAGTTTTTTACTGCTAGTGCTGCATTCCGGGCCCCCAGTTATCTTTAGGATGTGTGATAATTTGCTCCTATCTGCACTTTAAGTTTTCGGACAGTTTTGGTCACCTTTTTGTATATTGCCCTATCCAGTGATTTTATCCAAAACTGAGCCAGATGAAAAGTGTGAAGAATACATGTTCTAATGGGTAAACTCTCTTCATTTTGTCATTTAAAGTGCAGCTAAAAGTGCAACAGCGGGCAAAATTTTTTGGTTCTTGTAACCGTAACCCTAGCCAGGCATTAAAAGCATGCCGATTTAACTACCATTTAACAGCATTTTTTCAGCTTTATGAAAATTTGCCTAAACCAGACAGAATATTAAAGAAGATACATTTCCTAGAAGTTTTAGATACCGTTTTGATAGTTTGAGACTGATTTTCTGGAGTTTGAGGAAAAAATTCAACTTTGATGTTTGGAGGGCTTCTGAGACACCCTGCCGGAATGTACATTTGAAACCCTAGCTAGGATTAGGGTTAGCATTCCCACAACAGGTAGAAGTTTTTTACTGTCAGTGCTGCATTCCGGGTCCCCAGTTATCTTTAGGATGCGTGATAATTTGCTCCTATCTGCACTTTTAGTTTTCGGACAGTTTTGGTCACCTTTTTGTATATTGCCCTATCCAGTGATTTTATCCAAAACTGAGCCAGATGAAAAGTGTGAAGAATACATGTTCTAATGGGTAAACTCTCTTCATTTTGTCATTTAAAGTGCAGCTAAAAGTGCAACAGAGGGCAAAATTCTATGGTTCTTGTAACCCTAACCCTAGCCAGGCATTAAAAGCATGCCGATTTAACTACCATTTAACAGCATTTTTCAGCTTTATGAAAATTTGCCTAAGCCAGACAGAATATTAAAGAAGATACTTTTCCTAGAGGTTTTAGAAACCGTTTTGATAGTTTGAGACTGATTTTTTGGAGTTTGAGGAGAAATTTCAACTTTGATGTTTGGAGGGCTTCTGAGATACCCTGCTGGAATGCACATTTGAAACCCTAGCTAGGGTTAGGGTTAGCATTCCCACAACAGGTAGAAGTTTTTTACTGCTAGTGCTGCATTCCGGGCCCCCAGTTATCTTTAGGATGTGTGATAATTTGCTCCTATCTGCACTTTAAGTTTTCAGACAGTTTTGGTCACCTTTTTGTATATTGCCCTATCCAGTGATTTTATCCAAAACTGAGCCAGATGAAAAGTGTGAAGAATACATGTTCTAATGGGTAAACTCTCTTCATTTTGTCATTTAAAGTGCAGCTAAAAGTGCAACAGCGGGCAAAATTTTTTGGTTCTTGTAACCGTAACCCTAGCCAGGCATTAAAAGCATGCCGATTTAACTACCATTTAACAGCATTTTTTCAGCTTTATGAAAATTTGCCTAAACCAGACAGAATATTAAAGAAGATACATTTCCTAGAAGTTTTAGATACCGTTTTGATAGTTTGAGACTGATTTTCTGGAGTTTGAGGAAAAAATTCAACTTTGATGTTTGGAGGGCTTCTGAGACACCCTGCCGGAATGTACATTTGAAACCCTAGCTAGGGTTAGGGTTAGCATTCCCACAACAGGTAGAAGTTTTTTACTGCTAGTGCTGTATTCCGGGCCCCCAGTTATCTTTAGGATGTGTGATAATTTGCTCCTATCTGCACTTTAAGTTTTCGGACAGTTTTGGTCACCTTTTTGTATATTGCCCTATCCAGTGATTTTATCCAAAACTGAGCCAGATGAAAAGTGTGAAGAATACATGTTCTAATGGGTAAACTCTCTTCATTTTGTCATTTAAAGTGCAGCTAAAAGTGCAACAGAGGGCAAAATTCTATGGTTCTTGTAACCCTAACCCTAGCCAGGCATTAAAAGCATGCCGATTTAACTACCATTTAACAGCATTTTTCAGCTTTATGAAAATTTGCCTAAGCCAGACAGAAAATTAAAGAAGATACTTTTCCTAGAGGTTTTAGAAACCGTTTTGATAGTTTGAGACTGATTTTTTGTTGTTTGAGGAGAAATTTCAACTTTGATGTTTGGAGGGCTTCTGAGATACCCTGCCGGAATGCACATTTGAAACCCTAGCTAGGATTAGGGTTAGCATTCCCACAACAGGTAGAAGTTTTTTACTGTCAGTGCTGCATTCCGGGTCCCCAGTTATCTTTAGGATGCGTGATAATTTGCTCCTATCTGCACTTTTAGTTTTCGGACAGTTTTGGTCATCTTTTTGTATACTGCCCTATCCAGTGATTTTATCCAAAACTGAGCCAGATGAAAAGTGTGAAGAATACATGTTCTAATGGGTAAACTCTCTTCATTTTGTCATTTAAAGTGCAGCTAAAAGTGCAACAGAGGGCAAAATTCTATGGTTCTTGTAACCCTAACCCTAGCCAGGCATTAAAAGCATGCCGATTTAAATACCATTTAACAGCATTTTTCAGCTTTATGAAAATTTGCCTAAGCCAGACAGAATATTAAAGAAGATACTTTTCCTAGAGGTTTTAGAAACCGTTTTGATAGTTTGAGACTGATTTTTTGGAGTTTGAGGAGAAATTTCAACTTTGATGTTTGGAGGGCTTCTGAGATACCCTGCTGGAATGCACATTTGAAACCCTAGCTAGGGTTAGGGTTAGCATTCCCACAACAGGTAGAAGTTTTTTACTGTCAGTGCTGCATTCCGGGTCCCCAGTTATCTTTAGGATGCGTGATAATTTGCTCCTATCTGCACTTTTAGTTTTCGGACAGTTTTGGTCATCTTTTTGTATATTGCCCTATCCAGTGATTTTATCCAAAACTGAGCCAGATGAAAAGTGTGAAGAATACCTGTTCTAATGGGTAAACTCTCTTCATTTTGTCATTTAAAGTGCAGCTAAAAGTGCAACAGCGGGCAAATTCTTTGCTTCTTGTAACCCTAACCCTAGCCAGGCATTAAAAGCATGCCGATTTAACTACCATTTAACAGCATTTTTCAGCTTCATGAAAATTTGCCTGAACAAGACAGAATATTAAAGAAGATACATTTCCTAGAAGTTTTAGAAACCGTTTTGATAGTTTGAGACTGATTTTTTGGAGTTTGAGGAAAAAATTCAACTTTGATGTTTGGAGGGCTTCTGAGACACCCTGCCGGAATGTACATTTGAAACCCTAGCTAGGGTTAGGGTTAGCATTCCCACAACAGGTAGAAGTTTTTTACTGCTAGTGCTGCATTCCGGGCCCCCAGTTATCTTTAGGATGTGTGATAATTTGCTCCTATCTGCACTTTAAGTTTTCGGACAGTTTTGGTCACCTTTTTGTATATTGCCCTATCCAGTGATTTTATCCAAAACTGAGCCAGATGAAAAGTGTGAAGAATACCTGTTCTAATGGGTAAACTCTCTTCATTTTGTCATTTAAAGTGCAGCTAAAAGTGCAACAGCGGGCAAAATTCTTTGCTTCTTGTAACCCTAACCCTAGCCAGGGATTAAAAGCATGCCGATTTAACTACCATTTAACAGCATTTTTCAGCTTTATGAAAATTTGCCTAAGCCAGACAGAATATTAAAGAAGATGCTTTTCCTAGAAGTTTTAGAAACCGTTTTGATAGTTTGAGACTGATTTTTTGGAGTTTGAGGAAAAAATTCAACTTTGATGTTTGGAGGGCTTCTGAGACACCCTGCCGGAATGTACATTTGAAACCCTAGCTAGGGTTAGGGTTAGCATTCCCACAACAGGTAGAAGTTTTTTACTGCTAGTGCTGCATTCCGGGCCCCCAGTTATCTTTAGGATGTGTGATAATTTGCTCCTATCTGCACTTTAAGTTTTCGGACAGTTTTGGTCACCTTTTTGTATATTGCCCTATCCAGTGATTTTATCCAAAACTGAGCCAGATGAAAAGTGTGAAGAATACATGTTCTAATGGGTAAACTCTCTTCATTTTGTCATTTAAAGTGCAGCTAAAAGTGCAACAGCGGGCAAAATTTTTTGGTTCTTGTAACCGTAACCCTAGCCAGGCATTAAAAGCATGCCGATTTAACTACCATTTAACAGCATTTTTTCAGCTTTATGAAAATTTGCCTAAACCAGACAGAATATTAAAGAAGATACATTTCCTAGAAGTTTTAGATACCGTTTTGATAGTTTGAGACTGATTTTCTGGAGTTTGAGGAAAAAATTCAACTTTGATGTTTGGAGGGCTTCTGAGACACCCTGCCGGAATGTACATTTGAAACCCTAGCTAGGGTTAGGGTTAGCATTCCCACAACAGGTAGAAGTTTTTTACTGCTAGTGCTGCATTCCGGGCCCCCAGTTATCTTTAGGATGTGTGATAATTTGCTCCTATCTGCACTTTAAGTTTTCGGACAGTTTTGGTCACCTTTTTGTATATTGCCCTATCCAGTGATTTTATCCAAAACTGAGCCAGATGAAAAGTGTGAAGAATACATGTTCTAATGGGTAAACTCTCTTCATTTTGTCATTTAAAGTGCAGCTAAAAGTGCAACAGAGGGCAAAATTCTATGGTTCTTGTAACCCTAACCCTAGCCAGGCATTAAAAGCATGCCGATTTAACTACCATTTAACAGCATTTTTCAGCTTTATGAAAATTTGCCTAAGCCAGACAGAAAATTAAAGAAGATACTTTTCCTAGAGGTTTTAGAAACCGTTTTGATAGTTTGAGACTGATTTTTTGGAGTTTGAGGAGAAATTTCAACTTTGATGTTTGGAGGGCTTCTGAGATACTCTGCAGGAATGCACATTTGAAACCCTAGCTAGGATTAGGGTTAGCATTCCCACAACAGGTAGAAGTTTTTTACTGTCAGTGCTGCATTCCGGGCCCCCAGTTATCTTTAGGATGCGTGATAATTTGCTCCTATCTGCACTTTTAGTTTTCGGACAGTTTTGGTCACCTTTTTGTATATTGCCCTATCCAGTGATTTTATCCAAAACTGAGCCAGATGAAAAGTGTGAAGAATACATGTTCTAATGGGTAAACTCTCTTCATTTTGTCATTTAAAGTGCAGCTAAAAGTGCAACAGAGGGCAAAATTCTATGGTTCTTGTAACCCTAACCCTAGCCAGGCATTAAAAGCATGCCGATTTAACTACCATTTAACAGCATTTTTCAGCTTTATGAAAATATGCCTAAGCCAGACAGAATATTAAAGAAGATACTTTTCCTAGAGGTTTTAGAAACCGTTTTGATAGTTTGAGACTGATTTTTTGGAGTTTGAGGAGAAATTTCAACTTTGATGTTTGGAGGGCTTCTGAGATACCCTGCTGGAATGCACATTTGAAACCCTAGCTAGGGTTAGGGTTAGCATTCCCACAACAGGTAGAAGTTTTTTACTGCTAGTGCTGCATTCCGGGCCCCCAGTTATCTTTAGGATGTGTGATAATTTGCTCCTATCTGCACTTTAAGTTTTCGGACAGTTTTGGTCACCTTTTTGTATATTGCCCTATCCAGTGATTTTATCCAAAACTGAGCCAGATGAAAAGTGTGAAGAATACATGTTCTAATGGGTAAACTCTCTTCATTTTGTCATTTAAAGTGCAGCTAAAAGTGCAACAGCGGGCAAAATTTTTTGGTTCTTGTAACCGTAACCCTAGCCAGGCATTAAAAGCATGCCGATTTAACTACCATTTAACAGCATTTTTTCAGCTTTATGAAAATTTGCCTAAACCAGACAGAATATTAAAGAAGATACATTTCCTAGAAGTTTTAGATACCGTTTTGATAGTTTGAGACTGATTTTCTGGAGTTTGAGGAAAAAATTCAACTTTGATGTTTGGAGGGCTTCTGAGACACCCTGCCGGAATGTACATTTGAAACCCTAGCTAGGGTTAGGGTTAGCATTCCCACAACAGGTAGAAGTTTTCTACTGCTAGTGCTGCATTCCGGGCCCCCAGTTATCTTTAGGATGTGTGATAATTTGCTAATATCTGCACTTTAAGTTTTCGGACAGTTTTGGTCACCTTTTTGTATATTGCCCTATCCAGTGATTTTATCCAAAACTGAGCCAGATGAAAAGTGTGAAGAATACATGTTCTAATGGGTAAACTCTCTTCATTTTGTCATTTAAAGTGCAGCTAAAAGTGCAACAGAGGGCAAAATTCTATGGTTCTTGTAACCCTAACCTTAGCCAGGCATTAAAAGCATGCCGATTTAACTACCATTTAACTGCATTTTTCAGCTTTATGAAAATTTGCCTAAGCCAGACAGAAAATTAAAGAAGATACTTTTCCTAGAGGTTTTAGAAACCGTTTTGATAGTTTGAGACTGATTTTTTGGAGTTTGAGGAGAAATTTCAACTTTGATGTTTGGAGGGCTTCTGAGATACCCTGCTGGAATGCACATTTGAAACCCTAGCTAGGGTTAGGGTTAGCATTCCCACAACAGGTAGAAGTTTTTTACTGTCAGTGCTGCATTCCGGGTCCCCAGTTATCTTTAGGATGCGTGATAATTTGCTCCTATCTGCACTTTTAGTTTTCGGACAGTTTTGGTCATCTTTTTGTATATTGCCCTATCCAGTGATTTTATCCAAAACTGAGCCAGATGAAAAGTGTGAAGAATACCTGTTCTAATGGGTAAACTCTCTTCATTTTGTCATTTAAAGTGCAGCTAAAAGTGCAACAGCGGGCAAATTCTTTGCTTCTTGTAACCCTAACCCTAGCCAGGCATTAAAAGCATGCCGATTTAACTACCATTTAACAGCATTTTTCAGCTTCATGAAAATTTGCCTGAACAAGACAGAATATTAAAGAAGATACATTTCCTAGAAGTTTTAGAAACCGTTTTGATAGTTTGAGACTGATTTTTTGGAGTTTGAGGAAAAAATTCAACTTTGATGTTTGGAGGGCTTCTGAGACACCCTGCCGGAATGTACATTTGAAACCCTAGCTAGGGTTAGGGTTAGCATTCCCACAACAGGTAGAAGTTTTTTACTGCTAGTGCTGCATTCCGGGCCCCCAGTTATCTTTAGGATGTGTGATAATTTGCTCCTATCTGCACTTTAAGTTTTCGGACAGTTTTGGTCACCTTTTTGTATATTGCCCTATCCAGTGATTTTATCCAAAACTGAGCCAGATGAAAAGTGTGAAGAATACATGTTCTAATGGGTAAACTCTCTTCATTTTGTCATTTAAAGTGCAGCTAAAAGTGCAACAGAGGGCAAAATTCTATGGTTCTTGTAACCCTAAGCCTAGCCAGGCATTAAAAGCATGCCGATTTAACTACCATTTAACAGCATTTTTCAGCTTTATGAAAATTTGCCTAAGCCAGACAGAAAATTAAAGAAGATACTTTTCCTAGAGGTTTTAGAAACCGTTTTGATAGTTTGAGACTGATTTTTTGGAGTTTGAGGAGAAATTTCAACTTTGATGTTTGGAGGGCTTCTGAGATACCCTGCTGGAATGCACATTTGAAACCCTAGCTAGGATTAGGGTTAGCATTCCCACAACAGGTAGAAGTTTTTTACTGTCAGTGCTGCATTCCGGGTCCCCAGTTATCTTTAGGATGCGTGATAATTTGCTCCTATCTGCACTTTTAGTTTTCGGACAGTTTTGGTCACCTTTTTGTATATTGCCCTATCCAGTGATTTTATCCAAAACTGAGCCAGATGAAAAGTGTGAAGAATACCTGTTCTAATGGGTAAACTCTCTTCATTTTGTCATTTAAAGTGCAGCTAAAAGTGCAACAGCGGGCAAATTCTTTGCTTCTTGTAACCCTAACCCTAGCCAGGCATTAAAAGCATGCCGATATAACTACCATTTAACAGCATTTTTCAGCTTCATGAAAATTTGCCTGAACAAGACAGAATATTAAAGAAGATACATTTCCTAGAAGTTTTAGAAACCGTTTTGATAGTTTGAGACTGATTTTTTGGAGATTGAGGAAAAAATTCAACTTTGATGTTTGGAGGGCTTCTGAGAAACCCTGCCGGAATGTACATTTGAAACCCTAGCTAGGGTTAGGGTTAGCATTCCCACAACAGGTAGAAGTTTTTTACTGCTAGTGCTGCATTCCGGGCCCCCAGTTATCTTTAGGATGTGTGATAATTTGCTCCTATCTGCACTTTAAGTTTTCGGACAGTTTTGGTCACCTTTTTGTATATTGCCCTATCCAGTGATTTTATCCAAAACTGAGCCAGATGAAAAGTGTGAAGAATACATGTTCTAATGGGTAAACTCTCTTCATTTTGTCATTTAAAGTGCAGCTAAAAGTGCAACAGCGGGCAAAATTTTTTGGTTCTTGTAACCGTAACCCTAGCCAGGCATTAAAAGCATGCCGATTTAACTACCATTTAACAGCATTTTTTCAGCTTTATGAAAATTTGCCTAAACCAGACAGAATATTAAAGAAGATACATTTCCTAGAAGTTTTAGATACCGTTTTGATAGTTTGAGACTGATTTTCTGGAGTTTGAGGAAAAAATTCAACTTTGATGTTTGGAGGGCTTCTGAGACACCCTGCCGGAATGTACATTTGAAACCCTAGCTAGGGTTAGGGTTAGCATTCCCACAACAGGTAGAAGTTTTTTACTGCTAGTGCTGCATTCCGGGCCCCCAGTTATCTTTAGGATGTGTGATAATTTGCTCCTATCTGCACTTTAAGTTTTCGGACAGTTTTGGTCACCTTTTTGTATATTGCCCTATCCAGTGATTTTATCCAAAACTGAGCCAGATTAAAAGTGTGAAGAATGCATGTTCTAATGGGTAAACTCTCTTCATTTTGTCATTTAAAGTGCAGCTAAAAGTGCAACAGAGGGCAAAATTCTATGGTTCTTGTAACCCTAACCCTAGCCAGGCATTAAAAGCATGCCGATTTAACTACCATTTAACAGCATTTTTCAGCTTTATGAAAATTTGCCTAAGCCAGACAGAAAATTAAAGAAGATACTTTTCCTAGAGGTTTTAGAAACCGTTTTGATAGTTTGAGACTGATTTTTTGTTGTTTGAGGAGAAATTTCAACTTTGATGTTTGGAGGGCTTCTGAGATACCCTGCCGGAATGCACATTTGAAACCCTAGCTAGGATTAGGGTTAGCATTCCCACAACAGGTAGAAGTTTTTTACTGTCAGTGCTGCATTCCGGGTCCCCAGTTATCTTTAGGATGCGTGATAATTTGCTCCTATCTGCACTTTTAGTTTTCGGACAGTTTTGGTCATCTTTTTGTATATTGCCCTATCCAGTGATTTTATCCAAAACTGAGCCAGATGAAAAGTGTGAAGAATACATGTTCTAATGGGTAAACTCTCTTCATTTTGTCATTTAAAGTGCAGCTAAAAGTGCAACAGAGGGCAAAATTCTATGGTTCTTGTAACCCTAACCCTAGCCAGGCATTAAAAGCATGCCGATTTAAATACCATTTAACAGCATTTTTCAGCTTTATGAAAATTTGCCTAAGCCAGACAGAATATTAAAGAAGATACTTTTCCTAGAGGTTTTAGAAACCGTTTTGATAGTTTGAGACTGATTTTTTGGAGTTTGAGGAGAAATTTCAACTTTGATGTTTGGAGGGCTTCTGAGATACCCTGCTGGAATGCACATTTGAAACCCTAGCTAGGGTTAGGGTTAGCATTCCCACAACAGGTAGAAGTTTTTTACTGTCAGTGCTGCATTCCGGGTCCCCAGTTATCTTTAGGATGCGTGATAATTTGCTCCTATCTGCACTTTTAGTTTTCGGACAGTTTTGGTCATCTTTTTGTATATTGCCCTATCCAGTGATTTTATCCAAAACTGAGCCAGATGAAAAGTGTGAAGAATACCTGTTCTAATGGGTAAACTCTCTTCATTTTGTCATTTAAAGTGCAGCTAAAAGTGCAACAGCGGGCAAATTCTTTGCTTCTTGTAACCCTAACCCTAGCCAGGCATTAAAAGCATGCCGATTTAACTACCATTTAACAGCATTTTTCAGCTTCATGAAAATTTGCCTGAACAAGACAGAATATTAAAGAAGATACATTTCCTAGAAGTTTTAGAAACCGTTTTGATAGTTTGAGACTGATTTTTTGGAGTTTGAGGAAAAAATTCAACTTTGATGTTTGGAGGGCTTCTGAGACACCCTGCCGGAATGTACATTTGAAACCCTAGCTAGGGTTAGGGTTAGCATTCCCACAACAGGTAGAAGTTTTTTACTGCTAGTGCTGCATTCCGGGCCCCCAGTTATCTTTAGGATGTGTGATAATTTGCTCCTATCTGCACTTTAAGTTTTCGGACAGTTTTGGTCACCTTTTTGTATATTGCCCTATCCAGTGATTTTATCCAAAACTGAGCCAGATGAAAAGTGTGAAGAATACATGTTCTAATGGGTAAACTCTCTTCATTTTGTCATTTAAAGTGCAGCTAAAAGTGCAACAGAGGGCAAAATTCTATGGTTCTTGTAACCCTAAGCCTAGCCAGGCATTAAAAGCATGCCGATTTAACTACCATTTAACAGCATTTTTCAGCTTTATGAAAATTTGCCTAAGCCAGACAGAAAATTAAAGAAGATACTTTTCCTAGAGGTTTTAGAAACCGTTTTGATAGTTTGAGACTGATTTTTTGGAGTTTGAGGAGAAATTTCAACTTTGATGTTTGGAGGGCTTCTGAGATACCCTGCTGGAATGCACATTTGAAACCCTAGCTAGGATTAGGGTTAGCATTCCCACAACAGGTAGAAGTTTTTTACTGTCAGTGCTGCATTCCGGGTCCCCAGTTATCTTTAGGATGCGTGATAATTTGCTCCTATCTGCACTTTTAGTTTTCGGACAGTTTTGGTCACCTTTTTGTATATTGCCCTATCCAGTGATTTTATCCAAAACTGAGCCAGATGAAAAGTGTGAAGAATACCTGTTCTAATGGGTAAACTCTCTTCATTTTGTCATTTAAAGTGCAGCTAAAAGTGCAACAGCGGGCAAATTCTTTGCTTCTTGTAACCCTAACCCTAGCCAGGCATTAAAAGCATGCCGATATAACTACCATTTAACAGCATTTTTCAGCTTCATGAAAATTTGCCTGAACAAGACAGAATATTAAAGAAGATACATTTCCTAGAAGTTTTAGAAACCGTTTTGATAGTTTGAGACTGATTTTTTGGAGATTGAGGAAAAAATTCAACTTTGATGTTTGGAGGGCTTCTGAGAAACCCTGCCGGAATGTACATTTGAAACCCTAGCTAGGGTTAGGGTTAGCATTCCCACAACAGGTAGAAGTTTTTTACTGCTAGTGCTGCATTCCGGGCCCCCAGTTATCTTTAGGATGTGTGATAATTTGCTCCTATCTGCACTTTAAGTTTTCGGACAGTTTTGGTCACCTTTTTGTATATTGCCCTATCCAGTGATTTTATCCAAAACTGAGCCAGATGAAAAGTGTGAAGAATACATGTTCTAATGGGTAAACTCTCTTCATTTTGTCATTTAAAGTGCAGCTAAAAGTGCAACAGCGGGCAAAATTTTTTGGTTCTTGTAACCGTAACCCTAGCCAGGCATTAAAAGCATGCCGATTTAACTACCATTTAACAGCATTTTTTCAGCTTTATGAAAATTTGCCTAAACCAGACAGAATATTAAAGAAGATACATTTCCTAGAAGTTTTAGATACCGTTTTGATAGTTTGAGACTGATTTTCTGGAGTTTGAGGAAAAAATTCAACTTTGATGTTTGGAGGGCTTCTGAGACACCCTGCCGGAATGTACATTTGAAACCCTAGCTAGGGTTAGGGTTAGCATTCCCACAACAGGTAGAAGTTTTTTACTGCTAGTGCTGCATTCCGGGCCCCCAGTTATCTTTAGGATGTGTGATAATTTGCTCCTATCTGCACTTTAAGTTTTCGGACAGTTTTGGTCACCTTTTTGTATATTGCCCTATCCAGTGATTTTATCCAAAACTGAGCCAGATTAAAAGTGTGAAGAATGCATGTTCTAATGGGTAAACTCTCTTCATTTTGTCATTTAAAGTGCAGCTAAAAGTGCAACAGAGGGCAAAATTCTATGGTTCTTGTAACCCTAACCCTAGCCAGGCATTAAAAGCATGCCGATTTAACTACCATTTAACAGCATTTTTCAGCTTTATGAAAATTTGCCTAAGCCAGACAGAAAATTAAAGAAGATACTTTTCCTAGAGGTTTTAGAAACCGTTTTGATAGTTTGAGACTGATTTTTTGTTGTTTGAGGAGAAATTTCAACTTTGATGTTTGGAGGGCTTCTGAGATACCCTGCCGGAATGCACATTTGAAACCCTAGCTAGGATTAGGGTTAGCATTCCCACAACAGGTAGAAGTTTTTTACTGTCAGTGCTGCATTCCGGGTCCCCAGTTATCTTTAGGATGCGTGATAATTTGCTCCTATCTGCACTTTTAGTTTTCGGACAGTTTTGGTCATCTTTTTGTATATTGCCCTATCCAGTGATTTTATCCAAAACTGAGCCAGATGAAAAGTGTGAAGAATACATGTTCTAATGGGTAAACTCTCTTCATTTTGTCATTTAAAGTGCAGCTAAAAGTGCAACAGAGGGCAAAATTCTATGGTTCTTGTAACCCTAACCTTAGCCAGGCATTAAAAGCATGCCGATTTAACTACCATTTAACTGCATTTTTCAGCTTTATGAAAATTTGCCTAAGCCAGACAGAAAATTAAAGAAGATACTTTTCCTAGAGGTTTTAGAAACCGTTTTGATAGTTTGAGACTGATTTTTTGGAGTTTGAGGAGAAATTTCAACTTTGATGTTTGGAGGGCTTCTGAGATACCCTGCTGGAATGCACATTTGAAACCCTAGCTAGGGTTAGGGTTAGCATTCCCACAACAGGTAGAAGTTTTTTACTGTCAGTGCTGCATTCCGGGTCCCCAGTTATCTTTAGGATGCGTGATAATTTGCTCCTATCTGCACTTTTAGTTTTCGGACAGTTTTGGTCATCTTTTTGTATATTGCCCTATCCAGTGATTTTATCCAAAACTGAGCCAGATGAAAAGTGTGAAGAATACCTGTTCTAATGGGTAAACTCTCTTCATTTTGTCATTTAAAGTGCAGCTAAAAGTGCAACAGCGGGCAAAATTTTTTGGTTCTTGTAACCGTAACCCTAGCCAGGCATTAAAAGCATGCCGATTTAACTACCATTTAACAGCATTTTTTCAGCTTTATGAAAATTTGCCTAAACCAGACAGAATATTAAAGAAGATACATTTCCTAGAAGTTTTAGATACCGTTTTGATAGTTTGAGACTGATTTTCTGGAGTTTGAGGAAAAAATTCAACTTTGATGTTTGGAGGGCTTCTGAGACACCCTGCCGGAATGTACATTTGAAACCCTAGCTAGGGTTAGGGTTAGCATTCCCACAACAGGTAGAAGTTTTTTACTGCTAGTGCTGCATTCCGGGCCCCCAGTTATCTTTAGGATGTGTGATAATTTGCTCCTATCTGCACTTTAAGTTTTCGGACAGTTTTGGTCACCTTTTTGTATATTGCCCTATCCAGTGATTTTATCCAAAACTGAGCCAGATGAAAAGTGTGAAGAATACATGTTCTAATGGGTAAACTCTCTTCATTTTGTCATTTAAAGTGCAGCTAAAAGTGCAACAGAGGGCAAAATTCTATGGTTCTTGTAACCCTAACCCTAGCCAGGCATTAAAAGCATGCCGATTTAACTACCATTTAACAGCATTTTTCAGCTTTATGAAAATTTGCCTAAGCCAGACAGAAAATTAAAGAAGATACTTTTCCTAGAGGTTTTAGAAACCGTTTTGATAGTTTGAGACTGATTTTTTGGAGTTTGAGGAGAAATTTCAACTTTGATGTTTGGAGGGCTTCTGAGATACCCTGCTGGAATGCACATTTGAAACCCTAGCTAGGATTAGGGTTAGCATTCCCACAACAGGTAGAAGTTTTTTACTGTCAGTGCTGCATTCCGGGTCCCCAGTTATCTTTAGGATGCGTGATAATTTGCTCCTATCTGCACTTTTAGTTTTCGGACAGTTTTGGTCACCTTTTTGTATATTGCCCTATCCAGTGATTTTATCCAAAACTGAGCCAGATGAAAAGTGTGAAGAATATATGTTCTAATGGGTAAACTCTCTTCATTTTGTCATTTAAAGTGCAGCTAAAAGTGCAACAGAGGGCAAAATTCTATGGTTCTTGTAACCCTAACCCTAGCCAGGCATTAAAAGCATGCCGATTTAAATACCATTTAACAGCATTTTTCAGCTTTATGAAAATTTGCCTAAGCCAGACAGAATATTAAAGAAGATACTTTTCCTAGAGGTTTTAGAAACCGTTTTGATAGTTTGAGACTGATTTTTTGGAGTTTGAGGAGAAATTTCAACTTTGATGTTTGGAGGGCTTCTGAGATACCCTGCTGGAATGCACATTTGAAACCCTAGCTAGGGTTAGGGTTAGCATTCCCACAACAGGTAGAAGTTTTTTACTGTCAGTGCTGCATTCCGGGTCCCCAGTTATCTTTAGGATGCGTGATAATTTGCTCCTATCTGCACTTTTAGTTTTCGGACAGTTTTGGTCATCTTTTTGTATATTGCCCTATCCAGTGATTTTATCCAAAACTGAGCCAGATGAAAAGTGTGAAGAATACCTGTTCTAATGGGTAAACTCTCTTCATTTTGTCATTTAAAGTGCAGCTAAATGTGCAACAGCGGGCAAATTCTTTGCTTCTTGTAACCCTAACCCTAGCCAGGCATTAAAAGCATGCCGATTTAACTACCATTTAACAGCATTTTTCAGCTTCATGAAAATTTGCCTGAACAAGACAGAATATTAAAGAAGATACATTTCCTAGAAGTTTTAGAAACCGTTTTGATAGTTTGAGACTGATTTTTTGGAGTTTGAGGAAAAAATTCAACTTTGATGTTTGGAGGGCTTCTGAGACACCCTGCCGGAATGTACATTTGAAACCCTAGCTAGGGTTAGGGTTAGCATTCCCACAACAGGTAGAAGTTTTTTACTGCTAGTGCTGCATTCCGGGCCCCCAGTTATCTTTAGGATGTGTGATAATTTGCTCCTATCTGCACTTTTAGTTTTCGGACAGTTTTGGTCACCTTTTTGTATATTGCCCTATACAGTGATTTTATCCAAAACTGAGCCAGATGAAAAGTGTGAAAAATACATGTTCTAATAGGTAACCTCTCTTCATTTTGTCATTTAAAGTGCAGCTAAAAGTGCAACAGCGGGCAAAATTCTATGGTTCTTGTAACCCTAACCCTAGCCAGGCATTAAAAGCATGCCGATTTAACTACCATTTAACAGCATTTTTCAGCTTTATAAAAATTGCCTAAACCAGACAGAATATTAAAGAAGATACATTTCCTAGAAGTTTTAGAAACCGTTTTGATAGTTTGAGACTGAGTTTTTGGAGTTTGAGGAAAAAATTCAACTTTGATGTTTGGAGGGCTTCTGAGACACCCTGCCGGAATGTACATTTGAAACCCTAGCTAGGGTTAGGGTTAGCATTCCCACAACAGGTAGAAGTTTTTTACTGCTAGTGCTGCATTCCGGGCCCCCAGTTATTTTTAGGATGTGTGATAATTTGCTCCTATCTGCACTTTTAGTTTTCGGACAGTTTTGGTCACCTTTTTGTATATTGCCCTATCCAGTGATTTTATCCAAAACTGAGCCAGATGAAAAGTGTGAAGAATACATGTTCTAATGGGTAAACTCTCTTCATTTTGTCATTTAAAGTGCAGCTAAAAGTGCAAGAGAGGGCAAAATTCTATGGTTCTTGTAACCCTAACCCTAGCCAGGCATTAAAAGCATGCCGATTTAACTACCATTTAACAGCATTTTTCAGCTTCATGAAAATTTGCCTAAACCAGACAGAATATTAAAGAAGATACATTTCCTAGCGTTTTTAAAAACCGTTTTGATAGTTTGAGATTGATTTTTTTTGGTTTGAGGAAAAAATTCAACTTTGATGTTTGGAGGGCTTCTGTTACACCCTGCCGGAATGTACATTTGAAACCCTAGCTAGGGTTAGGGTTAGCATTCCCACAACAGGTAGAAGTTTTTTACTGCTAGTGCTGCATTCCGGGCCTCCAGTTATCTTTAGGATGTGTGATAATTTGCTCCTATCTGCACTTTTAGTTTTCGGACAGTTTTGGTCACCTTTTTGTATATTGCCCTATCCAGTGATTTTATCCAAAACTGAGCCAAATGAAAAGTGTGAAGAATACCTGTTCTAATGGGTAAACTCTCTTCATTTTGTCATTTAAAGTGCAGCTAAAAGTGCAACAGAGGGCAAAATTCTATGGTTCTTGTAACCCTAACCCTAGCCAGGCATTAAAAGCATGCCGATTTAACTACCATTTAACAGCATTTTTCAGCTTTATGAAAATTTGCCTAAACCAGACAGAATATTAAAGAAGATACATTTCCTAGCGTTTTTCAAAACCGTTTTGATAGTTTGAGATTGATTTTTTTTGGTTTGAGGAAAAAATTCAACTTTGATGTTTGGAGGGCTTCTGTTACACCCTGCCGGAATGTACATTTGAAACCCTAGCTAGGGTTAGGGTTAGCATTCCCACAACAGGTAGAAGTTTTTTGCTGCTAGTGCTGCATTCCGGGCCTCCAGTTATCTTTAGGATGTGTGATAATTTGCTCCTATCTGCACTTTTAGTTTTCGGACAGTTTTGGTCACCTTTTTGTATATTGCCCTATCCAGTGATTTTATCCAAAACTGAGCCAAATGAAAAGTGTGAAGAATACCTGTTCTAATGGGTAAACTCTCTTCATTTTGTCATTTAAAGTGCAGCTAAAAGTGCAACAGAGGGCAAAATTCTATGGTTCTTGTAACCCTAATCCTAGCCAGGCATTAAAAGCATGCCGATTTAACTACCATTTAACAGCATTTTTCAGCTTCATGTAAATTTGCCTAAACCAGACAGAATATTAAAGAAGATACATTTCCTAGAAGTTTTAGAAACCGTTTTGATAGTTTGAGACTGATTTTTTGGAGTTTGAGGAAAATATTCAACTTTGATGTTTGGAGGGCTTCTGAGACACCCTGCCGGAATGTACATTTGAAACCCTAGCTAGGGTTAGGGTTAGCATTCCCACAACAGGTAGAAGTTTTTTACTGCTAGTGCTGCATTCCGGGCCCCCAGTTATTTCTAGGATGTGTGATAATTTGCTCCTATCTGCACTTTTAGTTTTCGGACAGTTTTGGTCACCTTTTTGTATATTGCCCTATCCAGTGATTTTATCCAAAACTGAGCCAAATGAAAAGTGTGAAGAATACCTGTTCTAATGGGTAAACTCTCTTCATTTTGTCATTTAAAGTGCAGCTAAAAGTGCAACAGAGGGCAAAATTCTATGGTTCTTGTAACCCTAACCCTAGCCAGGCATTAAAAGCATGCCGATTTAACTACCATTTAACAGCATTTTTCAGCTTTATGAAAATTTGCCTAAACCAGACAGAATATTAAAGAAGATACATTTCCTAGCGTTTTTAAAAACCGTTTTGATAGTTTGAGATTGATTTTTTTTGGTTTGAGGAAAAAATTCAACTTTGATGTTTGGAGGGCTTCTGTTACACCCTGCCGGAATGTACATTTGAAACCCTAGCTAGGGTTAGGGTTAGCATTCCCACAACAGGTAGAAGTTTTTTACTGCTAGTGCTGCATTCCGGGCCTCCAGTTATCTTTAGGATGTGTGATAATTTGCTCCTATCTGCACTTTTATTTTTCGGACAGTTTTGGTCACCTTTTTGTATATTGCCCTATCCAGTGATTTTATCCAAAACTGAGCCAAATGAAAAGTGTGAAGAATACCTGTTCTAATGGGTAAACTCTCTTCATTTTGTCATTTAAAGTGCAGCTAAAAGTGCAACAGAGGGCAAAATTCTATGGTTCTTGTAACCCTAACCCTAGCCAGGCATTAAAAGCATGCCGATTTAACTACCATTTAACAGCATTTTTCAGCTTCATGAAAATTTGCCTAAACCAGACAGAATATTAAAGAAGATACATTTCCTAGCGTTTTTAAAAACCGTTTTGATAGTTTGAGATTGATTTTTTTTGGTTTGAGGAAAAAATTCAACTTTGATGTTTGGAGGGCTTCTGTTACACCCTGCCGGAATGTACATTTGAAACCCTAGCTAGGGTTAGGGTTAGCATTCCCACAACAGGTAGAAGTTTTTTACTGCTAGTGCTGCATTCCGGGACCCCAGTTATCTTTAGGATGTGTGATAATTTGCTCCTATCTGCACTTTTAGTTTTCGGACAGTTTTGGTCACCTTTTTGTATATTGCCCTATCCAGTGATTTTATCCAAAACTGAGCCAAATGAAAAGTGTGAAGAATACCTGTTCTAATGGGTAAACTCTCTTCATTTTGTCATTTAAAGTGCAGCTAAAAGTGCAACAGAAAGCAAAATTCTATGGTTCTTGTAACCCTAACCCTAGCCAGGCATTAAAAGCATGCCGATTTAACTACCATTTAACAGCATTTTTCAGCTTTATGAAAATTTGCCTAAACCAGACAGAATATTAAAGAAGATACATTTCCTAGCGTTTTTAAAAACCGTTTTGATAGTTTGAGATTGATTTTTTTTGGTTTGAGGAAAAAATTCAACTTTGATGTTTGGAGGGCTTCTGTTACACCCTGACGGAATGTACATTTGAAACCCTAGCTAGGGTTAGGGTTAGCATTCCCACAACAGGTAGAAGTTTTTTACTGCTAGTGCTGCATTCCGGGCCTCCAGTTATCTTTAGGATGTGTGATAATTTGCTCCTATCTGCACTTTTAGTTTTCGGACAGTTTTGGTCACATTTTTGTATATTGCCCTATCCAGTGATTTTATCCAAAACTGAGCCAAATGAAAAGTGTGAAGAATACCTGTTCTAATGGGTAAACTCTCTTCATTTTGTCATTTAAAGTGCAGCTAAAAGTGCAACAGAGGGCAAAATTCTATGGTTCTTGTAACCCTAACCCTAGCCAGGCATTAAAAGCATGCCGATTTAACTACCATTTAACAGCATTTTTCAGCTTCATGAAAATTTGCCTAAACCAGACAGAATATTAAAGAAGATACATTTCCTAGAAGTTTTAGAAACCGTTTTGATAGTTTGAGACTGATTTTTTGGAGTTTGAGGAAAATATTCAACTTTGATGTTTGGAGGGCTTCTGTTACACCCTGCCGGAATGTACATTTGAAACCCTAGCTAGGGTTAGGGTTAGCATTCCCACAACAGGTAGAAGTTTTTTACTGCTAGTGCTGCATTCCGGGCCCCCAGTTATTTTTAGGATGTGTGATAATTTGCTCCTATCTGCACTTTTAGTTTTCGGACAGTTTTGGTCACCTTTTTGTATATTGCCCTATCCAGTGATTTTATCCAAAACTGAGCCAAATTAAAAGTGTGAAGAATACCTGTTCTAATGGGTAAACTCTCTTCATTTTGTCATTTAAAGTGCAGCTAAAAGTGCAAGAGAGGGCAAAATTCTATGGTTCTTGTAACCCTAACCCTAGCCAGGCATTAAAAGCATGCCGATTTAACTACCATTTAACAGCATTTTTCAGCTTTATGAAAATTTGCCTAACCCAGACAGAATATTAAAGAAGATACATTTCCTAGCGTTTTTCAAAACCGTTTTGATAGTTTGAGATTGATTTTTTTTGGTTTGAGGAAAAAATTCAACTTTGATGTTTGGAGGGCTTCTGTTACACCCTGCCGGAATGTACATTTGAAACCCTAGCTAGGGTTAGGGTTAGCATTCCCACAACAGGTAGAAGTTTTTTACTGCTAGTGCTGCATTCCGGGCCTCCAGTTATCTTTAGGATGTGTGATAATTTGCTCCTATCTGCACTTTTAGTTTTCGGACAGTTTTGGTCACCTTTTTGTATATTGCCCTATCCAGTGATTTTATCCAAAACTGAGCCAAATGAAAAGTGTGAAGAATACCTGTTCTAATGGGTAAACTCTCTTCATTTTGTCATTTAAAGTGCAGCTAAAAGTGCAACAGAGGGCAAAATTCTATGGTTCTTGTAACCCTAATCCTAGCCAGGCATTAAAAGCATGCCGATTTAACTACCATTTAACAGCATTTTTCAGCTTCATGTAAATTTGCCTAAACCAGACAGAATATTAAAGAAGATACATTTCCTAGAAGTTTTAGAAACCGTTTTGATAGTTTGAGACTGATTTTTTGGAGTTTGAGGAAAATATTCAACTTTGATGTTTGGAGGGCTTCTGAGACACCCTGCCGGAATGTACATTTGAAACCCTAGCTAGGGTTAGGGTTAGCATTCCCACAACAGGTAGAAGTTTTTTACTGCTAGTGCTGCATTCCGGGCCCCCAGTTATTTCTAGGATGTGTGATAATTTGCTCCTATCTGCACTTTTAGTTTTCGGACAGTTTTGGTCACCTTTTTGTATATTGCCCTATCCAGTGATTTTATCCAAAACTGAGCCAAATGAAAAGTGTGAAGAATACCTGTTCTAATGGGTAAACTCTCTTCATTTTGTCATTTAAAGTGCAGCTAAAAGTGCAACAGAGGGCAAAATTCTATGGTTCTTGTAACCCTAACCCTAGCCAGGCATTAAAAGCATGCCGATTTAACTACCATTTAACAGCATTTTTCAGCTTTATGAAAATTTGCCTAAACCAGACAGAATATTAAAGAAGATACATTTCCTAGCGTTTTTAAAAACCGTTTTGATAGTTTGAGATTGATTTTTTTTGGTTTGAGGAAAAAATTCAACTTTGATGTTTGGAGGGCTTCTGTTACACCCTGCCGGAATGTACATTTGAAACCCTAGCTAGGGTTAGGGTTAGCATTCCCACAACAGGTAGAAGTTTTTTACTGCTAGTGCTGCATTCCGGGCCTCCAGTTATCTTTAGGATGTGTGATAATTTGCTCCTATCTGCACTTTTATTTTTCGGACAGTTTTGGTCACCTTTTTGTATATTGCCCTATCCAGTGATTTTATCCAAAACTGAGCCAAATGAAAAGTGTGAAGAATACCTGTTCTAATGGGTAAACTCTCTTCATTTTGTCATTTAAAGTGCAGCTAAAAGTGCAACAGAGGGCAAAATTCTATGGTTCTTGTAACCCTAACCCTAGCCAGGCATTAAAAGCATGCCGATTTAACTACCATTTAACAGCATTTTTCAGCTTCATGAAAATTTGCCTAAACCAGACAGAATATTAAAGAAGATACATTTCCTAGCGTTTTTAAAAACCGTTTTGATAGTTTGAGATTGATTTTTTTTGGTTTGAGGAAAAAATTCAACTTTGATGTTTGGAGGGCTTCTGTTACACCCTGCCGGAATGTACATTTGAAACCCTAGCTAGGGTTAGGGTTAGCATTCCCACAACAGGTAGAAGTTTTTTACTGCTAGTGCTGCATTCCGGGACCCCAGTTATCTTTAGGATGTGTGATAATTTGCTCCTATCTGCACTTTTAGTTTTCGGACAGTTTTGGTCACCTTTTTGTATATTGCCCTATCCAGTGATTTTATCCAAAACTGAGCCAAATGAAAAGTGTGAAGAATACCTGTTCTAATGGGTAAACTCTCTTCATTTTGTCATTTAAAGTGCAGCTAAAAGTGCAACAGAAAGCAAAATTCTATGGTTCTTGTAACCCTAACCCTAGCCAGGCATTAAAAGCATGCCGATTTAACTACCATTTAACAGCATTTTTCAGCTTCATGAAAATTTGCCTAAACCAGACAGAATATTAAAGAAGATACATTTCCTAGCGTTTTTAAAAACCGTTTTGATAGTTTGAGATTGATTTTTTTTGGTTTGAGGAAAAAATTCAACTTTGATGTTTGGAGGGCTTCTGTTACACCCTGACGGAATGTACATTTGAAACCCTAGCTAGGGTTAGGGTTAGCATTCCCACAACAGGTAGAAGTTTTTTACTGCTAGTGCTGCATTCCGGGCCTCCAGTTATCTTTAGGATGTGTGATAATTTGCTCCTATCTGCACTTTTAGTTTTCGGACAGTTTTGGTCACCTTTTTGTATATTGCCCTATCCAGTGATTTTATCCAAAACTGAGCCAAATGAAAAGTGTGAAGAATACCTGTTCTAATGGGTAAACTCTCTTCATTTTGTCATTTAAAGTGCAGCTAAAAGTGCAACAGAGGGCAAAATTCTATGGTTCTTGTAACCCTAACCCTAGCCAGGCATTAAAAGCATGCCGATTTAACTACCATTTAACAGCATTTTTCAGCTTCATGAAAATTTGCCTAAACCAGACAGAATATTAAAGAAGATACATTTCCTAGAAGTTTTAGAAACCGTTTTGATAGTTTGAGACTGATTTTTTGGAGTTTGAGGAAAATATTCAACTTTGATGTTTGGAGGGCTTCTGAGACACCCTGCCGGAATGTACATTTGAAACCCTAGCTAGGGTTAGGGTTAGCATTCCCACAACAGGTAGAAGTTTTTTACTGCTAGTGCTGCATTCCGGGCCCCCAGTTATTTTTAGGATGTGTGATAATTTGCTCCTATCTGCACTTTTAGTTTTCGGACAGTTTTGGTCACCTTTTTGTATATTGCCCTATCCAGTGATTTTATCCAAAACTGAGCCAAATTAAAAGTGTGAAGAATACCTGTTCTAATGGGTAAACTCTCTTCATTTTGTCATTTAAAGTGCAGCTAAAAGTGCAAGAGAGGGCAAAATTCTATGGTTCTTGTAACCCTAACCCTAGCCAGGCATTAAAAGCATGCCGATTTAACTACCATTTAACAGCATTTTTCAGCTTTATGAAAATTTGCCTAAACCAGACAGAATATTAAAGAAGATACATTTCCAAGCGTTTTTAAAAACCGTTTTGATAGTTTGAGATTGATTTTTTTTGGTTTGAGGAAAAAATTCAACTTTGATGTTTGGAGGGCTTCTGTTACACCCTGCCGGAATGTACATTTGAAACCCTAGCTAGGGTTAGGGTTAGCATTCCCACAACAGGTAGAAGTTTTTTGCTGCTAGTGCTGCATTCCGGGCCTCCAGTTATCTTTAGGATGTGTGATAATTTGCTCCTATCTGCACTTTTAGTTTTCGGACAGTTTTGGTCACCTTTTTGTATATTGCCCTATCCAGTGATTTTATCCAAAACTGAGCCAAATGAAAAGTGTGAAGAATACCTGTTCTAATGGGTAAACTCTCTTCATTTTGTCATTTAAAGTGCAGCTAAAAGTGCAACAGAGGGCAAAATTCTATGGTTCTTGTAACCCTAACCCTAGCCAGGCATTAAAAGCATGCCGATTTAACTACCATTTAACAGCATTTTTCAGCTTCATGAAAATTTGCCTAAACCAGACAGAATATTAAAGAAGATACATTTCCTAGAAGTTTTAGAAACCGTTTTGATAGTTTGAGACTGATTTTTTGGAGTTTGAGGAAAATATTCAACTTTGATGTTTGGAGGGCTTCTGAGACACCCTGCCGGAATGTACATTTGAAACCCTAGCTAGGGTTAGGGTTAGCATTCCCACAACAGGTAGAAGTTTTTTACTGCTAGTGCTGCATTCCGGGCCTCCAGTTATCTTTAGGATGTGCGATAATTTGCTCCTATCTGCACTTTTAGTTTTCGGACAGTTTTGGTCACCTTTTTGTATATTGCCCTATCCAGTGATTTTATCCAAAACTGAGCCAAATGAAAAGTGTGAAGAATACCTGTTCTAATGGGTAAACTCTCTTCATTTTGTCATTTAAAGTGCAGCTAAAAGTGCAACAGAGGGCAAAATTCTATGGTTCTTGTAACCCTAACCCTAGCCAGGCATTAAAAGCATGCCGATTTAACTACCATTTAACAGCATTTTTCAGCTTTATGAAAATTTGCCTAAACCAGACAGAATATTAAAGAAGATACATTTCCTAGCGTTTTTCAAAACCGTTTTGATAGTTTGAGATTGATTTTTTTTGGTTTGAGGAAAAAATTCAACTTTGATGTTTGGAGGGCTTCTGTTACACCCTGCCGGAATGTACATTTGAAACCCTAGCTAGGGTTAGGGTTAGCATTCCCACAACAGGTAGAAGTTTTTTACTGCTAGTGCTGCATTCCGGGCCTCCAGTTATCTTTAGGATGTGTGATAATTTGCTCCTATCTGCACTTTTAGTTTTCGGACAGTTTTGGTCACCTTTTTGTATATTGCCCTATCCAGTGATTTTATCCAAAACTGAGCCAAATGAAAAGTGTGAAGAATACCTGTTCTAATGGGTAAACTCTCTTCATTTTGTCATTTAAAGTGCAGCTAAAAGTGCAACAGAGGGCAAAATTCTATGGTTCTTGTAACCCTAATCCTAGCCAGGCATTAAAAGCATGCCGATTTAACTACCATTTAACAGCATTTTTCAGCTTCATGTAAATTTGCCTAAACCAGACAGAATATTAAAGAAGATACATTTCCTAGAAGTTTTAGAAACCGTTTTGATAGTTTGAGACTGATTTTTTGGAGTTTGAGGAAAATATTCAACTTTGATGTTTGGAGGGCTTCTGAGACACCCTGCCGGAATGTACATTTGAAACCCTAGCTAGGGTTAGGGTTAGCATTCCCACAACAGGTAGAAGTTTTTTACTGCTAGTGCTGCATTCCGGGCCCCCAGTTATTTCTAGGATGTGTGATAATTTGCTCCTATCTGCACTTTTAGTTTTCGGACAGTTTTGGTCACCTTTTTGTATATTGCCCTATCCAGTGATTTTATCCAAAACTGAGCCAAATGAAAAGTGTGAAGAATACCTGTTCTAATGGGTAAACTCTCTTCATTTTGTCATTTAAAGTGCAGCTAAAAGTGCAACAGAGGGCAAAATTCTATGGTTCTTGTAACCCTAACCCTAGCCAGGCATTAAAAGCATGCCGATTTAACTACCATTTAACAGCATTTTTCAGCTTTATGAAAATTTGCCTAAACCAGACAGAATATTAAAGAAGATACATTTCCTAGCGTTTTTAAAAACCGTTTTGATAGTTTGAGATTGATTTTTTTTGGTTTGAGGAAAAAATTCAACTTTGATGTTTGGAGGGCTTCTGTTACACCCTGCCGGAATGTACATTTGAAACCCTAGCTAGGGTTAGGGTTAGCATTCCCACAACAGGTAGAAGTTTTTTACTGCTAGTGCTGCATTCCGGGCCTCCAGTTATCTTTAGGATGTGTGATAATTTGCTCCTATCTGCACTTTTATTTTTCGGACAGTTTTGGTCACCTTTTTGTATATTGCCCTATCCAGTGATTTTATCCAAAACTGAGCCAAATGAAAAGTGTGAAGAATACCTGTTCTAATGGGTAAACTCTCTTCATTTTGTCATTTAAAGTGCAGCTAAAAGTGCAACAGAGGGCAAAATTCTATGGTTCTTGTAACCCTAACCCTAGCCAGGCATTAAAAGCATGCCGATTTAACTACCATTTAACAGCATTTTTCAGCTTCATGAAAATTTGCCTAAACCAGACAGAATATTAAAGAAGATACATTTCCTAGCGTTTTTAAAAACCGTTTTGATAGTTTGAGATTGATTTTTTTTGGTTTGAGGAAAAAATTCAACTTTGATGTTTGGAGGGCTTCTGTTACACCCTGCCGGAATGTACATTTGAAACCCTAGCTAGGGTTAGGGTTAGCATTCCCACAACAGGTAGAAGTTTTTTACTGCTAGTGCTGCATTCCGGGACCCCAGTTATCTTTAGGATGTGTGATAATTTGCTCCTATCTGCACTTTTAGTTTTCGGACAGTTTTGGTCACCTTTTTGTATATTGCCCTATCCAGTGATTTTATCCAAAACTGAGCCAAATGAAAAGTGTGAAGAATACCTGTTCTAATGGGTAAACTCTCTTCATTTTGTCATTTAAAGTGCAGCTAAAAGTGCAACAGAAAGCAAAATTCTATGGTTCTTGTAACCCTAACCCTAGCCAGGCATTAAAAGCATGCCGATTTAACTACCATTTAACAGCATTTTTCAGCTTTATGAAAATTTGCCTAAACCAGACAGAATATTAAAGAAGATACATTTCCTAGCGTTTTTAAAAACCGTTTTGATAGTTTGAGATTGATTTTTTTTGGTTTGAGGAAAAAATTCAACTTTGATGTTTGGAGGGCTTCTGTTACACCCTGCCGGAATGTACATTTGAAACCCTAGCTAGGGTTAGGGTTAGCATTCCCACAACAGGTAGAAGTTTTTTACTGCTAGTGCTGCATTCCGGGCCTCCAGTTATCTTTAGGATGTGTGATAATTTGCTCCTATCTGCACTTTTAGTTTTCGGACAGTTTTGGTCACCTTTTTGTATATTGCCCTATCCAGTGATTTTATCCAAAACTGAGCCAAATGAAAAGTGTGAAGAATACCTGTTCTAATGGGTAAACTCTCTTCATTTTGTCATTTAAAGTGCAGCTAAAAGTGCAACAGAGGGCAAAATTCTATGGTTCTTGTAACCCTAACCCTAGCCAGGCATTAAAAGCATGCCGATTTAACTACCATTTAACAGCATTTTTCAGCTTCATGAAAATTTGCCTAAACCAGACAGAATATTAAAGAAGATACATTTCCTAGCGTTTTTAAAAACCGTTTTGATAGTTTGAGATTGATTTTTTTTGGTTTGAGGAAAAAATTCAACTTTGATGTTTGGAGGGCTTCTGTTACACCCTGCCGGAATGTACATTTGAAACCCTAGCTAGGGTTAGGGTTAGCATTCCCACAACAGGTAGAAGTTTTTTACTGCTAGTGCTGCATTCCGGGACCCCAGTTATCTTTAGGATGTGTGATAATTTGCTCCTATCTGCACTTTTAGTTTTCGGACAGTTTTGGTCACCTTTTTGTATATTGCCCTATCCAGTGATTTTATCCAAAACTGAGCCAAATGAAAAGTGTGAAGAATACCTGTTCTAATGGGTAAACTCTCTTCATTTTGTCATTTAAAGTGCAGCTAAAAGTGCAACAGAAAGCAAAATTCTATGGTTCTTGTAACCCTAACCCTAGCCAGGCATTAAAAGCATGCCGATTTAACTACCATTTAACAGCATTTTTCAGCTTTATGAAAATTTGCCTAAACCAGACAGAATATTAAAGAAGATACATTTCCTAGCGTTTTTAAAAACCGTTTTGATAGTTTGAGATTGATTTTTTTTGGTTTGAGGAAAAAATTCAACTTTGATGTTTGGAGGGCTTCTGTTACACCCTGCCGGAATGTACATTTGAAACCCTAGCTAGGGTTAGGGTTAGCATTCCCACAACAGGTAGAAGTTTTTTGCTGCTAGTGCTGCATTCCGGGCCTCCAGTTATCTTTAGGATGTGTGATAATTTGCTCCTATCTGCACTTTTAGTTTTCGGACAGTTTTGGTCACCTTTTTGTATATTGCCCTATCCAGTGATTTTATCCAAAACTGAGCCAGATGAAAAGTGTGAAGAATACCTGTTCTAATGGGTAAACTCTCTTCATTTTGTCATTTAAAGTGCAGCTAAAAGTGCAACAGCGGGCAAAATTCTGTGGTTCTTGTAACCCTAACCCTAGCCAGGCATTAAAAGCATGCCGATTTAACTACCATTTAACAGCATTTTTCAGCTTCATGAAAATTTGCCTAAACCAGACAGAATATTAAAGAAGATACATTTCCTAGAAGTTTTAGAAACCGTTTTGATAGTTTGAGACTGATTTTTTGGAGTTTGAGGAAAATATTCAACTTTGATGTTTGGAGGGCTTCTGAGACACCCTGCCGGAATGTACATTTGAAACCCTAGCTAGGGTTAGGGTTAGCATTCCCACAACAGGTAGAAGTTTTTTACTGCTAGTGCTGCATTCCGGGCCCCCAGTTATCTTTAGGATGTGTGATAATTTGCTCCTATCTGCACTTTTAGTTATCGGACAGTTTTGGTCATCTTTTTGTATATTGCCCTATCCAGCGATTTTATCCAAAACTGAGCCAGATGAAAAGTGTGAAGAATACATGTTCTAATGGGTAAACTCTCTTCATTTTGTCATTTAAAGTGCAGCTAAAAGTGCAACAGAGGGCAAAATTCTATGGTTCTTGTAACCCTAACCCTAGCCAGGCATTAAAAGCATGCCGATTTAACTACCATTTAACAGCATTTTTCAGCTTCATGAAAATTTGCCTAAACCAGACAGAATATTAAAGAAGATACATTTCCTAGAAGTTTTAGAAGTTTTTTACTGTCAGTGCTGCATTCCGGGTCCCCAGTTATCTTTAGAATGAGTGATAATTTGCTCCTATCTGCACTTTTAGTTTTCGGACAGTTTTGGTCACCTTTTTGTATTTTGCCCTATCCAGTGATTTTATCCAAAACTGAGCCAGATGAAAAGTGTGAAGAATACCTGTTCTAATGGGTAAACTCTCTTCATTTTGTCATTTAAAGTGCAGCTAAAAGTGCAACAGCGGGCAAAATTCTGTGGTTCTTGTAACCCTAACCCTAACCAGGCATTAAAAGCATGCCGATTTAACTACCATTTAACAGCATTTTTCAGCTTCATGAAAATTTGCCTAAACCAGACAGAATATTAAAGAAGATACATTTCCTAGCGTTTTTAAAAACCGTTTTGATAGTTTGAGATTGATTTTTTTTGGTTTGAGGAAAAAATTCAACTTTGATGTTTGGAGGGCTTCTGTTACACCCTGCCGGAATGTACATTTGAAACCCTAGCTAGGGTTAGGGTTAGCATTCCCACAACAGGTAGAAGTTTTTTACTGCTATTGCTGCATTCCGGGCCTCCAGTTATCTTTAGGATGTGTGATAATTTGCTCCTATCTGCACTTTTAGTTTTCGGACAGTTTTGGTCACCTTTTTGTATATTGCCCTATCCAGTGATTTTATCCAAAACTGAGCCAAATGAAAAGTGTGAAGAATACCTGTTCTAATGGGTAAACTCTCTTCATTTTGTCATTTAAAGTGCAGCTAAAAGTGCAACAGCGGGCAAAATTCTATGGTTCTTGTAACCCTAACCCTAGCCAGGCATTAAAAGCATGCCGATTTAACTACAATTTAACAGCATTTTTCAGCTTTATGAAAATTTGCCTAAACCAGACAGAATATTAAAGAAGATACATTTCCTAGAAGTTTTAGAAACCGTTCTGATAAATTGAGACTGATTTTTTGGAGTTTGAGGAAAAAATTCAACTTTGATGTTTGGAGGGCTCCTGAGACACCCTGCCGGAATGTACATTTGAAACCCTAGCTAGGGTTAGGGTTAGCATTCCCACAACACGTAGAAGTTTTTTACTGTCAGTGCTGCATTCCGGGTCCCCAGTTATCTTTAGGATGAGTGATAATTTGCTCCTATCTGCACTTTTAGTTTTCGGACAGTTTTGGTCACCTTTTTGTATTTTGCCCTATCCAGTGATTTTATCCAAAACTGAGCCAGATGAAAAGTGTGAAGAATACCTGTTCTAATGGGTAAACTCTCTTCATTTTGTCATTTAAAGTGCAGCTAAAAGTGCAACAGAGGGCAAAATTCTATGGTTCTTGTAACCCTAACCCTAGCCAGGCATTAAAAGCATGCCGATTTAACTACCATTTAACAGCATTTTTCAGCTTCATGAAAATTTGCCTAAACCAGACAGAATATTAAAGAAGATACATTTCCTAGAAGTTTTAGAAACCGTTTTGATAGTTTGAGACTGATTTTTTGGAGTTTGAGGAAAATATTCAACTTTGATGTTTGGAGGGCTTCTGTTACACCCTGCCGGAATGTACATTGAAACCCTAGCTAGGGTTAGGGTTAGCATTCCCACAACAGGTAGAAGTTTTTTACTGCTAGTGCTGCATTCCGGGCCCCCAGTTATCTTTAGGATGTGTGATAATTTGCTCCTATCTGCACTTTTAGTTTTCGGACAGTTTTGGTCATCTTTTTGTATATTGCCCTATCCAGCGATTTTATCTAAAACTGAGCCAGATGAAAAGTGTGAAGAATTCCTGTTCTAATAGGCAACCTCTCTTCATTTTGTCATTTAAAGTGCAGCTAAAAGTGCAACAGCGGGCAAAATTCTTTGGTTCTTGTAACCCTAACCCTAGCCAGGCATTAAAAGCATGCCGATTTAACTACCATTTAACAGCATTTTTCAGCTTTATGAAAATTTGCCTAAACCAGACAGAATATTAAAGAAGATACGTTTTCCTAAAGTTTTTAGAAACCGTTTTGATAGTTTGAGACTGATTTTTTGGAGTTTGAGGAGAAAGTTCAACTTTGATGTTTGGAGAGCTTCTGAGATATCCTGCTGGAATGCACATTTGAAACCCTAGCTAGGGTTAGGGTTAGCATTCCCACAACAGGTAGAAGTTTTTTACTGTCAGTGCTGCATTCCGGGTCCCCAGTTATCTTTAGAATGAGAGATAATTTGCTCCTATCTGCACTTTTAGTTTTCGGACAGTTTTGGTCACCTTTTTGTATTTTGCCCTATCCAGTGATTTTATCCAAAACTGAGCCAGATGAAAAGTGTGAAGAATACCTGTTCTAATGGGTAAACTCTCTTCATTTTGTCATTTAAAGTGCAGCTAAAAGTGCAACAGCGGGCAAAATTCTGTGGTTCTTGTAACCCTAACCCTAACCAGGCATTAAAAGCATGCCGATTTAACTACCATTTAACAGCATTTTTCAGCTTCATGAAAATTTGCCTAAACCAGACAGAATATTAAAGAAGATACATTTCCTAGCGTTTTTAAAAACCGTTTTGATAGTTTGAGATTGATTTTTTTTGGTTTGAGGAAAAAATTCAACTTTGATGTTTGGAGGGCTTCTGTTACACCCTGCCGGAATGTACATTTGAAACCCTAGCTAGGGTTAGGGTTAGCATTCCCACAACAGGTAGAAGTTTTTTACTGCTAGTGCTGCATTCCGGGCCTCCAGTTATCTTTAGGATGTGTGATAATTTGCTCCTATCTGCACTTTTAGTTTTCGGACAGTTTTGGTCACCTTTTTGTATATTGCCCTATCCAGTGATTTTATCCAAAACTGAGCCAAATGAAAAGTGTGAAGAATACCTGTTCTAATGGGTAAACTCTCTTCATTTTGTCATTTAAAGTGCAGCTAAAAGTGCAACAGCGGGCAAAATTCTATGGTTCTTGTAACCCTAACCCTAGCCAGGCATTAAAAGCATGCCGATTTAACTACAATTTAACAGCATTTTTCAGCTTTATGAAAATTTGCCTAAACCAGACAGAATATTAAAGAAGATACATTTCCTAGAAGTTTTAGAAACCGTTCTGATAAATTGAGACTGATTTTTTGGAGTTTGAGGAAAAAATTCAACTTTGATGTTTGGAGGGCTCCTGAGACACCCTGCCGGAATGTACATTTGAAACCCTAGCTAGGGTTAGGGTTAGCATTCCCACAACACGTAGAAGTTTTTTACTGTCAGTGCTGCATTCCGGGTCCCCAGTTATCTTTAGGATGAGTGATAATTTGCTCCTATCTGCACTTTTAGTTTTCGGACAGTTTTGGTCACCTTTTTGTATTTTGCCCTATCCAGTGATTTTATCCAAAACTGAGCCAGATGAAAAGTGTGAAGAATACCTGTTCTAATGGGTAAACTCTCTTCATTTTGTCATTTAAAGTGCAGCTAAAAGTGCAACAGAGGGCAAAATTCTATGGTTCTTGTAACCCTAACCCTAGCCAGGCATTAAAAGCATGCCGATTTAACTACCATTTAACAGCATTTTTCAGCTTCATGAAAATTTGCCTAAACCAGACAGAATATTAAAGAAGATACATTTCCTAGCGTTTTTAAAAACCGTTTTGATAGTTTGAGATTGATTTTTTTTGGTTTGAGGAAAAAATTCAACTTTGATGTTTGGAGGGCTTCTGTTACACCCTGCCGGAATGTACATTTGAAACCCTAGCTAGGGTTAGGGTTAGCATTCCCACAACAGGTAGAAGTTTTTTACTGCTAGTGCTGCATTCCGGGACCCCAGTTATCTTTAGGATGTGTGATAATTTGCTCCTATCTGCACTTTTAGTTTTCGGACAGTTTTGGTCACCTTTTTGTATATTGCCCTATCCAGTGATTTTATCCAAAACTGAGCCAAATGAAAAGTGTGAAGAATACCTGTTCTAATGGGTAAACTCTCTTCATTTTGTCATTTAAAGTGCAGCTAAAAGTGCAACAGAAAGCAAAATTCTATGGTTCTTGTAACCCTAACCCTAGCCAGGCATTAAAAGCATGCCGATTTAACTACCATTTAACAGCATTTTTCAGCTTTATGAAAATTTGCCTAAACCAGACAGAATATTAAAGAAGATACATTTCCTAGCGTTTTTAAAAACCGTTTTGATAGTTTGAGATTGATTTTTTTTGGTTTGAGGAAAAAATTCAACTTTGATGTTTGGAGGGCTTCTGTTACTCCCTGCCGGAATGTACATTTGAAACCCTAGCTAGGGTTAGGGTTAGCATTCCCACAACAGGTAGAAGTTTTTTACTGCTAGTGCTGCATTCCGGGCCTCCAGTTATCTTTAGGATGTGTGATAATTTGCTCCTATCTGCACTTTTAGTTTTCGGACAGTTTTGGTCACCTTTTTGTATATTGCCCTATCCAGTGATTTTATCCAAAACTGAGCCAAATGAAAAGTGTGAAGAATACCTGTTCTAATGGGTAAACTCTCTTCATTTTGTCATTTAAAGTGCAGCTAAAAGTGCAACAGAGGGCAAAATTCTATGGTTCTTGTAACCCTAACCCTAGCCAGGCATTAAAAGCATGCCGATTTAACTACCATTTAACAGCATTTTTCAGCTTCATGAAAATTTGCCTAAACCAGACAGAATATTAAAGAAGATACATTTCCTAGAAGTTTTAGAAACCGTTTTGATAGTTTGAGACTGATTTTTTGGAGTTTGAGGAAAATATTCAACTTTGATGTTTGGAGGGCTTCTGAGACACCCTGCCGGAATGTACATTTGAAACCCTAGCTAGGGTTAGGGTTAGCATTCCCACAACAGGTAGAAGTTTTTTACTGCTAGTGCTGCATTCCGGGCCCCCAGTTATTTTTAGGATGTGTGATAATTTGCTCCTATCTGCACTTTTAGTTTTCGGACAGTTTTGGTCACCTTTTTGTATATTGCCCTATCCAGTGATTTTATCCAAAACTGAGCCAAATGAAAAGTGTGAAGAATACCTGTTCTAATGGGTAAACTCTCTTCATTTTGTCATTTAAAGTGCAGCTAAAAGTGCAAGAGAGGGCAAAATTCTATGGTTCTTGTAACCCTAACCCTAGCCAGGCATTAAAAGCATGCCGATTTAACTACCATTTAACAGCATTTTTCAGCTTTATGAAAATTTGCCTAAACCAGACAGAATATTAAAGAAGATACATTTCCTAGCGTTTTTAAAAACCGTTTTGATAGTTTGAGATTGATTTTTTTTGGTTTGAGGAAAAAATTCAACTTTGATGTTTGGAGGGCTTCTGTTACACCCTGCCGGAATGTACATTTGAAACCCTAGCTAGGGTTAGGGTTAGCATTCCCACAACAGGTAGAAGTTTTTTACTGCTAGTGCTGCATTCCGGGCCTCCAGTTATCTTTAGGATGTGTGATAATTTGCTCCTATCTGCACTTTTAGTTTTCGGACAGTTTTGGTCACCTTTTTGTATATTGCCCTATCCAGTGATTTTATCCAAAACTGAGCCAAATGAAAAGTGTGAAGAATACCTGTTCTAATGGGTAAACTCTCTTCATTTTGTCATTTAAAGTGCAGCTAAAAGTGCAACAGAGGGCAAAATTCTATGGTTCTTGTAACCCTAACCCTAGCCAGGCATTAAAAGCATGCCGATTTAACTACCATTTAACAGCATTTTTCAGCTTCATGAAAATTTGCCTAAACCAGACAGAATATTAAAGAAGATACATTTCCTAGAAGTTTTAGAAACCGTTTTGATAGTTTGAGACTGATTTTTTGGAGTTTGAGGAAAATATTCAACTTTGATGTTTGGAGGGCTTCTGAGACACCCTGCCGGAATGTACATTTGAAACCCTAGCTAGGGTTAGGGTTAGCATTCCCACAACAGGTAGAAGTTTTTTACTGCTAGTGCTGCATTCCGGGCCCCCAGTTATCTTTAGGATGTGTGATAATTTGCTCCTATCTGCACTTTTAGTTTTCGGACAGTTTTGGTCATCTTTTTGTATATTGCCCTATCCAGCGATTTTATCTAAAACTGAGCCAGATGAAAAGTGTGAAGAATTCCTGTTCTAATAGGCAACCTCTCTTCATTTTGTCATTTAAAGTGCAGCTAAAAGTGCAACAGCGGGCAAAATTCTTTGGTTCTTGTAACCCTAACCCTAGCCAGGCATTAAAAGCATGCCGATTTAACTACCATTTAACAGCATTTTTCAGCTTTATGAAAATTTGCCTAAACCAGACAGAATATTAAAGAAGATACGTTTTCCTAAAGTTTTTAGAAACCGTTTTGATAGTTTGAGACTGATTTTTTGGAGTTTGAGGAGAAAGTTCAACTTTGATGTTTGGAGAGCTTCTGAGATATCCTGCTGGAATGCACATTTGAAACCCTAGCTAGGGTTAGGGTTAGCATTCCCACAACAGGTAGAAGTTTTTTACTGTCAGTGCTGCATTCCGGGTCCCCAGTTATCTTTAGAATGAGTGATAATTTGCTCCTATCTGCACTTTTAGTTTTCGGACAGTTTTGGTCACCTTTTTGTATTTTGCCCTATCCAGTGATTTTATCCAAAACTGAGCCAAATGAAAAGTGTGAAGAATACCTGTTCTAATGGGTAAACTCTCTTCATTTTGTCATTTAAAGTGCAGCTAAAAGTGCAACAGAGGGCAAAATTCTATGGTTCTTGTAACCCTAACCCTAGCCAGGCATTAAAAGCATGCCGATTTAACTACCATTTAACAGCATTTTTCAGCTTCATGAAAATTTGCCTAAACCAGACAGAATATTAAAGAAGATACATTTCCTAGAAGTTTTAGAAACCGTTTTGATAGTTTGAGACTGATTTTTTGGAGTTTGAGGAAAATATTCAACTTTGATGTTTGGAGGGCTTCTGAGACACCCTGCCGGAATGTACATTTGAAACCCTAGCTAGGGTTAGGGTTAGCATTCCCACAACAGGTAGAAGTTTTTTACTGCTAGTGCTGCATTCCGGGCCCCCAGTTATCTTTAGGATGTGTGATAATTTGCTCCTATCTGCACTTTTAGTTTTCGGACAGTTTTGGTCATCTTTTTGTATATTGCCCTATCCAGCGATTTTATCTAAAACTGAGCCAGATGAAAAGTGTGAAGAATTCCTGTTCTAATAGGCAACCTCTCTTCATTTTGTCATTTAAAGTGCAGCTAAAAGTGCAACAGCGGGCAAAATTCTTTGGTTCTTGTAACCCTAACCCTAGCCAGGCATTAAAAGCATGCCGATTTAACTACCATTTAACAGCATTTTTCAGCTTTATGAAAATTTGCCTAAACCAGACAGAATATTAAAGAAGATACGTTTTCCTAAAGTTTTTAGAAACCGTTTTGATAGTTTGAGACTGATTTTTTGGAGTTTGAGGAGAAAGTTCAACTTTGATGTTTGGAGAGCTTCTGAGATATCCTGCTGGAATGCACATTTGAAACCCTAGCTAGGGTTAGGGTTAGCATTCCCACAACAGGTAGAAGTTTTTTACTGTCAGTGCTGCATTCCGGGTCCCCAGTTATCTTTAGAATGAGTGATAATTTGCTCCTATCTGCACTTTTAGTTTTCGGACAGTTTTGGTCACCTTTTTGTATTTTGCCCTATCCAGTGATTTTATCCAAAACTGAGCCAGATGAAAAGTGTGAAGAATACCTGTTCTAATGGGTAAACTCTCTTCATTTTGTCATTTAAAGTGCAGCTAAAAGTGCAACAGCGGGCAAAATTCTGTGGTTCTTGTAACCCTAACCCTAACCAGGCATTAAAAGCATGCCGATTTAACTACCATTTAACAGCATTTTTCAGCTTCATGAAAATTTGCCTAAACCAGACAGAATATTAAAGAAGATACATTTCCTAGCGTTTTTAAAAACCGTTTTGATAGTTTGAGATTGATTTTTTTTGGTTTGAGGAAAAAATTCAACTTTGATGTTTGGAGGGCTTCTGTTACACCCTGCCGGAATGTACATTTGAAACCCTAGCTAGGGTTAGGGTTAGCATTCCCACAACAGGTAGAAGTTTTTTACTGCTAGTGCTGCATTCCGGGCCTCCAGTTATCTTTAGGATGTGTGATAATTTGCTCCTATCTGCACTTTTAGTTTTCGGACAGTTTTGGTCACCTTTTTGTATATTGCCCTATCCAGTGATTTTATCCAAAACTGAGCCAAATGAAAAGTGTGAAGAATACCTGTTCTAATGGGTAAACTCTCTTCATTTTGTCATTTAAAGTGCAGCTAAAAGTGCAACAGCGGGCAAAATTCTATGGTTCTTGTAACCCTAACCCTAGCCAGGCATTAAAAGCATGCCGATTTAACTACAATTTAACAGCATTTTTCAGCTTTATGAAAATTTGCCTAAACCAGACAGAATATTAAAGAAGATACATTTCCTAGAAGTTTTAGAAACCGTTTTGATAAATTGAGACTGATTTTTTGGAGTTTGAGGAAAAAATTCAACTTTGATGTTTGGAGGGCTTCTGAGACACCCTGCCGGAATGTACATTTGAAACCCTAGCTAGGGTTAGGGTTAGCATTCCCACAACACGTAGAAGTTTTTTACTGTCAGTGCTGCATTCCGGGTCCCCAGTTATCTTTAGGATGAGTGATAATTTGCTCCTATCTGCACTTTTAGTTTTCGGACAGTTTTGGTCACCTTTTTGTATTTTGCCCTATCCAGTGATTTTATCCAAAACTGAGCCAGATGAAAAGTGTGAAGAATACCTGTTCTAATGGGTAAACTCTCTTCATTTTGTCATTTAAAGTGCAGCTAAAAGTGCAACAGCGGGCAAAATTCTGTGGTTCTTGTAACCCTAACACTAGCCAGGCATTAAAAGCATGCCGATTTAACTACCATTTAACAGCATTTTTCAGCTTCATGAAAATTTGCCTAAACCAGACAGAATATTAAAGAAGATACGTTTTCCTAGAGTTTTTAGAAACCGTTTTGATAGTTTGAGACTGATTTTTTGGAGTTTGAGGAAAATATTCAACTTTGATGTTTGGAGGGCTTCTGAGACACCCTGCCGGAATGTACATTTGAAACCCTAGCTAGGGTTAGGGTTAGCATTCCCACAACAGGTAAAAGTTTTTTACTGCTAGTGCTGCATTCCGGGCCCCCAGTTATCTTTAGGATGTGTGATAATTTGCTCCTATCTGCACTTTTAGTTTTCGGACAGTTTTGGTCATCTTTTTGTATATTGCCCTATCCAGCGATTTTATCTAAAACTGAGCCAGATGAAAAGTGTGAAGAATTCCTGTTCTAATAGGCAACCTCTCTTCATTTTGTCATTTAAAGTGCAGCTAAAAGTGCAACAGCGGGCAAAATTCTTTGGTTCTTGTAACCCTAACCCTAGCCAGGCATTAAAAGCATGCCGATTTAACTACCATTTAACAGCATTTTTCAGCTTTATGAAAATTTGCCTAAACCAGACAGAATATTAAAGAAGATACATTTCCTAGAGTTTTAGAAACCGTTTTGATAGTTTGAGACTGATTTTTTGGAGTTTGAGGAAAAAATTCAACTTTGATGTTTGGAGGGCTTCTGAGACACCCTGCCGGAATCTACATTTGAAACCCTACCTAGGGTTAGGGATAGCATTCCCACAACAGATAGAAGTTTTTTACTGCTAGTGCTGCATTCCGGGCCCCCAGTTATCTTTAGGATGTGTGATAATTTGCTCCTATCTGCACTTTTAGTTTTCGGACAGTTTTGGTCACCTTTTTGTATTTTGCCCTATCCAGTGATTTTATCCAAAACTGAGCCAGATGAAAAGTGTGAAGAATACCTGTTCTAATGGGTAAACTCTCTTCATTTTGTCATTTAAAGTGCAGCTAAAAGTGCAACAGCGGGCAAAATTCTATGGTTCTTGTAACCCTAACCCTAGCCAGGCATTAAAAGCATGCCGATTTAACTACCATTTAACAGCATTTTTCAGCTTTATGAAAATTTGCCTAAACCAGACAGAATATTAAAGAAGATACATTTCCTAGAAGTTTTAGAAACCGTTTTGATAAATTGAGACTGATTTTTTGGAGTTTGAGGAAAATATTCAACTTTGATGTTTGGAGGGCTTCTGAGACACCCTGCCGGAATGTACATTTGAAACCCTAGCTAGGGTTAGGGTTAGCATTCCCACAACACGTAGAAGTTTTTTACTGTCAGTGCTGCATTCCGGGTCCCCAGTTATCTTTAGGATGAGTGATAATTTGCTCCTATCTGCACTTTTAGTTTTCGGACAGTTTTGGTCACCTTTTTGTATTTTGCCCTATCCAGTGATTTTATCCAAAACTGAGCCAGATGAAAAGTGTGAAGAATACCTGTTCTAATGGGTAAACTCTCTTCATTTTGTCATTTAAAGTGCAGCTAAAAGTGCAACAGCGGGCAAAATTCTGTGGTTCTTGTAACCCTAACACTAGCCAGGCATTAAAAGCATGCCGATTTAACTACCATTTAACAGCATTTTTCAGCTTCATGAAAATTTGCCTAAACCAGACAGAATATTAAAGAAGATACGTTTTCCTAGAGTTTTTAGAAACCGTTTTGATAGTTTGAGGCTGATTTTTTGGAGTTTGAGGAAAATATTCAACTTTGATGTTTGGAGGGCTTCTGAGACACCCTGCCGGAATCTACATTTGAAACCCTAGCTAGGGTTAGGGATAGCATTCCCACAACAGGTAGAAGTTTTTTACTGCTAGTGCTGCATTCCGGGCCCCCAGTTATCTTTAGGATGTGTGATAATTTGCTCCTATCTGCACTTTTAGTTTTCGGACAGTTTTTGTCACCTTTTTGTATATTGCCCTATCCAGTGATTTTATCCAAAACTGAGCCAGATGAAAAGTGTGAAGAATACATGTTCTAATGGGTAAACTCTCTTCATTTTGTCATTTAAAGTGCAGCTAAAAGTGCAAGAGAGGGCAAAATTCTATGGTTCTTGTAACCCTAACCCTAGCCAGGCATTAAAAGCATGCCGATTTAACTACCATTTAACAGCATTTTTCAGCTTTATGAAAATTTGCCTAAACCAGACAGAATATTAAAGAAGATACTTTTTCCTAAAGTTTTTAGAAACCGTTTTGATAGTTTGAGACTGATTTTTTGGAGTTTGAGGAGAAAGTTCAACTTTGATGTTTGGAGGGCTTCTGAGATATCCTGCTGGAATGCACATTTGAAACCCTAGCTAGGGTTAGGGTTAGCATTCCCACAACAGGTAGAAGTTTTTTACTGTCAGTGCTGCATTCCGGGTCCCCAGTTATCTTTAGAATGAGTGATAATTTGCTCCTATCTGCACTTTTAGTTTTCGGACAGTTTTGGTCACCTTTTTGTATTTTGCCCTATCCAGTGATTTTATCCAAAACTGAGCCAGATGAAAAGTGTGAAGAATACCTGTTCTAATGGGTAAACTCTCTTCATTTTGTCATTTAAAGTGCAGCTAAAAGTGCAACAGCGGGCAAAATTCTGTGGTTCTTGTAACCCTAACCCTAGCCAGGCATTAAAAGCATGCCGATTTAACTACCATTTAACAGCATTTTTCAGCTTCATGAAAATTTGCCTAAACCAGACAGAATATTAAAGAAGATACATTTCCTAGCGTTTTTAAAAACCGTTTTGATAGTTTGAGATTGATTTTTTTTGGTTTGAGGAAAAAATTCAACTTTGATGTTTGGAGGGCTTCTGTTACACCCTGCCGGAATGTACATTTGAAACCCTAGCTAGGGTTAGGGTTAGCATTCCCACAACAGGTAGAAGTTTTTTACTGCTAGTGCTGCATTCCGGGCCCCCAGTTATCTTTAGGATGTGTGATAATTTGCTCCTATCTGCACTTTTAGTTTTCGGACAGTTTTGGTCATCTTTTTGTATATTGCCCTATCCAGCGATTTTATCTAAAACTGAGCCAGATGAAAAGTGTGAAGAATTCCTGTTCTAATAGGCAACCTCTCTTCATTTTGTCATTTAAAGTGCAGCTAAAAGTGCAACAGCGGGCAAAATTCTTTGGTTCTTGTAACCCTAACCCTAGCCAGGCATTAAAAGCATGCCGATTTAACTACCATTTAACAGCATTTTTCAGCTTCATGAAAATTTGCCTAAACCAGACAGAATATTAAAGAAGATACATTTCCTAGAGTTTTAGAAACCGTTTTGATAGTTTGAGACTGATTTTTTGGAGTTTGAGGAAAAAATTCAACTTTGATGTTTGGAGGGCTTCTGAGACACCCTGCCGGAATCTACATTTGAAACCCTACCTAGGGTTAGGGATAGCATTCCCACAACAGGTAGAAGTTTTTTACTGCTAGTGCTGCATTCCGGGCCCCCAGTTATCTTTAGGATGTGTGATAATTTGCTCCTATCTGCACTTTTAGTTTTCGGACAGTTTTGGTCACCTTTTTGTATTTTGCCCTATCCAGTGATTTTATCCAAAACTGAGCCAGATGAAAAGTGTGAAGAATACCTGTTCTAATGGGTAAACTCTCTTCATTTTGTCATTTAAAGTGCAGCTAAAAGTGAAACAGCGGGCAAAATTCTATGGTTCTTGTAACCCTAACCCTAGCCAGGCATTAAAAGCATGCCGATTTAACTACCATTTAACAGCATTTTTCAGCTTTATGAAAATTTGCCTAAACCAGACAGAATATTAAAGAAGATACATTTCCTAGAAGTTTTAGAAACCGTTTTGATAGTTTGAGGCTGATTTTTTGGAGTTTGAGGAAAATATTCAACTTTGATGTTTGGAGGGCTTCTGAGACACCCTGCCGGAATCTACATTTGAAACCCTAGCTAGGGTTAGGGATAGCATTCCCACAACAGGTAGAAGTTTTTTACTGCTAGTGCTGCATTCCGGGCCCCCAGTTATCTTTAGGATGTGTGATAATTTGCTCCTATCTGCACTTTTAGTTTTCGGACAGTTTTGGTCACCTTTTTGTATATTGCCCTATCCAGTGATTTTATCCAAAACTGAGCCAGATGAAAAGTGTGAAGAATACATGTTCTAATGGGTAAACTCTCTTCATTTTGTCATTTAAAGTGCAGCTAAAAGTGCAAGAGAGGGCAAAATTCTATGGTTCTTGTAACCCTAACCCTAGCCAGGCATTAAAAGCATGCCGATTTAACTACCATTTAACAGCATTTTTCAGCTTTATGAAAATTTGCCTAAACCAGACAGAATATTAAAGAAGATACATTTCCTAGCGTTTTTAAAAACCGTTTTGATAGTTTGAGATTGATTTTTTTTGGTTTGAGGAAAAAATTCAACTTTGATGTTTGGAGGGCTTCTGTTACACCCTGCCGGAATGTACATTTGAAACCCTAGCTAGGGTTAGGGTTAGCATTCCCACAACAGGTAGAAGTTTTTTACTGCTAGTGCTGCATTCCGGGCCTCCAGTTATCTTTAGGATGTGTGATAATTTGCTCCTATCTGCACTTTTAGTTTTCGGACAGTTTTGGTCACCTTTTTGTATTTTGCCCTATCCAGTGATTTTATCCAAAACTGAGCCAGATGAAAAGTGTGAAGAATACCTGTTCTAATGGGTAAACTCTCTTCATTTTGTCATTTAAAGTGCAGCTAAAAGTGAAACAGCGGGCAAAATTCTATGGTTCTTGTAACCCTAACCCTAGCCACGCATTAAAAGCATGCCGATTTAACTACCATTTAACAGCATTTTTCAGCTTTATGAAAATTTGCCTAAACCAGACAGAATATTAAAGAAGATACATTTCCTAGAAGTTTTAGAAACCGTTTTGATAGTTTGAGGCTGATTTTTTGGAGTTTGAGGAAAATATTCAACTTTGATGTTTGGAGGGCTTCTGAGACACCCTGCCGGAATCTACATTTGAAACCCTAGCTAGGGTTAGGGATAGCATTCCCACAACAGGTAGAAGTTTTTTACTGCTAGTGCTGCATTCCGGGCCCCCAGTTATCTTTAGGATGTGTGATAATTTGCTCCTATCTGCACTTTTAGTTTTCGGACAGTTTTGGTCACCTTTTTGTATATTGCCCTATCCAGTGATTTTATCCAAAACTGAGCCAGATGAAAAGTGTGAAGAATACATGTTCTAATGGGTAAACTCTCTTCATTTTGTCATTTAAAGTGCAGCTAAAAGTGCAAGAGAGGGCAAAATTCTATGGTTCTTGTAACCCTAACCCTAGCCAGGCATTAAAAGCATGCCGATTTAACTACCATTTAACAGCATTTTTCAGCTTTATGAAAATTTGCCTAAACCAGACAGAATATTAAAGAAGATACATTTCCTAGCGTTTTTAAAAACCGTTTTGATAGTTTGAGATTGATTTTTTTTGGTTTGAGGAAAAAATTCAACTTTGATGTTTGGAGGGCTTCTGTTACACCCTGCCGGAATGTACATTTGAAACCCTAGCTAGGGTTAGGGTTAGCATTCCCACAACAGGTAGAAGTTTTTTACTGCTAGTGCTGCATTCCGGGCCTCCAGTTATCTTTAGGATGTGTGATAATTTGCTCCTATCTGCACTTTTAGTTTTCGGACAGTTTTGGTCACCTTTTTGTATATTGCCCTATCCAGTGATTTTATCCAAAACTGAGCCAAATGAAAAGTGTGAAGAATACCTGTTCTAATGGGTAAACTCTCTTCATTTTGTCATTTAAAGTGCAGCTAAAAGTGCAACAGATGGCAAAATTCTATGGTTCTTGTAACCCTAACCCTAGCCAGGCATTAAAAGCATGCCGATTTAACTACCATTTAACAGCATTTTTCAGCTTCATGAAAATTTGCCTAAACCAGACAGAATATTAAAGAAGATACATTTCCTAGAAGTTTTAGAAACCGTTTTGATAGTTTGAGACTGATTTTTTGGAGTTTGAGGAAAATATTCAACTTTGATGTTTGGAGGGCTTCTGAGACACCCTGCCGGAATGTACATTTGAAACCCTAGCTAGGGTTAGGGTTAGCATTCCCACAACAGGTAGAAGTTTTTTACTGCTAGTGCTGCATTCCGGGGCCCCCAGTTATCTTTAGGATGTGTGATAATTTGCTCCTATCTGCACTTTTAGTTTTCGGACAGTTTTGGTCATCTTTTTGTATATTGCCCTATCCAGCGATTTTATCTAAAACTGAGCCAGATGAAAAGTGTGAAGAATTCCTGTTCTAATAGGCAACCTCTCTTCATTTTGTCATTTAAAGTGCAGCTAAAAGTGCAACAGCGGGCAAAATTCTTTGGTTCTTGTAACCCTAACCCTAGCCAGGCATTAAAAGCATGCCGATTTAACTACCATTTAACAGCATTTTTCAGTTTTATGAAAATTTGCCTAAACCAGACAGAATATTAAAGAAGATACGTTTTCCTAAAGTTTTTAGAAACCGTTTTGATAGTTTGAGACTGATTTTTTGGAGTTTGAGGAGAAAGTTCAACTTTGATGTTTGGAGAGCTTCTGAGATATCCTGCTGGAATGCACATTTGAAACCCTAGCTAGGGTTAGGGTTAGCATTCCCACAACAGGTAGAAGTTTTTTACTGTCAGTGCTGCATTCCGGGTCCCCAGTTATCTTTAGAATGAGTGATAATTTGCTCCTATCTGCACTTTTAGTTTTCGGACAGTTTTGGTCACCTTTTTGTATTTTGCCCTATCCAGTGATTTTATCCAAAACTGAGCCAGATGAAAAGTGTGAAGAATACCTGTTCTAATGGGTAAACTCTCTTCATTTTGTCATTTAAAGTGCAGCTAAAAGTGCAACAGCGGGCAAAATTCTGTGGTTCTTGTAACCCTAACCCTAACCAGGCATTAAAAGCATGCCGATTTAACTACCATTTAACAGCATTTTTCAGCTTCATGAAAATTTGCCTAAACCAGACAGAATATTAAAGAAGATACATTTCCTAGCGTTTTTAAAAACCGTTTTGATAGTTTGAGATTGATTTTTTTTGGTTTGAGGAAAAAATTCAACTTTGATGTTTGGAGGGCTTCTGTTACACCCTGCCGGAATGTACATTTGAAACCCTAGCTAGGGTTAGGGTTAGCATTCCCACAACAGGTAGAAGTTTTTTACTGCTAGTGCTGCATTCCGGGCCTCCAGTTATCTTTAGGATGTGTGATAATTTGCTCCTATCTGCACTTTTAGTTTTCGGACAGTTTTGGTCACCTTTTTGTATATTGCCCTATCCAGTGATTTTATCCAAAACTGAGCCAAATGAAAAGTGTGAAGAATACCTGTTCTAATGGGTAAACTCTCTTCATTTTGTCATTTAAAGTGCAGCTAAAAGTGCAACAGCGGGCAAAATTCTATGGTTCTTGTAACCCTAACCCTAGCCAGGCATTAAAAGCATGCCGATTTAACTACAATTTAACAGCATTTTTCAGCTTTATGAAAATTTGCCTAAACCAGACAGAATATTAAAGAAGATACATTTCCTAGAAGTTTTAGAAACCGTTTTGATAAATTGAGACTGATTTTTTGGAGTTTGAGGAAAAAATTCAACTTTGATGTTTGGAGGGCTGCTGAGACACCCTTTCGGAATGTACATTTGAAACCCTAGCTAGGGTTAGGGTTAGCATTCCCACAACACGTAGAAGTTTTTTACTGTCAGTGCTGCATTCCGGGTCCCCAGTTATCTTTAGGATGAGTGATAATTTGCTCCTATCTGCACTTTTAGTTTTCGGACAGTTTTGGTCACCTTTTTGTATTTTGCCCTATCCAGTGATTTTATCCAAAACTGAGCCAGATGAAAAGTGTGAAGAATACCTGTTCTAATGGGTAAACTCTCTTCATTTTGTCATTTAAAGTGCAGCTAAAAGTGCAACAGCGGGAAAAATTCTGTGGTTCTTGTAACCCTAACACTAGCCAGGCATTAAAAGCATGCCGATTTAACTACCATTTAACAGCATTTTTCAGCTTCATGAAAATTTGCCTAAACCAGACAGAATATTAAAGAAGATACGTTTTCCTAGAGTTTTTAGAAACCGTTTTGATAGTTTGAGACTGATTTTTTGGAGTTTGAGGAAAATATTCAACTATGATGTTTGGAGGGCTTCTGAGACACCCTGCCGGAATGTACATTTGAAACCCTAGCTAGGGTTAGGGTTAGCATTCCCACAACAGGTAAAAGTTTTTTACTGCTAGTGCTGCATTCCGGGCCCCCAGTTATCTTTAGGATGTGTGATAATTTGCTCCTATCTGCACTTTTAGTTTACGGACAGTTTTGGTCATCTTTTTGTATATTGCCCTATCCAGCGATTTTATCTAAAACTGAGCCAGATGAAAAGTGTGAAGAATTCCTGTTCTAATAGGCAACCTCTCTTCATTTTGTCATTTAAAGTGCAGCTAAAAGTGCAACAGCGGGCAAAATTCTTTGGTTCTTGTAACCCTAACCCTAGCCAGGCATTAAAAGCATGCCGATTTAACTACCATTTAACAGCATTTTTCAGCTTTATGAAAATTTGCCTAAACCAGACAGAATATTAAAGAAGATACATTTCCTAGAGTTTTAGAAACCGTTTTGATAGTTTGAGACTGATTTTTTGGAGTTTGAGGAAAAAATTCAACTTTGATGTTTGGAGGGCTTCTGAGACACCCTGCCGGAATCTACATTTGAAACCCTACCTAGGGTTAGGGATAGCATTCCCACAACAGGTAGAAGTTTTTTACTGCTAGTGCTGCATTCCGGGCCCCCAGTTATCTTTAGGATGTGTGATAATTTGCTCCTATCTGCACTTTTAGTTTTCGGACAGTTTTGGTCACCTTTTTGTATTTTGCCCTATCCAGTGATTTTATCCAAAACTGAGCCAGATGAAAAGTGTGAAGAATACCTGTTCTAATGGGTAAACTCTCTTCATTTTGTCATTTAAAGTGCAGCTAAAAGTGCAACAGCGGGCAAAATTCTATGGTTCTTGTAACCCTAACCCTAGCCAAGCATTAAAAGCATGCCGATTTAACTACCATTTAACAGCATTTTTCAGCTTCATGAAAATTTGCCTAAACCAGACAGAATATTAAAGAAGATACATTTCCTAGAAGTTTTAGAAACCGTTTTGATAGTTTGAGGCTGATTTTTTGGAGTTTGAGGAAAATATTCAACTTTGATGTTTGGAGGGCTTCTGAGACACCCTGCCGGAATCTACATTTAAAACCCTAGCTAGGGTTAGGGATAGCATTCCCACAACAGGTAGAAGTTTTTTACTGCTAGTGCTGCATTCCGGGCCTCCAGTTATCTTTAGGATGTGTGATAATTTGCTCCTATCTGCACTTTTAGTTTTCGGACAGTTTTGGTCACCTTTTTGTATATTGCCCTATCCAGTGATTTTATCTAAAACTGAGCCAGATGAAAAGTGTGAAGAATTCCTGTTCTAATAGGCAACCTCTCTTCATTTTGTCATTTAAAGTGCAGCTAAAAGTGCAACAGCGGGCAAAATTCTTTGGTTCTTGTAACCCTAACCCTAGCCAGGCATTAAAAGCATGCCGATTTAACTACCATTTAACAGCATTTTTCAGCTTTATGAAAATTTGCCTAAACCAGACAGAATATTAAAGAAGATACATTTCCTAGAGTTTTAGAAACCGTTTTGATAGTTTGAGACTGATTTTTTGGAGTTTGAGGAAAAAATTCAACTTTGATGTTTGGAGGGCTTCTGAGACACCCTGCCGGAATCTACATTTGAAACCCTACCTAGGGTTAGGGATAGCATTCCCACAACAGGTAGAAGTTTTTTACTGCTAGTGCTGCATTCCGGGCAACCAGTTATCTTTAGGATGTGTGATAATTTGCTCCTATCTGCACTTTTAGTTTTCGGACAGTTTTGGTCACCTTTTTGTATATTGCCCTATCCAGTGATTTTATCCAAAACTGAGCCAGATGAAAAGTGTGAAGAATACATGTTCTAATGGGTAAACTCTCTTCATTTTGTCATTTAAAGTGCAGCTAAAAGTGCAAGAGAGGGCAAAATTCTATGGTTCTTGTAACCCTAACCCTAGCCAGGCATTAAAAGCATGCCGATTTAACTACCATTTAACAGCATTTTTCAGCTTTATGAAAATTTGCCTAAACCAGACAGAATATTAAAGAAGATACGTTTTCCTAAAGTTTTTAGAAACCGTTTTGATAGTTTGAGACTGATTTTTTGGAGTTTGAGGAGAAAGTTCAACTTTGATGTTTGGAGGGCTTCTGAGATATCCTGCTGGAATGCACATTTGAAACCCTAGCTAGGGTTAGGGTTAGCATTCCCACAACAGGTAGAAGTTTTTTACTGTCAGTGCTGCATTCCGGGTCCCCAGTTATCTTTAGAATGAGTGATAATTTGCTCCTATCTGCACTTTTAGTTTTCGGACAGTTTTGGTCACCTTTTTGTATTTTGCCCTATCCAGTGATTTTATCCAAAACTGAGCCAGATGAAAAGTGTGAAGAATACCTGTTCTAATGGGTAAACTCTCTTCATTTTGTCATTTAAAGTGCAGCTAAAAGTGCAACAGCGGGCAAAATTCTGTGGTTCTTGTAACCCTAACCCTAGCCAGGCATTAAAAGCATGCCGATTTAACTACCATTTAACAGCATTTTTCAGCTTCATGAAAATTTGCCTAAACCAGACAGAATATTAAAGAAGATACATTTCCTAGCGTTTTTAAAAACCGTTTTGATAGTTTGAGGCTGATTTTTTGGAGTTTGAGGAAAATATTCAACTTTGATGTTTGGAGGGCTTCTGAGACACCCTGCCGGAATCTACATTTGAAACCCTAGCTAGGGTTAGGGATAGCATTCCCACAACAGGTAGAAGTTTTTTTACTGCTAGTGCTGCATTCCGGGCCCCCAGTTATCTTTAGGATGTGTGATAATTTGCTCCTATCTGCACTTTTAGTTTTCGGACAGTTTTGGTCACCTTTTTGTATATTGCCCTATCCAGTGATTTTATCCAAAACTGAGCCAGATGAAAAGTGTGAAGAATACATGTTCTAATGGGTAAACTCTCTTCATTTTGTCATTTAAAGTGCAGCTAAAAGTGCAAGAGAGGGCAAAATTCTATGGTTCTTGTAACCCTAACCCTAGCCAAGCATTAAAAGCATGCCGATTTAACTACCATTTAACAGCATTTTTCAGCTTCATGAAAATTTGCCTAAACCAGACAGAATATTAAAGAAGATACACTTCCTAGCGTTTTTAAAAACCGTTTTGATAGTTTGAGATTGATTTTTTTTGGTTTGAGGAAAAAATTCAACTTTGATGTTTGGAGGGCTTCTGTTACACCCTGCCGGAATGTACATTTGAAACCCTAGCTAGGGTTAAGGTTAGCATTCCCACAACAGGTAGAAGTTTTTTACTGCTAGTGCTGCATTCCGGGCCCCCAGTTATCTTTAGGATGTGTGATAATTTGCTCCTATCTGCACTTTTAGTTTTCGGACAGTTTTGGTCACCTTTTTGTATTTTGCCCTATCCAGTGATTTTATCCAAAACTGAGCCAAATGAAAAGTGTGAAGAATACCTGTTCTAATGGGTAAACTCTCTTCATTTTGTCATTTAAAGTGCAGCTAAAAGTGCAACAGAGGGCAAAATTCTATGGTTCTTGTAACCCTAACCCTAGCCAGGCATTAAAAGCATGCCGATTTAACTACCATTTAACAGCATTTTTCAGCTTTATGAAAATTTGCCTAAACCAGACAGAATATTAAAGAAGATACATTTCCTAGAAGTTTTAGAAACCGTTTTGATAGTTTGAGACTGATTTTTTGGAGTTTGAGGAAAAAATTCAACTTTGATGTTTGGAGGGCTTCTGAGACACCCTGCCGGAATGTACATTTGAAACCCTAGCTAGGGTTAGGGTTAGCATTCCCACAACAGGTAGAAGTTTTTTACTGCTAGTGCTGCATTCCGGGCCCCCAGTTATCTTTAGGATGTGTGATAATTAACTATCATTTAACAGCATTTTTCAGCTTTATGAAAATTTGCCTAAACCAGACAGAATATTAAAGAAGATACGTTTTCCTAAAGTTTTTAGAAACCGTTTTGATAGTTTGAGACTGATTTTTTGGAGTTTGAGGAGAAAGTTCAACTTTGATGTTTGGAGGGCTTCTGAGATATCCTGCTGGAATGCACATTTGAAACCCTAGCTAGGGTTAGGGTTAGCATTCCCACAACAGGTAGAAGTTTTTTACTGTCAGTGCTGCATTCCGGGTCCCCAGTTATCTTTAGAATGAGTGATAATTTGCTCCTATCTGCACTTTTAGTTTTCGGACAGTTTTGGTCACCTTTTTGTATTTTGCCCTATCCAGTGATTTTATCCAAAACTGAGCCAGATGAAAAGTGTGAAGAATACCTGTTCTAATGGGTAAACTCTCTTCATTTTGTCATTTAAAGTGCAGCTAAAAGTGCAACAGCGGGCAAAATTCTGTGGTTCTTGTAACCCTAACCCTAGCCAGGCATTAAAAGCATGCCGATTTAACTACCATTTAACAGCATTTTTCAGCTTCATGAAAATTTGCCTAAACCAGACAGAATATTAAAGAAGATACATTTCCTAGCGTTTTTAAAAACCGTTTTGATAGTTTGAGATTGATTTTTTTTGGTTTGAGGAAAAAATTCAACTTTGATGTTTGGAGGGCTTCTGTTACACCCTGCCGGAATGTACATTTGAAACCCTAGCTAGGGTTAGGGTTAGCATTCCCACAACAGGTAGAAGTTTTTTACTGCTAGTGCTGCATTCCGGGCCCCCAGTTATCTTTAGGATGTGTGATAATTTGCTCCTATCTGCACTTTTAGTTTTCGGACAGTTTTGGTCATCTTTTTGTATATTGCCCTATCCAGCGATTTTATCTAAAACTGAGCCAGATGAAAAGTGTGAAGAATTCCTGTTCTAATAGGCAACCTCTCTTCATTTTGTCATTTAAAGTGCAGCTAAAAGTGCAACAGCGGGCAAAATTCTTTGGTTCTTGTAACCCTAACCCTAGCCAGGCATTAAAAGCATGCCGATTTAACTACCATTTAACAGCATTTTTCAGCTTTATGAAAATTTGCCTAAACCAGACAGAATATTAAAGAAGATACATTTCCTAGAGTTTTAGAAACCGTTTTGATAGTTTGAGACTGATTTTTTGGAGTTTGAGGAAAAAATTCAACTTTGATGTTTGGAGGGCTTCTGAGACACCCTGCCGGAATCTACATTTGAAACCCTACCTAGGGTTAGGGATAGCATTCCCACAACAGGTAGAAGATTTTTACTGCTAGTGCTGCATTCCGGGCCCCCAGTTATCTTTAGGATGTGTGATAATTTGCTCCTATCTGCACTTTTAGTTTTCGGACAGTTTTGGTCACCTTTTTGTATTTTGCCCTATCCAGTGATTTTATCCAAAACTGAGCCAGATGAAAAGTGTGAAGAATACCTGTTCTAATGGGTAAACTCTCTTCATTTTGTCATTTAAAGTGCAGCTAAAAGTGAAACAGCGGGCAAAATTCTATGGTTCTTGTAACCCTAACCCTAGCCACGCATTAAAAGCATGCCGATTTAACTACCATTTAACAGCATTTTTCAGCTTTATGAAAATTTGCCTAAACCAGACAGAATATTAAAGAAGATACATTTCCTAGAAGTTTTAGAAACCGTTTTGATAGTTTGAGGCTGATTTTTTGGAGTTGAGGAAAATATTCAACTTTGATGTTTGGAGGGCTTCTGAGACACCCTGCCGGAATCTACATTTGAAACCCTAGCTAGGGTTAGGGATAGCATTCCCACAACAGGTAGAAGTTTTTTACTGCTAGTGCTGCATTCCGGGCCCCCAGTTATCTTTAGGATGTGTGATAATTTGCTCCTATCTGCACTTTTAGTTTTCGGACAGTTTTGGTCACCTTTTTGTATATTGCCCTATCCAGTGATTTTATCCAAAACTGAGCCAGATGAAAAGTGTGAAGAATACATGTTCTAATGGGTAAACTCTCTTCATTTTGTCATTTAAAGTGCAGCTAAAAGTGCAACAGAGGGCAAAATTCTATGGTTCTTGTAACCCTAACCCTAGCCAGGCATTAAAAGCATGCCGATTTAACTACCATTTAACAGCATTTTTCAGCTTTATGAAAATTTGCCTAAACCAGACAGAATATTAAAGAAGATACATTTCCTAGAAGTTTTAGAAACCGTTTTGATAGTTTGAGACTGATTTTTTGAAGTTTGAGGAAAAAATTCAACTTTGATGTTTGGAGGGCTTCTGAGACACCCTGCCGGAATGTACATTTGAAACCCTAGCTAGGGTTAGGGTTAGCATTCCCACAACAGGTAGAAGTTTTTTACTGCTAGTGCTGCATTCCGGGCCCCCAGTTATCTTTAGGATGTGTGATAATTAACTATCATTTAACAGCATTTTTCAGCTTTATGAAAATTTGCCTAAACCAGACAGAATATTAAAGAAGATACGTTTTCCTAAAGTTTTTAGAAACCGTTTTGATAGTTTGAGACTGATTTTTTGGAGTTTGAGGAGAAAGTTCAACTTTGATGTTTGGAGGGCTTCTGAGATATCCTGCTGGAATGCACATTTGAAACCCTAGCTAGGGTTAGGGTTAGCATTCCCACAACAGGTAGAAGTTTTTTACTGTCAGTGCTGCATTCCGGGTCCCCAGTTATCTTTAGAATGAGTGATAATTTGCTCCTATCTGCACTTTTAGTTTTCGGACAGTTTTGGTCACCTTTTTGTATTTTGCCCTATCCAGTGATTTTATCCAAAACTGAGCCAGATGAAAAGTGTGAAGAATACCTGTTCTAATGGGTAAACTCTCTTCATTTTGTCATTTAAAGTGCAGCTAAAAGTGCAACAGCGGGCAAAATTCTGTGGTTCTTGTAACCCTAACCCTAGCCAGGCATTAAAAGCATGCCGATTTAACTACCATTTAACAGCATTTTTCAGCTTCATGAAAATTTGCCTAAACCAGACAGAATATTAAAGAAGATACATTTCCTAGCGTTTTTAAAAACCGTTTTGATAGTTTGAGATTGATTTTTTTTGGTTTGAGGAAAAAATTCAACTTTGATGTTTGGAGGGCTTCTGTTACACCCTGCCGGAATGTACATTTGAAACCCTATCTAGGGTTAGGGTTAGCATTCCCACAACAGGTAGAAGTTTTTTACTGCTAGTGCTGCATTCCGGGCCCCCAGTTATCTTTAGGATGTGTGATAATTTGCTCCTATCTGCACTTTTAGTTTTCGGACAGTTTTGGTCATCTTTTTGTATATTGCCCTATCCAGCGATTTTATCTAAAACTGAGCCAGATGAAAAGTGTGAAGAATTCCTGTTCTAATAGGCAACCTCTCTTCATTTTGTCATTTAAAGTGCAGCTAAAAGTGCAACAGCGGGCAAAATTCTTTGGTTCTTGTAACCCTAACCCTAGCCAGGCATTAAAAGCATGCCGATTTAACTACCATTTAACAGCATTTTTCAGCTTTATGAAAATTTGCCTAAACCAGACAGAATATTAAAGAAGATACATTTCCTAGAGTTTTAGAAACCGTTTTGATAGTTTGAGACTGATTTTTTGGAGTTTGAGGAAAAAATTCAACTTTGATGTTTGGAGGGCTTCTGAGACACCCTGCCGGAATCTACATTTGAAACCCTACCTAGGGTTAGGGATAGCATTCCCACAACAGGTAGAAGATTTTTACTGCTAGTGCTGCATTCCGGGCCCCCAGTTATCTTTAGGATGTGTGATAATTTGCTCCTATCTGCACTTTTAGTTTTCGGACAGTTTTGGTCACCTTTTTGTATTTTGCCCTATCCAGTGATTTTATCCAAAACTGAGCCAGATGAAAAGTGTGAAGAATACCTGTTCTAATGGGTAAACTCTCTTCATTTTGTCATTTAAAGTGCAGCTAAAAGTGAAACAGCGGGCAAAATTCTATGGTTCTTGTAACCCTAACCCTAGCCACGCATTAAAAGCATGCCGATTTAACTACCATTTAACAGCATTTTTCAGCTTTATGAAAATTTGCCTAAACCAGACAGAATATTAAAGAAGATACATTTCCTAGAAGTTTTAGAAACCGTTTTGATAGTTTGAGGCTGATTTTTTGGAGTTGAGGAAAATATTCAACTTTGATGTTTGGAGGGCTTCTGAGACACCCTGCCGGAATCTACATTTGAAACCCTAGCTAGGGTTAGGGATAGCATTCCCACAACAGGTAGAAGTTTTTTACTGCTAGTGCTGCATTCCGGGCCCCCAGTTATCTTTAGGATGTGTGATAATTTGCTCCTATCTGCACTTTTAGTTTTCGGACAGTTTTGGTCACCTTTTTGTATATTGCCCTATCCAGTGATTTTATCCAAAACTGAGCCAGATGAAAAGTGTGAAGAATACATGTTCTAATGGGTAAACTCTCTTCATTTTGTCATTTAAAGTGCAGCTAAAAGTGCAAGAGAGGGCAAAATTCTATGGTTCTTGTAACCCTAACCCTAGCCAGGCATTAAAAGCATGCCGATTTAACTACCATTTAACAGCATTTTTCAGCTTTATGAAAATTTGCCTAAACCAGACAGAATATTAAAGAAGATACGTTTTCCTAAAGTTTTTAGAAACCGTTTTGATAGTTTGAGACTGATTTTTTGGAGTTTGAGGAGAAAGTTCAACTTTGATGTTTGGAGGGCTTCTGAGATATCCTGCTGGAATGCACATTTGAAACCCTAGCTAGGGTTAGGGTTAGCATTCCCACAACAGGTAGAAGTTTTTTACTGTCAGTGCTGCATTCCGGGTCCCCAGTTATCTTTAGAATGAGTGATAATTTGCTCCTATCTGCACTTTTAGTTTTCGGACAGTTTTGGTCACCTTTTTGTATTTTGCCCTATCCAGTGATTTTATCCAAAACTGAGCCAGATGAAAAGTGTGAAGAATACCTGTTCTAATGGGTAAACTCTCTTCATTTTGTCATTTAAAGTGCAGCTAAAAGTGCAACAGCGGGCAAAATTCTGTGGTTCTTGTAACCCTAACCCTAGCCAGGCATTAAAAGCATGCCGATTTAACTACCATTTAACAGCATTTTTCAGCTTCATGAAAATTTGCCTAAACCAGACAGAATATTAAAGAAGATACATTTCCTAGCGTTTTTAAAAACCGTTTTGATAGTTTGAGGCTGATTTTTTGGAGTTTGAGGAAAATATTCAACTTTGATGTTTGGAGGGCTTCTGAGACACCCTGCCGGAATCTACATTTGAAACCCTAGCTAGGGTTAGGGATAGCATTCCCACAACAGGTAGAAGTTTTTTACTGCTAGTGCTGCATTCCGGGCCCCCAGTTATCTTTAGGATGTGTGATAATTTGCTCCTATCTGCACTTTTAGTTTTCGGACAGTTTTGGTCACCTTTTTGTATATTGCCCTATCCAGTGATTTTATCCAAAACTGAGCCAGATGAAAAGTGTGAAGAATACATGTTCTAATGGGTAAACTCTCTTCATTTTGTCATTTAAAGTGCAGCTAAAAGTGCAAGAGAGTGCAAAATTCTATGGTTCTTGTAACCCTAACCCTAGCCAGGCATTAAAAGCATGCCGATTTAACTACTATTTAACAGCATTTTTCAGCTTCATGAAAATTTGCCTAAACCAGACAGAATATTAAAGAAGATACACTTCCTAGCGTTTTTAAAAACCGTTTTGATAGTTTGAGATTGATTTTTTTTGGTTTGAGGAAAAAATTCAACTTTGATGTTTGGAGGGCTTCTGTTACACCCTGCCGGAATGTACATTTGAAACCCTAGCTAGGGTTAGGGTTAGCATTCCCACAACAGGTAGAAGTTTTTTACTGCTAGTGCTGCATTCCGGGCCCCCAGTTATCTTTAGGATGTGTGATAATTTGCTCCTATCTGCACTTTTAGTTTTCGGACAGTTTTGGTCACCTTTTTGTATATTGCCCTATCCAGTGATTTTATCCAAAACTGAGCCAAATGAAAAGTGTGAAGAATACCTGTTCTAATGGGTAAACTCTCTTCATTTTGTCATTTAAAGTGCAGCTAAAAGTGCAACAGAGGGCAAAATTCTATGGTTCTTGTAACCCTAACCCTAGCCAGGCATTAAAAGCATGCCGATTTAACTACCATTTAACAGCATTTTTCAGCTATATGAAAATTTGCCTAAACCAGACAGAATATTAAAGAAGATACATTTCCTAGAAGTTTTAGAAACCGTTTTGATAGTTTGAGACTGATTTTTTGGAGTTCGAGGAAAAAATTCAACTTTGATGTTTGGAGGGCTTCTGAGACACCCTGCCGGAATGTACATTTGAAACCCTAGCTAGGGTTAGGGTTAGCATTCCCACAACAGGTAGAAGTTTTTTACTGCTAGTGCTGCATTCCGGGCCCCCAGTTATCTTTAGGATGTGTGATAATTAACTACCATTTAACAGCATTTTTCAGCTTTATGAAAATTTGCCTAAACCAGACAGAATATTAAAGAAGATACGTTTTCCTAAAGTTTTTAGAAACCGTTTTGATAGTTTGAGACTGATTTTTTGGAGTTTGAGGAGAAAGTTCAACTTTGATGTTTGGAGGGCTTCTGAGATATCCTGCTGGAATGCACATTTGAAACCCTAGCTAGGGTTAGGGTTAGCATTCCCACAACAGGTAGAAGTTTTTTACTGTCAGTGCTGCATTCCGGGTCCCCAGTTATCTTTAGAATGAGTGATAATTTGCTCCTATCTGCACTTTTAGTTTTCGGACAGTTTTGGTCACCTTTTTTGTATTTTGCCCTATCCAGTGATTTTATCCAAAACTGAGCCAGATGAAAAGTGTGAAGAATACCTGTTCTAATGGGTAAACTCTCTTCATTTTGTCATTTAAAGTGCAGCTAAAAGTGCAACAGCGGGCAAAATTCTGTGGTTCTTGTAACCCTAACCCTAGCCAGGCATTAAAAGCATGCCGATTTAACTACCATTTAACAGCGTTTTTCAGCTTCATGAAAATTTGCCTAAACCAGACAGAATATTAAAGAAGATACATTTCCTAGCGTTTTTAAAAACCGTTTTGATAGTTTGAGATTGATTTTTTTTGGTTTGAGGAAAAAATTCAACTTTGATGTTTGGAGGGCTTCTGTTACACCCTGCCGGAATGTACATTTGAAACCCTAGCTAGGGTTAGGGTTAGCATTCCCACAACAGGTAGAAGTTTTTTACTGTCAGTGCTGCATTCCGGGTCCCCAGTTATCTTTAGGATGAGTGATAATTTGCTCCTATCTGCACTTTTAGTTTTCGGACAGTTTTGGTCACCTTTTTGTATTTTGCCCTATCCAGTGATTTTATCCAAAACTGAGCCAGATGAAAAGTGTGAAGAATACCTGTTCTAATGGGTAAACTCTCTTCATTTTGTCATTTAAAGTGCAGCTAAAAGTGCAACAGCGGGCAAAATTCTTTGGTTCTTGTAACCCTAACCCTAGCCAGGCATTAAAAGCATGCCGATTTAACTACCACTTAACAGCATTTTTCAACTTCATGAAAATTTGCCTAAACCAGACAGAATATTAAAGAAGATACGTTTTCCTAGAGTTTTTAGAAACCGTTTTGATAGTTTGAGACTGATTTTTTGGAGTTTGAGGAAAATATTCAACTTTGATGTTTGGAGGGCTTCTGAGACACCCTGCCGGAATGTACATTTGAAACCCTAGCTAGGGTTAGGGTTAGCATTCCCACAACAGGTAGAAGTTTTTTACTGCTAGTGCTGCATTCCGGGCCCCCAGTTATCTTTAGGATGTGTGATAATTTGCTCCTATCTGCACTTTTAGTTTTCGGACAGTTTTGGTCATCTTTTTGTATATTGCCCTATCCAGCGATTTTATCTAAAACTGAGCCAGATGAAAAGTGTGAAGAATTCCTGTTCTAATAGGCAACCTCTCTTCATTTTGTCATTTAAAGTGCAGCTAAAAGTGCAACAGCGGGCAAAATTCTTTGGTTCTTGTAACCCTAACCCTAGCCAGGCATTAAAAGCATGCCGATTTAACTACCATTTAACAGCATTTTTCAGCTTCATGAAAATTTGCCTAAACCAGACAGAATATTAAAGAAGATACATTTCCTAGAAGTTTTAGAAACCGTTTTGATAGTTTGAGACTGATTTTTTGGAGTTTGAGGAAAAAATTCAACTTTGATGTTTGGAGGGCTTCTGAGACACCCTGCCGGAATCTACATTTGAAACCCTACCTAGGGTTAGGGATAGCATTCCCACAACAGGTAGAAATTTTTTACTGCTAGTGCTGCATTCCGGGCCCCCAGTTATCTTTAGGATGTGTGATAATTTGCTCATATCTGCACTTTTAGTTTTCGGACAGTTTTGGTCACCTTTTTGTATTTTGCCCTATCCAGTGATTTTATCCAAAACTGAGCCAGATGAAAAGTGTGAAGAATACCTGTTCTAATGGGTAAACTCTCTTCATTTTGTCATTTAAAGTGCAGCTAAAAGTGAAACAGCGGGCAAAATTCTATGGTTCTTGTAACCCTAACCCTAGCCACGCATTAAAAGCATGCCGATTTAACTACCATTTAACAGCATTTTTCAGCTTTATGAAAATTTGCCTAAACCAGACAGAATATTAAAGAAGATACATTTCCTAGAAGTTTTAGAAACCGTTTTGATAGTTTGAGGCTGATTTTTTGGAGTTTGAGGAAAATATTCAACTTTGATGTTTGGAGGGCTTCTGAGACACCCTGCCGGAATCTACATTTGAAACCCTAGCTAGGGTTAGGGATAGCATTCCCACAACAGGTAGAAGTTTTTTACTGCTAGTGCTGCATTCCGGGCCCCCAGTTATCTTTAGGATGTGTGATAATTTGCTCCTATCTGCACTTTTAGTTTGCGGACAGTTTTGGTCACCTTTTTGTATATTGCCCTATCCAGTGATTTTATCCAAAACTGAGCCAGATGAAAAGTGTGAAGAATACATGTTCTAATGGGTAAACTCTCTTCATTTTGTCATTTAAAGTGCAGCTAAAAGTGCAAGAGAGGGCAAAATTCTATGGTTCTTGTAACCCTAACCCTAGCCAGGCATTAAAAGCATGCCGATTTAACTACCATTTAACAGCATTTTTCAGCTTCATGAAAATTTGCCTAAACCAGACAGAATATTAAAGAAGATACATTTCCTAGCGTTTTTAAAAACCGTTTTGATAGTTTGAGATTGATTTTTTTTGGTTTGAGGAAAAAATTCAACTTTGATGTTTGGAGGGCTTCTGTTACACCCTGCCGGAATGTACATTTGAAACCCTAGCTAGGGTTAGGGTTAGCATTCCCACAACAGGTAGAAGTTTTTTACTGCTAGTGCTGCATTCCGGGCCCCCAGTTATCTTTAGGATGTGTGATAATTTGCTCCTATCTGCACTTTTAGTTCTCGGACAGTTTTGGTCACCTTTTTGTATATTGCCCTATCCAGTGATTTTATCCAAAACTGAGCCAAATGAAAAGTGTGAAGAATACCTGTTCTAATGGGTAAACTCTCTTCATTTTGTCATTTAAAGTGCAGCTAAAAGTGCAACAGAGGGCAAAATTCTATGGTTCTTGTAACCCTAACCCTAGCCAGGCATTAAAAGCATGCCGATTTAACTACCATTTAACAGCATTTTTCAGCTTTATGAAAATTTGCCTAAACCAGACAGAATATTAAAGAAGATACATTTCCTAGAAGTTTTAGAAACCGTTTTGATAGTTTGAGACTGATTTTTTGGAGTTTGAGGAAAAAATTCAACTTTGATGTTTGGAGGGCTTCTGAGACACCCTGCCGGAATGTACATTTGAAACCCTAGCTAGGGTTAGGGTTAGCATTCCCACAACAGGTAGAAGTTTTTTACTGCTAGTGCTGCATTCCGGGCCCCCAGTTATTTTTAGGATGTGTGATAATTTGCTCCTATCTGCACTTTTAGTTTTCGGACAGTTTTGGTCACCTTTTTGTATATTGCCCTATCCAGTGATTTTATCCAAAACTGAGCCAGATGAAAAGTGTGAAGAATACATGTTCTAATGGGTAAACTCTCTTCATTTTGTCATTTAAAGTGCAGCTAAAAGTGCAAGAGAGGGCAAAATTCTATGGTTCTTGTAACCCTAACCCTAGCCAGGCATTAAAAGCATGCCGATTTAGTTACCATTTAACAGCATTTTTCAGCTTCATGAAAATTTGCCTAAACCAGACAGAATATTAAAGAAGATACATTTCCTAGCGTTTTTAAAAACCGTTTTGATAGTTTGAGATTGATTTTTTTTGGTTTGAGGAAAAAATTCAAAATTGATGTTTGGAGGGCTTCTGTTACACCCTGCCGGAATGTACATTTGAAACCCTAGCTAGGGTTAGGGTTAGCATTCCCACAACAGGTAGAAGTTTTTTACTGCTAGTGCTGCATTCCGGGCCTCCAGTTATCTTTAGGATGTGTGATAATTTGCTCCTATCTGCACTTTTAGTTTTCGGACAGTTTTGGTCACCTTTTTGTATATTGCCCTATCCAGTGATTTTATCCAAAACTGAGCCAAATGAAAAGTGTGAAGAATACATGTTCTAATGGGTAAACTCTCTTCATTTTGTCATTTAAAGTGCAGCTAAAAGTGCAACAGAGGGCAAAATTCTATGGTTCTTGTAACCCTAACCCTAGCCAGGCATTAAAAGCATGCCGATTTAACTACCATTTAACAGCATTTTTCAGCTTCATGAAAATTTGCCTAAACCAGACAGAATATTAAAGAAGATACATTTCCTAGAAGTTTTAGAAACCGTTTTGATAGTTTGAGACTGATTTTTTGGAGTTTGAGGAAAAAATTCAACTTTGATGTTTGGAGGGCTTCTGAGACACCCTGCCGGAATGTACATTTGAAACCCTAGCTAGGGTTAGGGTTAGCATTCCTACAACAGGTAGAAGTTTTTTACTGCTAGTGCTGCATTCCGGGCCCCCAGTTATCTTTAGGATGTGTGATAATTTGCTCCTATCTGCACTTTTAGTTTTCGGACAGTTTTGGTCACCTTTTTGTATATTGCCCTATCCAGTGATTTTATCCAAAACTGAGCCAGATGAAAAGTGTGAAGAATACATGTTCTAATGGGTAAACTCTCTTCATTTTGTCATTTAAAGTGCAGCTAAAAGTGCAACAGCGGGCAAAATTCTATGGTTCTTGTAACCCTAACCCTAGCCAGGCATTAAAAGCATGCCGATTTAACTACCATTTAACAGCATTTTTCAGCTTCATGAAAATTTGCCTAAACCAAACAGAATATTAAAGAAGATACGTTTTCCTAGAGTTTTTAGAAATCGTTTTGATAGTTTGAGACTGATTTTTTGGAGTTTGAGGAGAAAATTCAACTTTGATGTTTGGAGGGCTTCTGAGATACCCTACTGGAATGCACATTTGAAACCCTAGCTAGGGTTAGGGTTAGCATTCCCACAACAGGTAGAAGTTTTTTACTGTCAGTGCTGCATTCCGGGTCCCCAGTTATCTTTAGAATGAGTGATAATTTGCTCCTATCTGCACTTTTAGTTTTCGGACAGTTTTGGTCACCTTTTTGTATTTTGCCCTATCCAGTGATTTTATCCAAAACTGAGCCAGATGAAAAGTGTGAAGAATACCTGTTCTAATGGGTAAACTCTCTTCATTTTGTCATTTAAAGTGCAGCTAAAAGTGCAACAGCGGGCAAAATTCTGTGGTTCTTGTAACCCTAACCCTAGCCAGGCATTAAAAGCATGCCGATTTAACTACCATTTAACAGCATTTTTCAGCTTCATGAAAATTTGCCTAAACCAGACAGAATATTAAAGAAGATACATTTCCTAGAAGTTTTAGAAACCGTTTTAATAGTTTGAGACTGATTTCTTGGAGTTTGAGGAAAAAATTCAACTTTGATGTTTGGATGTCTCAGAACCAATGAGTGAATTATCACTCATTCTAAAGATAACTGGGGACCCGGAATGCAGCACTGACAGTAAAAAAGGGTGTTCTGAGACACCCTGCCGGAATGTACATTTGAAACCCTAGCTAGGGTTAGGGTTAGCATTCCCACAACAGGTAGAAGTTTTTTACTGTCAGTGCTGCATTCCGGGTCCCCAGTTATCTTTAGAATGAGTGATAATTTGCTCCTATCTGCACTTTTAGTTTTCGGACAGTTTTGGTCACCTTTTTGTATTTTGCCCTATCCAGTGATTTTATCCAAAACTGAGCCAGATGAAAAGTGTGAAGAATACCTGTTCTAATGGGTAAACTCTCTTCATTTTGTCATTTAAAGTGCAGCTAAAAGTGCAACAGCGGGCAAAATTCTGTGGTTCTTGTAACCCTAACCCTAGCCAGGCATTAAAAGCATGCCGATTTAACTACCATTTAACAGCATTTTTCAGCTTTATGAAAATTTGCCTAAACCAGACAGAATATTAAAGAAGATACATTTCCTAGAAGTTTTAGAAACCGTTTTGATAGTTTGAGACTGATTTTTTGGAGTTTGAGGAGAAAATTCAACTTTAATGTTTGGAGGGCTTCTGAGACACCCTGCCGGAATGCACATTTGAAACCCTAGCTAGGGTTAGGGTTAGCATTCCCACAACAGGTAGAAGTTTTTTACTGTCAGTGCTGCATTCCGGAACCCCGGTTATCTTTAGGATGTGTGATAATTTGCTCCTATCTGCACTTTTAGTTTTCGGACAGTTTTGGTCACCTTTTTGTATATTGCCCTATCCAGTCATTTTATCCAAAACTGAGCCAGATGAAAAGTGTGAAAAATACCTGTTCTAATGGGTAAACTCTCTTCATTTTGTCATTTAAAGTGCAGCTAAAAGTGCAACAGTGGGCAAAATTCTATGGTTCTTGTAACCCTAACCCTAGCCAGGCATTAAAAGCATGCCGATTTAACTACCATTTAACAGCATTTTTCAGCTGTATGAAAATTTGTCTAAACCAGACAGAATTTTACAGAAGATACATTTCCTAGAGATTTTAGAAATCGTTTTGATAGTTTGAGACTGATTTTTTGGAGTTTGAGGAAAAAATTCAACTTTGATGTTTGGAGGGCTTCTGAGATACCCTGCTGGAATGCACATTTGTAACCCTAGCTAGGGTTAGGGTTAGCATTCCCACAACAGGTAGAAGTTTTTTACTGTCAGTGCTGCATTCCGGAACCCCGGTTATCTTTAGGATGTGTGATAATTTGCTCCTATCTGCACTTTTAGTTTTCGGACAGTTTTGGTCACCTTTTTGTATATTGCCCTATCCAGTCATTTTATCCAAAACTGAGCCAGATGAAAAGTGTGAAAAATACCTGTTCTAATGGGTAAACTCTCTTCATTTTGTCATTTAAAGTGCAGCTAAAAGTGCAACAGTGGGCAAAATTCTATGGTTCTTGTAACCTTAACCCTAGCCAGACATTAAAAGCATGCCGATTTAACTACCATTTAACAGCATTTTTCAGCTTTATGAAAATTTGTCTAAACCAGACAGAATTTTACAGAAGATACATTTCCTAGAGATTTTAGAAATCGTTTTGATAGTTTGAGACTGATTTTTTGGAGTTTGAGGAAAAAATTCAACTTTGATGTTTGGAGGGCTTCTGAGACACCCTGCCGGAATGCACATTTGAAACCCTAGCTAGGGTTAGGGTTAGCATTCCCACAACAGGTAGAAGTTTTTTACTGTCAGTGCTGCATTCCGGGTCCCCAGTTATCTTTAGGATGAGTGATAATTTGCTCCTATCTGCACTTTTAGTTTTCGGACAGTTTTGGTCACCTTTTTGTATATTGCCCTATGCAGTGATTTTATCCAAAACTGAGCCAGATGAAAAGTGTGAAGAATACCTGTTCTAATGGGTAAACTCTCTTCATTTTGTCATTTAAAGTGCAGCTAAAAGTGCAACAGCGGGCAAAATTCTGTGGTTCTTGTAACCCTAACCCTAGCCAGGCATTAAAAGCATGCCGATTTAACTACCATTTAACAGCATTTTTCAGCTTTATGAAAATTTGCCTAAACCAGACAGAATATTAAAGAAGATACATTTCCTAGAAGTTTTAGAAACCGTTTTGATAGTTTGAGACTGATTTTTTGGAGTTTGAGGAGAAAATTCAACTTTAATGTTTGGAGGGCTTCTGAGACACCCTGCCGGAATGCACATTTGAAACCCTAGCTAGGGTTAGGGTTAGCATTCCCACAACAGGTAGAAGTTTTTTACTGTCAGTGCTGCATTCCGGAACCCCGGTTATCTTTAGGATGTGTGATAATTTGCTCCTATCTGCACTTTTAGTTTTCGGACAGTTTTGGTCACCTTTTTGTATATTGCCCTATCCAGTCATTTTATCCAAAACTGAGCCAGATGAAAAGTGTGAAAAATACCTGTTCTAATGGGTAAACTCTCTTCATTTTGTCATTTAAAGTGCAGCTAAAAGTGCAACAGTGGGCAAAATTCTATGGTTCTTGTAACCCTAACCCTAGCCAGGCATTAAAAGCATGCCGATTTAACTACCATTTAACAGCATTTTTCAGCTGTATGAAAATTTGTCTAAACCAGACAGAATTTTACAGAAGATACATTTCCTAGAGATTTTAGAAATCGTTTTGATAGTTTGAGACTGATTTTTTGGAGTTTGAGGAAAAAATTCAACTTTGATGTTTGGAGGGCTTCTGAGATACCCTGCTGGAATGCACATTTGTAACCCTAGCTAGGGTTAGGGTTAGCATTCCCACAACAGGTAGAAGTTTTTTACTGTCAGTGCTGCATTCCGGAACCCCGGTTATCTTTAGGATGTGTGATAATTTGCTCCTATCTGCACTTTTAGTTTTCGGACAGTTTTGGTCACCTTTTTGTATATTGCCCTATCCAGTCATTTTATCCAAAACTGAGCCAGATGAAAAGTGTGAAAAATACCTGTTCTAATGGGTAAACTCTCTTCATTTTGTCATTTAAAGTGCAGCTAAAAGTGCAACAGTGGGCAAAATTCTATGGTTCTTGTAACCTTAACCCTAGCCAGACATTAAAAGCATGCCGATTTAACTACCATTTAACAGCATTTTTCAGCTTTATGAAAATTTGTCTAAACCAGACAGAATTTTACAGAAGATACATTTCCTAGAGATTTTAGAAATCGTTTTGATAGTTTGAGACTGATTTTTTGGAGTTTGAGGAAAAAATTCAACTTTGATGTTTGGAGGGCTTCTGAGACACCCTGCCGGAATGCACATTTGAAACCCTAGCTAGGGTTAGGGTTAGCATTCCCACAACAGGTAGAAGTTTTTTACTGTCAGTGCTGCATTCCGGGTCCCCAGTTATCTTTAGGATGAGTGATAATTTGCTCCTATCTGCACTTTTAGTTTTCGGACAGTTTTGGTCACCTTTTTGTATATTGCCCTATGCAGTGATTTTATCCAAAACTGAGCCAGATGAAAAGTGTGAAGAATACCTGTTCTAATGGGTAAACTCTCTTCATTTTGTCATTTAAAGTGCAGCTAAAAGTGCAACAGAGGGCAAAATTCTTTGGTTCTTGTAACCATAACCCTAGCCAGGCATTAAAAGCATGCCGATTTAACTACCATTTAACAGCATTTTTCAGCTTTATGAAAATTTGCCTAAACCAGACAGAATATTAAAGAAGATACTTTTCCTAGAGGTTTTAGAAACTGGTTTGATAGTTTGAGACTGATTTTTTGGAGTTTGAGGAGAAAATTCAACTTTGATGTTTGGAGGGCTTCTGAGATACCCTGCTGGAATGCACATTTCAAACCCTAGCTAGGGTTAGGGTTACCATTCCCACAACAGGTAGAAGTTTTTTACTGTCAGTGCTGCATTCCGGGTCCCTAGTTACCTTTAGGATGAGTGATAATTTGCTCCTATCTGCACTTTTAGTTTTCGGACAGCTTTGGTCTCCTTTTTGTATATTTCCCGATCCAGTGATTTTATCCAAAACTGAGCCAGATGAAAAGTGTGAAGAATACCTGTTCTAATGGGTAAACTCTCTTCATTTTGTCATTTAAAGTGCAGCTAAAAGTGCAACAGAGGGCAAAATTTTATGGTTCTTGTAACCCTAACCCTAGCCAGGCATTAAAAGCATGCCGATTTAACTACCATTTAACAGCATTTTTCAGCTTTATGAAAATTTGTCTAAACCAGACAGAATTTTACAGAAGATACATTTCCTAGAGATTTTAGAAACCGTTTTGATAGTTTGAGACTGATTTTTTGGAGTTTGAGGAAAAAATTCAACTTTGATGTTTGGAGGGCTTCTGAGATACCCTGCTGGAATGCACATTTGTAACCCTAGCTAGGGTTAGGGTTAGCATTCCCACAACAGGTAGAAGTTTTTTACTGTCAGTGCTGCATTCCGGAACCCCGGTTATCTTTAGGATGTGTGATAATTTGCTCCTATCTGCACTTTTAGTTTTCGGACAGTTTTGGTCACCTTTTTGTATATTGCCCTATCCAGTCATTTTATCCAAAACTGAGCCAGATGAAAAGTGTGAAAAATACCTGTTCTAATGGGTAAACTCTCTTCATTTTGTCATTTAAAGTGCAGCTAAAAGTGCAACAGTGGGCAAAATTCTATGGTTCTTGTAACCTTAACCCTAGCCAGGCATTAAAAGCATGCCGATTTAACTACCATTTAACAGCATTTTTCAGCTGTATGAAAATTTGTCTAAACCAGACAGAATTTTACAGAAGATACATTTCCTAGAGATTTTAGAAATCGTTTTGATAGTTTGAGACTGATTTTTTGGAGTTTGAGGAAAAAATTCAACTTTGATGTTTGGAGGGCTTCTGAGACACCCTGCCGGAATGCACATTTGAAACCCTAGCTAGGGTTAGGGTTAGCATTCCCACAACAGGTAGAAGTTTTTTACTGTCAGTGCTGCATTCCGGGTCCCCAGTTATCTTTAGGATGAGTGATAATTTGCTCCTATCTGCACTTTTAGTTTTCGGACAGTTTTGGTCACCTTTTTGTATATTGCCCTATGCAGTGATTTTATCCAAAACTGAGCCAGATGAAAAGTGTGAAGAATACCTGTTCTAATGGGTAAACTCTCTTCATTTTGTCATTTAAAGTGCAGCTAAAAGTGCAACAGAGGGCAAAATTCTTTGGTTCTTGTAACCATAACCCTAGCCAGGCATTAAAAGCATGCCGATTTAACTACCGTTTAACAGCATTTTTCAGCTTTATGAAAATTTGCCTAAACCAGACAGAATATTAAAGAAGATACTTTTCCTAGAGGTTTTATAAACCGTTTTGATAGTTTGAGACTGATTTTTTGGAGTTTGAGGAGAAAATTCAACTTTGATGTTTGGAGGGCTTCAGAGACACCCTGCTGGAAAAGCACATTTGTAACCCTAGCTAGGGTTAGGGTTAGCATTCCCACAACAGGTAGAAGTTTTTTACTGTCAGTGCTGCATTCCGGAACCCCGGTTATCTTTAGGATGTGTGATAATTTGCTCCTATCTCCACTTTTAGTTTTCGGACAGTTTTGGTCACCTTTTTGTATATTGCCCTATCCAGTCATTTTATCCAAAACTGAGCCAGACGAAAAGTGTGAAAAATACCTGTTCTAATGGGTAAACTCTCTTCATTTTGTCATTTAAAGTGCAGCTAAAAGTGCAACAGTGGGCAAAATTCTATGGTTCTTGTAACCCTAACCCTAGCCAGGCATTAAAAGCATGCCGATTTAACTACCATTTAACAGCATTTTTCAGCTTTATGAAAATTTGTCTAAACCAGACAGAATTTTACAGAAGATACATTTCCTAGAGATTTTAGAAATCGTTTTGATAGTTTGAGACTGATTTTTTGGAATTTGAGGAAAAAATTCAACTTTGATGTTTGGAGGGCTTCTGAGACACCCTGCCGGAATGTACTATTGAAACCCTAGCTAGGGTTAGGGTTAGCATTCCCACAACAGGTAGAAGTTTTTTACTGCTAGTGCTGCATTCCGGGCCCCCAGTTATCTTTAGGATGTGTGATAATTTGCTCCTATCTGCACTTTTAGTTTTCGGACAGTTTTGGTCACCTTTTTGTATATTGCCCTATCCAGTGATTTTATCCAAAACTGAGCCAGATGAAAAGTGTGAAGAATAAATGTTCTAATGGGTAAACTCTCTTCATTTTGTCATTTAAAGTGCAGCTAAAAGTGCAACAGAGGGCAAAATTCTATGGTTCTTGTATTCCTAACCCTAGCCAGGCATTAAAAGCATGCCGATTTATCTACCATTTAAAAGCATTTTTCAGCTTTATGAAAATTTGCCTAAACCAGACAGAATATTAAAGAAGATACATTTCCTAGAAGTTTTAGAAACCGTTTTGATAGTTTGAGACTGATTTTTTGGAGTTTGAGGAAAAAATTCAACTTTGATGTTTGGAGGGCTTCTGAGACACCCTGCCGGAATGCACATTTGAAACCCTAGCTAGGGTTAGGGTTAGCATTCCCACAACAGGTAGAAGTTTTTTACTGTCAGTGCTGCATTCCGGGTCCCCAGTTATCTTTAGGATGAGTGATAATTTGCTCCTATCTGCACTTTTAGTTTTCGGACAGTTTTGGTCACCTTTTTGTATATTGCCCTATGCAGTGATTTTATCCAAAACTGAGCCAGATGAAAAGTGTGAAGAATACCTGTTCTAATGGGTAAACTCTCTTCATTTTGTCATTTAAAGTGCAGCTAAAAGTGCAACAGAGGGCAAAATTCTTTGGTTCTTGTAACCATAACCCTAGCCAGGCATTAAAAGCATGCCGGTTTAACTACCATTTAACAGCATTTTTCAGCTTTATGAAAATTTGCCTAAACCAGACAGAATATTAAAGAAGATACTTTTCCTAGAGGTTTTAGAAACCGTTTTGATAGTTTGAGACTGATTTTTTGGAGTTTGAGGAGAAAATTCAACTTTGATGTTTGGAGGGCTTCTGAGATACCCTGCTGGAATGCACATTTCAAACCCTAGCTAGGGTTAGGGTTAGCATTCCCACAACAGGTAGAAGTTTTTTACTGTCAGTGCTGCATTCCGGGTTCCCAGTTACCTTTAAGATGAGTGATAATTTGCTCCTATCTGCACTTTTAGTTTTCGGACAGCTTTGGTCACCTTTTTGTATATTTCCCGATCCAGTGATTTTATCCAAAACTGAGCCAGATGAAAAGTGTGAAGAATACCTGTTCTAATGGGTAAACTCTCTTCATTTTGTCATTTAAAGTGCAGCTTAAAGTGCAACAGAGGGCAAAATTTTATGGTTCTTGTAACCCTAACCCTAGCCAGGCATTAAAAGCATGCCGATTTAACTACCATTTAACAGCATTTTTCAGCTTTATGAAAATTTGCCTAAACCAGACAGAATATTAAAGAAGATACATTTCCTAGAAGTTTTAGAAACCGTTTTGATAGTTTGAGACTGATTTTTTGGAGTTTGAGGAAAAAATTCAACTTTGATGTTTGGAGGGCTTCTGAGACACCCTGCCGGAATGCACATTTGAAACCCTAGCTAGGGTTAGGGTTAGCATTCCCACAACAGGTAGAAGTTTTTTACTGTCAGTGCTGCATTCCGGGTCCCCAGTTATCTTTAGGATGAGTGATAATTTGCTCCTATCTGCACTTTTAGTTTTCGGACAGTTTTGGTCACCTTTTTGTATATTGCCCTATGCAGTGATTTTATCCAAAACTGAGCCAGATGAAAAGTGTGAAGAATACCTGTTCTAATGGGTAAACTCTCTTCATTTTGTCATTTAAAGTGCAGCTAAAAGTGCAACAGAGGGCAAAATTCTTTGGTTCTTGTAACCATAACCCTAGCCAGGCATTAAAAGCATGCCGATTTAACTACCATTTAACAGCATTTTTCAGCTTTATGAAAATTTGCCTAAACCAGACAGAATATTAAAGAAGATACTTTTCCTAGAGGTTTTAGAAACCGTTTTGATAGTTTGAGACTGATTTTTTGGAGTTTGAGGAGAAAATTCAACTTTGATGTTTGGAGGGCTTCTGAGATACCCTGCTGGAATGCACATTTCAAACCCTAGCTAGGGTTAGGGTTACCATTCCCACAAGAGGTAGAAGTTTTTTACTGTCAGTGCTGCATTCCGGGTCCCTAGTTACCTTTAGGATGAGTGATAATTTGCTCCTATCTGCACTTTTAGTTTTCGGACAGCTTTGGTCTCCTTTTTGTATATTTCCCGATCCAGTGATTTTATCCAAAACTGAGCCAGATGAAAAGTGTGAAGAATACCTGTTCTAATGGGTAAACTCTCTTCATTTTGTCATTTAAAGTGCAGCTAAAAGTGCAACAGAGGGCAAAATTTTATGGTTCTTGTAACCCTAACCCTAGCCAGGCATTAAAAGCATGCCGATTTAACTACCATTTAACAGCATTTTTCAGCTTTATGAAAATTTGCCTAAACCAGACAGAATATTAAAGAAGATACATTTCCTAGAAGTTTTAGAAACCGTTTTGATAGTTTGAGACTGATTTTTTGGAGTTTGAGGAAAAAATTCAACTTTAATGTTTGGAGGGCTTCTGAGACACCCTGCCGGAATGCACATTTGAAACCCTAGCTAGGGTTAGGGTTAGCATTCCCACAACAGGTAGAAGTTTTTTACTGTCAGTGCTGCATTCCGGAACCCCGGTTATCTTTAGGATGTGTGATAATTTGCTCCTATCTGCACTTTTAGTTTTCGGACAGTTTTGGTCACCTTTTTGTATATTGCCCTATCCAGTCATTTTATCCAAAACTGAGCCAGATGAAAAGTGTGAAAAATACCTGTTCTAATGGGTAAACTCTCTTCACTTTGTCATTTAAAGTGCAGCTAAAAGTGCAACAGTGGGCAAAATTCTATGGTTCTTGTAACCCTAACCCTAGCCAGGCATTAAAAGCATGCCGATTTAACTACCATTTAACAGCATTTTTCAGCTTTATGAAAATTTGTCTAAACCAGACAGAATTTTACAGAAGATACATTTCCTAGAGATTTTAGAAATCGTTTTGATAGTTTGAGACTGATTTTTTGGAGTTTGAGGAAAAAATTCAACTTTGATGTTTGGAGGGCTTCTGAGACACCCTGCCGGAATGTACTATTGAAACCCTAGCTAGGGTTAGGGTTAGCATTCCCACAACAGGTAGAAGTTTTTTACTGCTAGTGCTGCATTCCGGGCCCCCAGTTATCTTTAGGATGTGTGATTATTTGCTCCTATCTGCACTTTTAGTTTTCGGACAGTTTTGGTCACCTTTTTGTATATTGCCCTATCCAGTGATTTTATCCAAAACTGAGCCAGATGAAAAGTGTGAAGAATAAATGTTCTAATGGGTAAACTCTCTTCATTTTGTCATTTAAAGTGCAGCTAAAAGTGCAACAGAGGGCAAAATTCTATGGTTCTTGTATTCCTAACCCTAGCCAGGCATTAAAAGCATGCCGATTTATCTACCATTTAAAAGCATTTTTCAGCTTTATGAAAATTTGCCTAAACCAGACAGAATATTAAAGAAGATACATTTCCTAGAAGTTTTAGAAACCGTTTTGATAGTTTGAGACTGATTTTTTGGAGTTTGAGGAAAAAATTCAACTTTGATGTTTGGTGGGCTTCTGAGACACCCTGCCGGAATGCACATTTGAAACCCTAGCTAGGGTTAGGGTTAGCATTCCCACAACAGGTAGAAGTTTTTTACTGTCAGTGCTGCATTCCGGGTCCCCAGTTATCTTTAGGATGAGTGATAATTTGCTCCTATCTGCACTTTTAGTTTTCGGACAGTTTTGGTCACCTTTTTGTATATTGACCTATGCAGTGATTTTATCCAAAACTGAGCCAGATGAAAAGTGTGAAGAATACCTGTTCTAATGGGTAAACTCTCTTCATTTTGTCATTTAAAGTGCAGCTAAAAGTGCAACAGAGGGCAAAATTCTTTGGTTCTTGTAACCATAACCCTAGCCAGGCATTAAAAGCATGCCGGTTTAACTACCATTTAACAGCATTTTTCAGCTTTATGAAAATTTGCCTAAACCAGACAGAATATTAAAGAAGATACTTTTCCTAAAGGTTTTAGAAACCGTTTTGATAGTTTGAGACTGATTTTTTGGAGTTTGAGGAGAAAATTCAACTTTGATGTTTGGAGGGCTTCTGAGATACCCTGCTGGAATGCACATTTCAAACCCTAGCTAGGGTTAGGGTTAGCATTCCCACAACAGGTAGAAGTTTTTTACTGTCAGTGCTGCATTCCGGGTTCCCAGTTACCTTTAAGATGAGTGATAATTTGCTCCTATCTGCACTTTTAGTTTTCGGACAGCTTTGGTCACCTTTTTGTATATTTCCCGATCCAGTGATTTTATCCAAAACTGAGCCAGATGAAAAGTGTGAAGAATACCTGTTCTAATGGGTAAACTCTCTTCATTTTGTCATTTAAAGTGCAGCTTAAAGTGCAACAGAGGGCAAAATTTTATGGTTCTTGTAACCCTAACCCTAGCCAGGCATTAAAAGCATGCCGATTTAACTACCATTTAACAGCATTTTTCAGCTTTATGAAAATTTGCCTAAACCAGACAGAATATTAAAGAAGATACATTTCCTAGAAGTTTTAGAAACCGTTTTGATAGTTTGAGACTGATTTTTTGGAGTTTGAGGAAAAAATTCAACTTTAATGTTTGGAGGGCTTCTGAGACACCCTGCCGGAATGCACATTTGAAACCCTAGCTAGGGTTTGGGTTAGCATTCCCACAACAGGTAGAAGTTTTTTACTGTCAGTGCTGCATTCCGGGTCCCCAGTTATCTTTAGGATGAGTGATAATTTGCTCCTATCTGCACTTTTAGTTTTCGGACAGTTTTGGTCACCTTTTTGTATATTGCCCTATGCAGTGATTTTATCCAAAACTGAGCCAGATGAAAAGTGTGAAGAATACCTGTTCTAATGGGTAAACTCTCTTCATTTTGTCATTTAAAGTGCAGCTAAAAGTGCAACAGAGGGCAAAATTCTTTGGTTCTTGTAACCATAACCCTAGCCAGGCATTAAAAGCATGCCGATTTAACTACCATTTAACAGCATTTTTCAGCTTTATGAAAATTTGCCTAAACCAGACAGAATATTAAAGAAGATACTTTTCCTAGAGGTTTTAGAAACCGTTTTGATAGTTTGAGACTGATTTTTTGGAGTTTGAGGAGAAAATTCAACTTTGATGTTTGGAGGGCTTCTGAGATACACTGCTGGAATGCACATTTCAAACCCTAGCTAGGGTTAGGGTTAGCATTCCCACAACAGGTAGAAGTTTTTTACTGTCAGTGCTGTATTCCGGGTCCCCAGTTACCTTTAGGATGAGTGATAATTTGCTCCTATCTGCACTTTTAGTTTTCGGACAGCTTTGGTCACCTTTTTGTATATTTCCCGATCCAGTGATTTTATCCAAAACTGAGCCAGATGAAAAGTGTGAAGAATACCTGTTCTAATGGGTAAACTCTCTTCATTTTGTCATTTAAAGTGCAGCTAAAAGTGCAACAGAGGGCAAAATTTTATGGTTCTTGTAACCCTAACCCTAGCCAGGCATTAAAAGCATGCCGATGTAACTACCATTTAACAGCATTTTTCAGCTTTATGAAAATTTGCCTAAACCAGACAGAATATTAAAGAAGATACATTTCCTAGAAGTTTTAGAAACCGTTTTGATAGTTTGAGACTGATTTTTTGGAGTTTGAGGAAAAAATTCAACTTTGATGTTTGGAGGGCTTCTGAGACACCCTGCTGGAATGCACATTTGTAACCCTAGCTAGGGTTAGGGTTAGCATTCCCACAACAGGTAGAAGTTTTTTACTGTCAGTGCTGCATTCCGGGTCCCCAGTTATCTTTAGGATGTGTGATAATTTGCTCCTATCTGCACTTTTAGTTTTCGGACAGTTTTGGTCACCTTTTTGTATATTGCCCTATGCAGTGATTTTATCCAAAACTGAGCCAGATGAAAAGTGTGAAGAATACCTGTTCTAATGGGTAAACTCTCTTCATTTTGTCATTTAAAGTGCAGCTAAAAGTGCAACAGAGGGCAAAATTTTATGGTTCTTGTAACCCTAACCCTAGCCAGGCATTAAAAGCATGCCGATTTAACTACCATTTAACAGCATTTTTCAGCTTTATGAAAATTTGCCTAAACCAGACAGAATATTAAAGAAGATACTTTTCCTAGAGGTTTTAGAAACCGTTTTGATAGTTTGAGACTGATTTTTTGGAGTTTGAGGAGAAAATTCAACTTTGATGTTTGGAGGGCTTCTGAGATACCCTGCTGGAATGCACATTTCAAACCCTAGCTAGGGTTAGGGTTAGCATTCCCACAACAGGTAGAAGTTTTTTACTGTCAGTGCTGCATTCCGGGTTCCCAGTTACCTTTAAGATGAGTGATAATTTGCTCCTATCTGCACTTTTAGTTTTCGGACAGCTTTGGTCACCTTTTTGTATATTTCCCGATCCAGTGATTTTATCCAAAACTGAGCCAGATGAAAAGTGTGAAGAATACCTGTTCTAATGGGTAAACTCTCTTCATTTTGTCATTTAAAGTGCAGCTTAAAGTGCAACAGAGGGCAAAATTTTATGGTTCTTGTAACCCTAACCCTAGCCAGGCATTAAAAGCATGCCGATTTAACTACCATTTAACAGCATTTTTCAGCTTTATGAAAATTTGCCTAAACCAGACAGAATATTAAAGAAGACACATTTCCTAGAAGTTTTAGAAACCGTTTTGATAGTTTGAGACTGATTTTTTGGAGTTTGAGGAAAAAATTCAACTTTGATGTTTGGAGGGCTTCTGAGACACCCTGCCGGAATGCACATTTGAAACCCTAGCTAGGGTTAGGGTTAGCATTCCCACAACAGGTAGAAGTTTTTTACTGTCAGTGCTGCATTCCGGGTCCCCAGTTATCTTTAGGATGAGTGATAATTTGCTCCTATCTGCACTTTTAGTTTTCGGACAGTTTTGGTCACCTTTTTGTATATTGCCCTATGCAGTGATTTTATCCAAAACTGAGCCAGATGAAAAGTGTGAAGAATACCTGTTCTAATGGGTAAACTCTCTTCATTTTGTCATTTAAAGTGCAGCTAAAAGTGCAACAGAGGGCAAAATTCTTTGGTTCTTGTAACCATAACCCTAGCCAGGCATTAAAAGCATGCCGATTTAACTACCATTTAACAGCATTTTTCAGCTTTATGAAAATTTGCCTAAACCAGACAGAATATTAAAGAAGATACTTTTCCTAGAGGTTTTAGAAACCGTTTTGATAGTTTGAGACTGATTTTTTGGAGTTTGAGGAGAAAATTCAACTTTGATGTTTGGAGGGCTTCTGAGATACCCTGCCGGAATGCACATTTCAAACCCTAGCTAGGGTTAGGGTTAGCATTCCCACAACAGGTAGAAGTTTTTTACTGTCAGTGCTGCATTCCGGGTTCCCAGTTACCTTTAAGATGAGTGATAATTTGCTCCTATCTGCACTTTTAGTTTTCGGACAGCTTTGGTCACCTTTTTGTATATTTCCCGATCCAGTGATTTTATCCAAAACTGAGCCAGATGAAAAGTGTGAAGAATACCTGTTCTAATGGGTAAACTCTCTTCATTTTGTCATTTAAAGTGCAGCTTAAAGTGCAACAGAGGGCAAAATTTTATGGTTCTTGTAACCCTAACCCTAGCCAGGCATTAAAAGCATGCCGATTTAACTACCATTTAACAGCATTTTTCAGCTTTATGAAAATTTGCCTAAACCAGACAGAATATTAAAGAAGACACATTTCCTAGAAGTTTTAGAAACCGTTTTGATAGTTTGAGACTGATTTTTTGGAGTTTGAGGAAAAAATTCAACTTTGATGTTTGGAGGGCTTCTGAGACAACCTGCCGGAATGCACATTTGAAACCCTAGCTAGGGTTAGGGTTAGCATTCCCACAACAGGTAGAAGTTTTTTACTGTCAGTGCTGCATTCCGGGTCCCCAGTTATCTTTAGGATGAGTGATAATTTGCTCCTATCTGCACTTTTAGTTTTCGGACAGTTTTGGTCACCTTTTTGTATATTGCCCTATGCAGTGATTTTATCCAAAACTGAGCCAGATGAAAAGTGTGAAGAATACCTGTTCTAATGGGTAAACTCTCTTCATTTTGTCATTTAAAGTGCAGCTAAAAGTGCAACAGAGGGCAAAATTCTTTGGTTCTTGTAACCATAACCCTAGCCAGGCATTAAAAGCATGCCGATTTAACTACCATTTAACAGCATTTTTCAGCTTTATGAAAATTTGCCTAAACCAGACAGAATATTAAAGAAGATACTTTTCCTAGAGGTTTTAGAAACCGTTTTGATAGTTTGAGACTGATTTTTTGGAGTTTGAGGAGAAAATTCAACTTTGATGTTTGGAGGGCTTCTGAGATACCCTGCTGGAATGCACATTTCAAACCCTAGCTAGGGTTAGGGTTAGCATTCCCACAACAGGTAGAAGTTTTTTACTGTCAGTGCTGCATTCCGGGTCCCCAGTTACCTTTAGGATGAGTGATAATTTGCTCCTATCTGCACTTTTAGTTTTCGGACAGCTTTGGTCACCTTTTTGTATATATCCCGATCCAGTGATTTTATCCAAAACTGAGCCAGATGAAAAGTGTGAAGAATACCTGTTCTAATGGGTAAACTCTCTTCATTTTGTCATTTAAAGTGCAGCTAAAAGTGCAACAGAGGGCAAAATTTTATGGTTCTTGTAACCCTAACCCTAGCCAGGCATTAAAAGCATGCCGATGTAACTACCATTTAACAGCATTTTTCAGCTTTATGAAAATTTGCCTAAACCAGACAGAATATTAAAGAAGATACATTTCCTAGAAGTTTTAGAAACCGTTTTGATAGTTTGAGACTGATTTTTTGGAGTTTGAGGAAAAAATTCAACTTTGATGTTTGGAGGGCTTCTGAGACACCCTGCCGGAATGCACCTTTGTAACCCTAGCTAGGGTTAGGGTTAGCATTTCCACAACAGGTAGAAGTTTTTTACTGTCAGTGCTGCATTCTGGGCCCCCAGTTATCTTTAGGATGTGTGATAATTAGATCCTATCTGCACTTTTAGTTTTCGGACAGTTTTGGTCACCTTTTTGTATATTGCCCTATCCAGTCATTTTATCCAAAACTGAGCCAGATGAAAAGTGTGAAGAATACATGTTCTAATGGGTAAACTCTCTTCATTTTGTCATTTAAAGTGCAGCTAAAAGTGCAACAGAGGGCAAAATTTTATGGTTCTTGTAACCCTAACCCTAGCCAGGCATTAAAAGCATGCCGATTTAACTACCATTTAACAGCATTTTTCAGCTTTATGAAAATTTGCCTAAACCAGACAGAATATTAAAGAAGATACATTTCCTAGAAGTTTTAGAAACCGTTTTGATAGTTTGAGACTGATTTTTTGGAGTTTGAGGAAAAAATTCAACTTTGATGTTTGGAGGGCTTCTAAGATACACTGCTGGAATGCACATTTGAAACACTAGCTAGGGTTAGGGTTAGCATTCCCACAACAGGTAGAAGTTTTTTACTGTCAGTGCTGCATTCCGGGTCCCCAGTTATCTTTAGGATGTGTGATAATTTGCTCCTATCTGCACTTTTAGTTTTCGGACAGTTCTGGTCACCTTTTTGTATATTGCCCTATGCAGTGATTTTATCCAAAACTGAGCCAGATGAAAAGTGTGAAGAATACCTGTTCTAATGGGTAAACTCTCTTCATTTTGTCATTTAAAGTGCAGCTAAAAGTGCAACAGAGGGCAAAATTCTATGGTTCTTGTAACCCTAACCCTAGCCAGGCATTAAAAGCATGCCGATTTAACTACCATTTAACAGCATTTTTCAGCTTTATGAAAATTTGCATAAACCAGACAGAATATTAAAAAAAATACATTTCCTAGAAGTTTTAGAAACCGTTTTGATAGTTTGAGACTGATTTTTTGGAGTTTGAGGAAAAAATTCAACTTTGATGTTTGGAGGGCTTCTGAGATACCCTGCCGGAATGCACATTTGAAACCCTAGCTATGGTTAGGGTTAGCATTCCCACAACAGGTAGAAGTTTTTTACTGTTAGTGCTGCATTTCGGGTCCCCAGTTATCTTTAGGATGAGTGATTATTTGCTCCTATCTGCACTTTTAGTTTTCGGACAGTTTTGGTCACCTTTTTGTATATTGCCCTATGCAGTGATTTTATCAAAAACTGAGCCAAATGAAAAGTGTGAAGAATACCTGTTCTAATGGGTAAACTCTCTTCATTTTGTCATTTAAAGTGCAGCTAAAAGTGAACAGAGGGCAAAATTCTGTGGTTCTTGTAACCCTAACCCTAGCCAGGCATTAAAAGCATGCCGATTTAACTACCATTTAACAGCATTTTTCAGCTTCATGAAAATTTGCCTAAACCAGACAGAATTTTACAGAAGATACATTTCCTAGAGGTTTTAGAATCCGTTTTGATAGTTTCAGACTGATTTTTTGGAGTTTGAGGAAAAAATTCAACTTTGATGTTTGGAGGGCTTCTGAGATACCCTGCTGGAATGCACATTTGAAACCCTAGCTAGGGTTAGTGTTAGCATTCCCACAACAGGTAGAAGTTTTTTACTGTCAGTGCTGCATTCCGGGTCCCCAGTTACCTTTAGGATGAGTGATAATTTGCTCCTATCTGCACTTTTAGTTTTCGGACAGCTTTGGTCACCTTTTTGTATATTTCCCGATCCAGTGATTTTATCCAAAACTGAGCCAGATGAAAAGTGTGAAGAATACCTGTTCTAATGGGTAAACTCTCTTCATTTTGTCATTTAAAGTGCAGCTAAAAGTGCAACAGAGGGCAAAATTTTATGGTTCTTGTAACCCTAACCCTAGCCAGGCATTAAAAGCATGCCGATTTAACTACCATTTAACAGCATTTTTCAGCTTTATGAAAATTTGCCTAAACCAGACAGAATATTAAATAAGATACATTTCCTAGAAGTTTTAGAAACCGTTTTGATAGTTTGAGACTGATTTTTTGGAGTTTGAGGAAAAAATTCAACTTTGATGTTTGGAGGGCTTCTGAGACACCCTGCCGGAATGCACCTTTGTAACCCTAGCTAGGGTTAGGGTTAGCATTTCCACAACAGGTAGAAGTTTTTTACTGTCAGTGCTGCATTCCGGGCCCCCAGTTATCTTTAGGATGTGTGATAATTAGATCCTATCTGCACTTTTAGTTTTCGGACAGTTTTGGTCACCTTTTTGTATATTGCCCTATCCAGTCATTTTATCCAAAACTGAGCCAGATGAAAAGTGTGAAGAATACATGTTCTAATGGGTAAACTCTCTTCATTTTGTCATTTAAAGTGCAGCTAAAAGTGCAACAGAGGGCAAAATTCTATGGTTCTTGTAACCCTAACCCTAGCCAGGCATTAAAAGCATGCCGATTTAACTACCATTTAACAGCATTTTTCAGCTTTATGAAAATTTGCCTAAACCAGACAGAATATTAAAGAAGATACATTTCCTAGAAGTTTTAGAAACCGTTTTGATAGTTTGAGACTGATTTTTTGGAGTTTGAGGAAAAAATTCAACTTTGATGTTTGGAGGGCTTCTGAGATACCCTGCCGGAATGCACATTTGAAACCCTAGCTATGGTTAGGGTTAGCATTCCCACAACAGGTAGAAGTTTTTTACTGTTAGTGCTGCATTTCGGGTCCCCAGTTGTCTTTAGGATGAGTGATTATTTGCTCCTATCTGCACTTTTAGTTTTCGGACAGTTTTGGTCACCTTTTTGTATATTGCCCTATGCAGTGATTTTATCAAAAACTGAGCCAAATGAAAAGTGTGAAGAATACCTGTTCTAATGGGTAAACTCTCTTCATTTTGTCATTTAAAGTGCAGCTAAAAGTGAACAGAGGGCAAAATTCTGTGGTTCTTGTAACCCTAACCCTAGCCAGGCATTAAAAGCATGCCGATTTAACTACCATTTAACAGCATTTTTCAGCTTCATGAAAATTTGCCTAAACCAGACAGAATTTTACAGAAGATACATTTCCTAGAGGTTTTAGAATCCGTTTTGATAGTTTCAGACTGATTTTTTGGAGTTTGAGGAAAAAATTCAACTTTGATGTTTGGAGGGCTTCTGAGATACCCTGCTGGAATGCACATTTGAAACCCTAGCTAGGGTTAGTGTTAGCATTCCCACAACAGGTAGAAGTTTTTTACTGTCAGTGCTGCATTCCAGGTCCCCAGTTACCTTTAGGATGAGTGATAATTTGCTCCTATCTGCACTTTTAGTTTTCGGACAGCTTTGGTCACCTTTTTGTATATTTCCCGATCCAGTGATTTTATCCAAAACTGAGCCAGATGAAAAGTGTGAAGAATACCTGTTCTAATGGGTAAACTCTCTTCATTTGGCATTTAAAGTGCAGCTAAAAGTGCAACAGAGGGCAAAATTCTATGGTTCTTGTAACCGTAACCCTAGCCAGGCATTAAAAGCATGCCGATTTAACTACCATTTAAAAGCATTTTTCAGCTTTATGAAAATTTGCCTAAACCAGACAGAATATTAAAGAAGATACATTTCCTAGAAGTTTTAGAAACCGTTTTGATAGTTTGAGACTGATTTTTTGGAGTTTGAGGAAAAAATTCAACTTTGATGTTTGGAGGGCTTCTGAGACACCCTGCCGGAATGCACATTTGTAACCCTAGCTAGGGTTAGGGTTAGCATTTCCACAACAGGTAGAAGTTTTTTACTGTCAGTGCTGCATTCCGGGCCCCCAGTTATCTTTAGGATGTGTGATAATTAGATCCTATCTGCACTTTTAGTTTTCGGACAGTTTTGGTCACCTTTTTGTATATTGCCCTATGCAGTGATTTTATCCAAAACTGAGCCAGATGAAAAGTGTGAAGAATACCTGTTCTAATGGGTAAACTCTCTTCATTTTGTCATTTATAGTGCAGCTAAAAGTGCAACAGCGGGCAAAATTCTATGGTTCTTGTAACCCTAACCCTAGCCAGGCATTAAAAGCATGCCGATTTATCTACCATTTAACAGCATTTTTCAGCTTTATGAAAATTTGCCTAAACCAGACAGAATATTAAAGAAGATACTTTTCCTAGAGGTTTTAGAAACCGTTTTGATAGTTTGAGACTGATTTTTTGGAGTTTGAGGAAAAAATTTAACTTGATGTTTGGAGGGCTTCAGAGACACCCTTCTGGAATGCACATTTGAAACCCTAGCTAGGGTTAGGGTTAGCATTCCCACAACAGGTAGAAGTTTTTTACTGCTAGTGCTGCATTCCGGGCCCCCAGTTATCTTTAGGATGTGGGATAATTTGCTCCTATCTGCACTTTTAGTTTTCGGACAGTTTTGGTCACCTTTTTGTATATTGCCCTATGCAGTGATTTTATCAAAAACTGAGCCAAATGAAAAGTGTGAAGAATACCTGTTCTAATGGGTAAACTCTCTTCATTTTGTCATTTAAAGTGCAGCTAAAAGTGAACAGAGGGCAAAATTCTGTGGTTCTTGTAACCCTAACCCTAGCCAGGCATTAAAAGCATGCCGATTTAACTACCATTTAACAGCATTTTTCAGCTTCATGAAAATTTGCCTAAACCAGACAGAATTTTACAGAAGATACATTTCCTAGAGGTTTTAGAATCCGTTTTGATAGTTTCAGACTGATTTTTTGGAGTTTGAGGAAAAAATTCAACTTTGATGTTTGGAGGGCTTCTGAGATACCCTGCTGGAATGCACATTTGAAACCCTAGCTAGGGTTAGTGTTAGCATTCCCACAACAGGTAGAAGTTTTTTACTGTCAGTGCTGCATTCCGGGTCCCCAGTTACCTTTAGGATGAGTGATAATTTGCTCCTATCTGCACTTTTAGTTTTCGGACAGCTTTGGTCACCTTTTTGTATATTTCCCGATCCAGTGATTTTATCCAAAACTGAGCCAGATGAAAAGTGTGAAGAATACCTGTTCTAATGGGTAAACTCTCTTCATTTTGTCATTTAAAGTGCAGCTAAAAGTGCAACAGAGGGCAAAATTTTATGGTTCTTGTAACCCTAACCCTAGCCAGGCATTAAAAGCATGCCGATTTAACTACCATTTAACAGCATTTTTCAGCTTTATGAAAATTTGCCTAAACCAGACAGAATATTAAAGAAGATACATTTCCTAGAAGTTTTAGAAACCGTTTTGATAGTTTGAGACTGATTTTTTGGAGTTTGAGGAAAAAATTCAACTTTGATGTTTGGAGGGCTTCTGAGACACCCTGCCGGAATGCACATTTGTAACCCTAGCTAGGGTTAGGGTTAGCATTTCCACAACAGGTAGAAGTTTTTTACTGTCAGTGCTGCATTCCGGGCCCCCAGTTATCTTTTGGATGTGTGATAATTAGATCCTATCTGCACTTTTAGTTTTCGGACAGTTTTGGTCACCTTTTTGTATATTGCCCTATCCAGTCATTTTATCCAAAACTGAGCCAGATGAAAAGTGTGAAGAATACATGTTCTAATGGGTAAACTCTCTTCATTTTGTCATTTAAAGTGCAGCTAAAAGTGCAACAGAGGGCAAAATTTTATGGTTCTTGTAACCCTAACCCTAGCCAGGCATTAAAAGCATGCCGATTTAACTACCATTTAACAGCATTTTTCAGCTTTATGAAAATTTGCCTAAACCAGACAGAATATTAAAGAAGATACATTTCCTAGAAGTTTTAGAAACCGTTTTGATAGTTTGAGACTGATTTTTTGGAGTTTGAGGAAAAAATTCAACTTTGATGTTTGGAGGGCTTCTGAGATACACTGCTGGAATGCACATTTGAAACACTAGCTAGGGTTAGGGTTAGCATTCCCACAACAGGTAGAAGTTTTTTACTGTCAGTGCTGCATTCCGGGTCCCCAGTTATCTTTAGGATGTGTGATAATTTGCTCCTATCTGCACTTTTAGTTTTCGGACAGTTTTGGTCACCTTTTTGTATATTGCCCTATGCAGTGATTTTATCCAAAACTGAGCCAGATGAAAAGTGTGAAGAATACCTGTTCTAATGGGTAAACTCTCTTCATTTTGTCATTTAAAGTGCAGCTAAAAGTGCAACAGAGGGCAAAATTCTATGGTTCTTGTAACCCTAACCCTAGCCAGGCATTAAAAGCATGCCGATTTAACTACCATTTAACAGCATTTTTCAGCTTTATGAAAATTTGCATAAACCAGACAGAATATTAAAAAAAATACATTTCCTAGAAGTTTTAGAAACCGTTTTGATAGTTTGAGACTGATTTTTTGGAGTTTGAGGAAAAAATTCAACTTTGATGTTTGGAGGGCTTCTGAGATACCCTGCCGGAATGCACATTTGAAACCCTAGCTATGGTTAGGGTTAGCATTCCCACAACAGGTAGAAGTTTTTTACTGTTAGTGCTGCATTTCGGGTCCCCAGTTATCTTTAGGATGAGTGATTATTTGCTCCTATCTGCACTTTTAGTTTTCGGACAGTTTTGGTCACCTTTTTGTATATTGCCCTATGCAGTGATTTTATCAAAAACTGAGCCAAATGAAAAGTGTGAAGAATACCTGTTCTAATGGGTAAACTCTCTTCATTTTGTCATTTAAAGTGCAGCTAAAAGTGAACAGAGGGCAAAATTCTGTGGTTCTTGTAACCCTAACCCTAGCCAGGCATTAAAAGCATGCCGATTTAACTACCATTTAACAGCATTTTTCAGCTTCATGAAAATTTGCCTAAACCAGACAGAATTTTACAGAAGATACATTTCCTAGAGGTTTTAGAATCCGTTTTGATAGTTTCAGACTGATTTTTTGGAGTTTGAGGAAAAAATTCAACTTTGATGTTTGGAGGGCTTCTGAGATACCCTGCTGGAATGCACATTTGAAACCCTAGCTAGGGTTAGTGTTAGCATTCCCACAACAGGTAGAAGTTTTTTACTGTCAGTGCTGCATTCCAGGTCCCCAGTTACCTTTAGGATGAGTGATAATTTGCTCCTATCTGCACTTTTAGTTTTCGGACAGCTTTGGTCACCTTTTTGTATATTTCCCGATCCAGTGATTTTATCCAAAACTGAGCCAGATGAAAAGTGTGAAGAATACCTGTTCTAATGGGTAAACTCTCTTCATTTGGCATTTAAAGTGCAGCTAAAAGTGCAACAGAGGGCAAAATTCTATGGTTCTTGTAACCGTAACCCTAGCCAGGCATTAAAAGCATGCCGATTTAACTACCATTTAAAAGCATTTTTCAGCTTTATGAAAATTTGCCTAAACCAGACAGAATATTAAAGAAGATACATTTCCTAGAAGTTTTAGAAACCGTTTTGATAGTTTGAGACTGATTTTTTGGAGTTTGAGGAAAAAATTCAACTTTGATGTTTGGAGGGCTTCTGAGACACCCTGCCGGAATGCACATTTGTAACCCTAGCTAGGGTTAGGGTTAGCATTTCCACAACAGGTAGAAGTTTTTTACTGTCAGTGCTGCATTCCGGGCCCCCAGTTATCTTTAGGATGTGTGATAATTAGATCCTATCTGCACTTTTAGTTTTCGGACAGTTTTGGTCACCTTTTTGTATATTGCCCTATGCAGTGATTTTATCCAAAACTGAGCCAGATGAAAAGTGTGAAGAATACCTGTTCTAATGGGTAAACTCTCTTCATTTTGTCATTTATAGTGCAGCTAAAAGTGCAACAGCGGGCAAAATTCTATGGTTCTTGTAACCCTAACCCTAGCCAGGCATTAAAAGCATGCCGATTTATCTACCATTTAACAGCATTTTTCAGCTTTATGAAAATTTGCCTAAACCAGACAGAATATTAAAGAAGATACTTTTCCTAGAGGTTTTAGAAACCGTTTTGATAGTTTGAGACTGATTTTTTGGAGTTTGAGGAAAAAATTTAACTTGATGTTTGGAGGGCTTCAGAGACACCCTTCTGGAATGCACATTTGAAACCCTAGCTAGGGTTAGGGTTAGCATTCCCACAACAGATAGAAGTTTTTTACTGCTAGTGCTGCTTTCCGGGCCCCCAGTTATCTTTAGGATGTGTGATAATTTGCTCCTATCTGCACTTTTAGTTTTCGGACAGTTTTGGTCACCTTTTTGTATATTGCCCTATGCAGTGATTTTATCAAAAACTGAGCCAAATGAAAAGTGTGAAGAATACCTGTTCTAATGGGTAAACTCTCTTCATTTTGTCATTTAAAGTGCAGCTAAAAGTGAACAGAGGGCAAAATTCTGTGGTTCTTGTAACCCTAACCCTAGCCAGGCATTAAAAGCATGCCGATTTAACTACCATTTAACAGAATTTTTCAGCTTCATGAAAATTTGCCTAAACCAGACAGAATTGTACAGAAGATACATTTCCTAGAGGTTTTAGAATCCGTTTTGATAGTTTCAGACTGATTTTTTGGAGTTTGAGGAAAAAATTCAACTTTGATGTTTGGAGGGCTTCTGAGATACCCTGCTGGAATGCACATTTGAAACCCTAGCTAGGGTTAGTGTTAGCATTCCCACAACAGGTAGAAGTTTTTTACTGTCAGTGCTGCATTCCGGGTCCCCAGTTACCTTTAGGATGAGTGATAATTTGCTCCTATCTGCACTTTTAGTTTTCGGACAGCTTTGGTCACCTTTTTGTATATTTCCCGATCCAGTGATTTTATCCAAAACTGAGCCAGATGAAAAGTGTGAAGAATACCTGTTCTAATGGGTAAACTCTCTTCATTTTGTCATTTAAAGTGCAGCTAAAAGTGCAACAGAGGGCAAAATTTTATGGTTCTTGTAACCCTAACCCTAGCCAGGCATTAAAAGCATGCCGATTTAACTACCATTTAACAGCATTTTTCAGCTTTATGAAAATTTGCCTAAACCAGACAGAATATTAAAGAAGATACATTTCCTAGAAGTTTTAGAAACCGTTTTGATAGTTTGAGACTGATTTTTTGGAGTTTGAGGAAAAAATTCAACTTTGATGTTTGGAGGGCTTCTGAGACACCCTGCCGGAATGCACCTTTGTAACCCTAGCTAGGGTTAGGGTTAGCATTTCCACAACAGGTAGAAGTTTTTTACTGTCAGTGCTGCATTCCGGGCCCCCAGTTATCTTTTGGATGTGTGATAATTAGATCCTATCTGCACTTTTAGTTTTCGGACAGTTTTGGTCACCTTTTTGTATATTGCCCTATCCAGTCATTTTATCCAAAACTGAGCCAGATGAAAAGTGTGAAGAATACATGTTCTAATGGGTAAACTCTCTTCATTTTGTCATTTAAAGTGCAGCTAAAAGTGCAACAGAGGGCAAAATTTTATGGTTCTTGTAACCCTAACCCTAGCCAGGCATTAAAAGCATGCCGATTTAACTACCATTTAACAGCATTTTTCAGCTTTATGAAAATTTGCCTAAACCAGACAGAATATTAAAGAAGATACATTTCCTAGAAGTTTTAGAAACCGTTTTGATAGTTTGAGACTGATTTTTTGGAGTTTGAGGAAAAAATTCAACTTTGATGTTTGGAGGGCTTCTGAGATACACTGCTGGAATGCACATTTGAAACACTAGCTAGGGTTAGGGTTAGCATTCCCACAACAGGTAGAAGTTTTTTACTGTCAGTGCTGCATTCCGGGTCCCCAGTTATCTTTAGGATGTGTGATAATTTGCTCCTATCTGCACTTTTAGTTTTCGGACAGTTTTGGTCACCTTTTTGTATATTGCCCTATGCAGTGATTTTATCCAAAACTGAGCCAGATGAAAAGTGTGAAGAATACCTGTTCTAATGGGTAAACTCTCTTCATTTTGTCATTTAAAGTGCAGCTAAAAGTGCAACAGAGGGCAAAATTCTATGGTTCTTGTAACCCTAACCCTAGCCAGGCATTAAAAGCATGCCGATTTAACTACCATTTAACAGCATTTTTCAGCTTTATGAAAATTTGCATAAACCAGACAGAATATTAAAAAAAATACATTTCCTAGAAGTTTTAGAAACCGTTTTGATAGTTTGAGACTGATTTTTTGGAGTTTGAGGAAAAAATTCAACTTTGATGTTTGGAGGGCTTCTGAGATACCCTGCCGGAATGCACATTTGAAACCCTAGCTATGGTTAGGGTTAGCATTCCCACAACAGGTAGAAGTTTTTTACTGTTAGTGCTGCATTTCGGGTCCCCAGTTATCTTTAGGATGAGTGATTATTTGCTCCTATCTGCACTTTTAGTTTTCGGACAGTTTTGGTCACCTTTTTGTATATTGCCCTATGCAGTGATTTTATCAAAAACTGAGCCAAATGAAAAGTGTGAAGAATACCTGTTCTAATGGGTAAACTCTCTTCATTTTGTCATTTAAAGTGCAGCTAAAAGTGAACAGAGGGCAAAATTCTGTGGTTCTTGTAACCCTAACCCTAGCCAGGCATTAAAAGCATGCCGATTTAACTACCATTTAACAGCATTTTTCAGCTTCATGAAAATTTGCCTAAACCAGACAGAATTTTACAGAAGATACATTTCCTAGAGGTTTTAGAATCCGTTTTGATAGTTTCAGACTGATTTTTTGGAGTTTGAGGAAAAAATTCAACTTTGATGTTTGGAGGGCTTCTGAGATACCCTGCTGGAATGCACATTTGAAACCCTAGCTAGGGTTAGTGTTAGCATTCCCACAACAGGTAGAAGTTTTTTACTGTCAGTGCTGCATTCCAGGTCCCCAGTTACCTTTAGGATGAGTGATAATTTGCTCCTATCTGCACTTTTAGTTTTCGGACAGCTTTGGTCACCTTTTTGTATATTTCCCGATCCAGTGATTTTATCCAAAACTGAGCCAGATGAAAAGTGTGAAGAATACCTGTTCTAATGGGTAAACTCTCTTCATTTGGCATTTAAAGTGCAGCTAAAAGTGCAACAGAGGGCAAAATTCTATGGTTCTTGTAACCGTAACCCTAGCCAGGCATTAAAAGCATGCCGATTTAACTACCATTTAAAAGCATTTTTCAGCTTTATGAAAATTTGCCTAAACCAGACAGAATATTAAAGAAGATACATTTCCTAGAAGTTTTAGAAACCGTTTTGATAGTTTGAGACTGATTTTTTGGAGTTTGAGGAAAAAATTCAACTTTGATGTTTGGAGGGCTTCTGAGACACCCTGCCGGAATGCACATTTGTAACCCTAGCTAGGGTTAGGGTTAGCATTTCCACAACAGGTAGAAGTTTTTTACTGTCAGTGCTGCATTCCGGGCCCCCAGTTATCTTTAGGATGTGTGATAATTAGATCCTATCTGCACTTTTAGTTTTCGGACAGTTTTGGTCACCTTTTTGTATATTGCCCTATGCAGTGATTTTATCCAAAACTGAGCCAGATGAAAAGTGTGAAGAATACCTGTTCTAATGGGTAAACTCTCTTCATTTTGTCATTTATAGTGCAGCTAAAAGTGCAACAGCGGGCAAAATTCTATGGTTCTTGTAACCCTAACCCTAGCCAGGCATTAAAAGCATGCCGATTTATCTACCATTTAACAGCATTTTTCAGCTTTATGAAAATTTGCCTAAACCAGACAGAATATTAAAGAAGATACTTTTCCTAGAGGTTTTAGAAACCGTTTTGATAGTTTGAGACTGATTTTTTGGAGTTTGAGGAAAAAATTTAACTTGATGTTTGGAGGGCTTCAGAGACACCCTTCTGGAATGCACATTTGAAACCCTAGCTAGGGTTAGGGTTAGCATTCCCACAACAGATAGAAGTTTTTTACTGCTAGTGCTGCTTTCCGGGCCCCCAGTTATCTTTAGGATGTGTGATAATTTGCTCCTATCTGCACTTTTAGTTTTCGGACAGTTTTGGTCACCTTTTTGTATATTGCCCTATGCAGTGATTTTATCAAAAACTGAGCCAAATGAAAAGTGTGAAGAATACCTGTTCTAATGGGTAAACTCTCTTCATTTTGTCATTTAAAGTGCAGCTAAAAGTGAACAGAGGGCAAAATTCTGTGGTTCTTGTAACCCTAACCCTAGCCAGGCATTAAAAGCATGCCGATTTAACTACCATTTAACAGAATTTTTCAGCTTCATGAAAATTTGCCTAAACCAGACAGAATTGTACAGAAGATACATTTCCTAGAGGTTTTAGAATCCGTTTTGATAGTTTCAGACTGATTTTTTGGAGTTTGAGGAAAAAATTCAACTTTGATGTTTGGAGGGCTTCTGAGATACCCTGCTGGAATGCACATTTGAAACCCTAGCTAGGGTTAGTGTTAGCATTCCCACAACAGGTAGAAGTTTTTTACTGTCAGTGCTGCATTCCGGGTCCCCAGTTACCTTTAGGATGAGTGATAATTTGCTCCTATCTGCACTTTTAGTTTTCGGACAGCTTTGGTCACCTTTTTGTATATTTCCCGATCCAGTGATTTTATCCAAAACTGAGCCAGATGAAAAGTGTGAAGAATACCTGTTCTAATGGGTAAACTCTCTTCATTTTGTCATTTAAAGTGCAGCTAAAAGTGCAACAGAGGGCAAAATTTTATGGTTCTTGTAACCCTAACCCTAGCCAGGCATTAAAAGCATGCCGATTTAACTACCATTTAACAGCATTTTTCAGCTTTATGAAAATTTGCCTAAACCAGACAGAATATTAAAGAAGATACATTTCCTAGAAGTTTTAGAAACCGTTTTGATAGTTTGAGACTGATTTTTTGGAGTTTGAGGAAAAAATTCAACTTTGATGTTTGGAGGGCTTCTGAGACACCCTGCCGGAATGCACCTTTGTAACCCTAGCTAGGGTTAGGGTTAGCATTTCCACAACAGGTAGAAGTTTTTTACTGTCAGTGCTGCATTCTGGGCCCCCAGTTATCTTTAGGATGTGTGATAATTAGATCCTATCTGCACTTTTAGTTTTCGGACAGTTTTGGTCACCTTTTTGTATATTGCCCTATCCAGTCATTTTATCCAAAACTGAGCCAGATGAAAAGTGTGAAGAATACATGTTCTAATGGGTAAACTCTCTTCATTTTGTCATTTAAAGTGCAGCTAAAAGTGCAACAGAGGGCAAAATTTTATGGTTCTTGTAACCCTAACCCTAGCCAGGCATTAAAAGCATGCCGATTTAACTACCATTTAACAGCATTTTTCAGCTTTATGAAAATTTGCCTAAACCAGACAGAATATTAAAGAAGATACATTTCCTAGAAGTTTTAGAAACCGTTTTGATAGTTTGAGACTGATTTTTTGGAGTTTGAGGAAAAAATTCAACTTTGATGTTTGGAGGGCTTCTGAGATACACTGCTGGAATGCACATTTGAAACACTAGCTAGGGTTAGGGTTAGCATTCCCACAACAGGTAGAAGTTTTTTACTGTCAGTGCTGCATTCCGGGTCCCCAGTTATCTTTAGGATGTGTGATAATTTGCTCCTATCTGCACTTTTAGTTTTCGGACAGTTCTGGTCACCTTTTTGTATATTGCCCTATGCAGTGATTTTATCCAAAACTGAGCCAGATGAAAAGTGTGAAGAATACCTGTTCTAATGGGTAAACTCTCTTCATTTTGTCATTTAAAGTGCAGCTAAAAGTGCAACAGAGGGCAAAATTCTATGGTTCTTGTAACCCTAACCCTAGCCAGGCATTAAAAGCATGCCGATTTAACTACCATTTAACAGCATTTTTCAGCTTTATGAAAATTTGCATAAACCAGACAGAATATTAAAAAAAATACATTTCCTAGAAGTTTTAGAAACCGTTTTGATAGTTTGAGACTGATTTTTTGGAGTTTGAGGAAAAAATTCAACTTTGATGTTTGGAGGGCTTCTGAGATACCCTGCCGGAATGCACATTTGAAACCCTAGCTATGGTTAGGGTTAGCATTCCCACAACAGGTAGAAGTTTTTTACTGTTAGTGCTGCATTTCGGGTCCCCAGTTATCTTTAGGATGAGTGATTATTTGCTCCTATCTGCACTTTTAGTTTTCGGACAGTTTTGGTCACCTTTTTGTATATTGCCCTATGCAGTGATTTTATCAAAAACTGAGCCAAATGAAAAGTGTGAAGAATACCTGTTCTAATGGGTAAACTCTCTTCATTTTGTCATTTAAAGTGCAGCTAAAAGTGAACAGAGGGCAAAATTCTGTGGTTCTTGTAACCCTAACCCTAGCCAGGCATTAAAAGCATGCCGATTTAACTACCATTTAACAGCATTTTTCAGCTTCATGAAAATTTGCCTAAACCAGACAGAATTTTACAGAAGATACATTTCCTAGAGGTTTTAGAATCCGTTTTGATAGTTTCAGACTGATTTTTTGGAGTTTGAGGAAAAAATTCAACTTTGATGTTTGGAGGGCTTCTGAGATACCCTGCTGGAATGCACATTTGAAACCCTAGCTAGGGTTAGTGTTAGCATTCCCACAACAGGTAGAAGTTTTTTACTGTCAGTGCTGCATTCCGGGTCCCCAGTTACCTTTAGGATGAGTGATAATTTGCTCCTATCTGCACTTTTAGTTTTCGGACAGCTTTGGTCACCTTTTTGTATATTTCCCGATCCAGTGATTTTATCCAAAACTGAGCCAGATGAAAAGTGTGAAGAATACCTGTTCTAATGGGTAAACTCTCTTCATTTTGTCATTTAAAGTGCAGCTAAAAGTGCAACAGAGGGCAAAATTTTATGGTTCTTGTAACCCTAACCCTAGCCAGGCATTAAAAGCATGCCGATTTAACTACCATTTAACAGCATTTTTCAGCTTTATGAAAATTTGCCTAAACCAGACAGAATATTAAATAAGATACATTTCCTAGAAGTTTTAGAAACCGTTTTGATAGTTTGAGACTGATTTTTTGGAGTTTGAGGAAAAAATTCAACTTTGATGTTTGGAGGGCTTCTGAGACACCCTGCCGGAATGCACCTTTGTAACCCTAGCTAGGGTTAGGGTTAGCATTTCCACAACAGGTAGAAGTTTTTTACTGTCAGTGCTGCATTCCGGGCCCCCAGTTATCTTTAGGATGTGTGATAATTAGATCCTATCTGCACTTTTAGTTTTCGGACAGTTTTGGTCACCTTTTTGTATATTGCCCTATCCAGTCATTTTATCCAAAACTGAGCCAGATGAAAAGTGTGAAGAATACATGTTCTAATGGGTAAACTCTCTTCATTTTGTCATTTAAAGTGCAGCTAAAAGTGCAACAGAGGGCAAAATTCTATGGTTCTTGTAACCCTAACCCTAGCCAGGCATTAAAAGCATGCCGATTTAACTACCATTTAACAGCATTTTTCAGCTTTATGAAAATTTGCCTAAACCAGACAGAATATTAAAGAAGATACATTTCCTAGAAGTTTTAGAAACCGTTTTGATAGTTTGAGACTGATTTTTTGGAGTTTGAGGAAAAAATTCAACTTTGATGTTTGGAGGGCTTCTGAGATACACTGCTGGAATGCACATTTGAAACACTAGCTAGGGTTAGGGTTAGCATTCCCACAACAGGTAGAAGTTTTTTACTGTCAGTGCTGCATTCCGGGTCCCCAGTTATCTTTAGGATGTGTGATAATTTGCTCCTATCTGCACTTTTAGTTTTCGGACAGTTTTGGTCACCTTTTTGTATATTGCCCTATGCAGTGATTTTATCCAAAACTGAGCCAGATGAAAAGTGTGAAGAATACCTGTTCTAATGGGTAAACTCTCTTCATTTTGTCATTTAAAGTGCAGCTAAAAGTGCAACAGAGGGCAAAATTCTATGGTTCTTGTAACCCTAACCCTAGCCAGGCATTAAAAGCATGCCGATTTAACTACCATTTAACAGCATTTTTCAGCTTTATGAAAATTTGCATAAACCAGACAGAATATTAAAAAAAATACATTTCCTAGAAGTTTTAGAAACCGTTTTGATAGTTTGAGACTGATTTTTTGGAGTTTGAGGAAAAAATTCAACTTTGATGTTTGGAGGGCTTCTGAGATACCCTGCCGGAATGCACATTTGAAACCCTAGCTATGGTTAGGGTTAGCATTCCCACAACAGGTAGAAGTTTTTTACTGTTAGTGCTGCATTTCGGGTCCCCAGTTGTCTTTAGGATGAGTGATTATTTGCTCCTATCTGCACTTTTAGTTTTCGGACAGTTTTGGTCACCTTTTTGTATATTGCCCTATGCAGTGATTTTATCAAAAACTGAGCCAAATGAAAAGTGTGAAGAATACCTGTTCTAATGGGTAAACTCTCTTCATTTTGTCATTTAAAGTGCAGCTAAAAGTGAACAGAGGGCAAAATTCTGTGGTTCTTGTAACCCTAACCCTAGCCAGGCATTAAAAGCATGCCGATTTAACTACCATTTAACAGCATTTTTCAGCTTCATGAAAATTTGCCTAAACCAGACAGAATTTTACAGAAGATACATTTCCTAGAGGTTTTAGAATCCGTTTTGATAGTTTCAGACTGATTTTTTGGAGTTTGAGGAAAAAATTCAACTTTGATGTTTGGAGGGCTTCTGAGATACCCTGCTGGAATGCACATTTGAAACCCTAGCTAGGGTTAGTGTTAGCATTCCCACAACAGGTAGAAGTTTTTTACTGTCAGTGCTGCATTCCAGGTCCCCAGTTACCTTTAGGATGAGTGATAATTTGCTCCTATCTGCACTTTTAGTTTTCGGACAGCTTTGGTCACCTTTTTGTATATTTCCCGATCCAGTGATTTTATCCAAAACTGAGCCAGATGAAAAGTGTGAAGAATACCTGTTCTAATGGGTAAACTCTCTTCATTTGGCATTTAAAGTGCAGCTAAAAGTGCAACAGAGGGCAAAATTCTATGGTTCTTGTAACCGTAACCCTAGCCAGGCATTAAAAGCATGCCGATTTAACTACCATTTAAAAGCATTTTTCAGCTTTATGAAAATTTGCCTAAACCAGACAGAATATTAAAGAAGATACATTTCCTAGAAGTTTTAGAAACCGTTTTGATAGTTTGAGACTGATTTTTTGGAGTTTGAGGAAAAAATTCAACTTTGATGTTTGGAGGGCTTCTGAGACACCCTGCCGGAATGCACATTTGTAACCCTAGCTAGGGTTAGGGTTAGCATTTCCACAACAGGTAGAAGTTTTTTACTGTCAGTGCTGCATTCCGGGCCCCCAGTTATCTTTAGGATGTGTGATAATTAGATCCTATCTGCACTTTTAGTTTTCGGACAGTTTTGGTCACCTTTTTGTATATTGCCCTATGCAGTGATTTTATCCAAAACTGAGCCAGATGAAAAGTGTGAAGAATACCTGTTCTAATGGGTAAACTCTCTTCATTTTGTCATTTATAGTGCAGCTAAAAGTGCAACAGCGGGCAAAATTCTATGGTTCTTGTAACCCTAACCCTAGCCAGGCATTAAAAGCATGCCGATTTATCTACCATTTAACAGCATTTTTCAGCTTTATGAAAATTTGCCTAAACCAGACAGAATATTAAAGAAGATACTTTTCCTAGAGGTTTTAGAAACCGTTTTGATAGTTTGAGACTGATTTTTTGGAGTTTGAGGAAAAAATTTAACTTGATGTTTGGAGGGCTTCAGAGACACCCTTCTGGAATGCACATTTGAAACCCTAGCTAGGGTTAGGGTTAGCATTCCCACAACAGGTAGAAGTTTTTTACTGCTAGTGCTGCATTCCGGGCCCCCAGTTATCTTTAGGATGTGGGATAATTTGCTCCTATCTGCACTTTTAGTTTTCGGACAGTTTTGGTCACCTTTTTGTATATTGCCCTATGCAGTGATTTTATCAAAAACTGAGCCAAATGAAAAGTGTGAAGAATACCTGTTCTAATGGGTAAACTCTCTTCATTTTGTCATTTAAAGTGCAGCTAAAAGTGAACAGAGGGCAAAATTCTGTGGTTCTTGTAACCCTAACCCTAGCCAGGCATTAAAAGCATGCCGATTTAACTACCATTTAACAGCATTTTTCAGCTTCATGAAAATTTGCCTAAACCAGACAGAATTTTACAGAAGATACATTTCCTAGAGGTTTTAGAATCCGTTTTGATAGTTTCAGACTGATTTTTTGGAGTTTGAGGAAAAAATTCAACTTTGATGTTTGGAGGGCTTCTGAGATACCCTGCTGGAATGCACATTTGAAACCCTAGCTAGGGTTAGTGTTAGCATTCCCACAACAGGTAGAAGTTTTTTACTGTCAGTGCTGCATTCCGGGTCCCCAGTTACCTTTAGGATGAGTGATAATTTGCTCCTATCTGCACTTTTAGTTTTCGGACAGCTTTGGTCACCTTTTTGTATATTTCCCGATCCAGTGATTTTATCCAAAACTGAGCCAGATGAAAAGTGTGAAGAATACCTGTTCTAATGGGTAAACTCTCTTCATTTTGTCATTTAAAGTGCAGCTAAAAGTGCAACAGAGGGCAAAATTTTATGGTTCTTGTAACCCTAACCCTAGCCAGGCATTAAAAGCATGCCGATTTAACTACCATTTAACAGCATTTTTCAGCTTTATGAAAATTTGCCTAAACCAGACAGAATATTAAAGAAGATACATTTCCTAGAAGTTTTAGAAACCGTTTTGATAGTTTGAGACTGATTTTTTGGAGTTTGAGGAAAAAATTCAACTTTGATGTTTGGAGGGCTTCTGAGACACCCTGCCGGAATGCACATTTGTAACCCTAGCTAGGGTTAGGGTTAGCATTTCCACAACAGGTAGAAGTTTTTTACTGTCAGTGCTGCATTCCGGGCCCCCAGTTATCTTTTGGATGTGTGATAATTAGATCCTATCTGCACTTTTAGTTTTCGGACAGTTTTGGTCACCTTTTTGTATATTGCCCTATCCAGTCATTTTATCCAAAACTGAGCCAGATGAAAAGTGTGAAGAATACATGTTCTAATGGGTAAACTCTCTTCATTTTGTCATTTAAAGTGCAGCTAAAAGTGCAACAGAGGGCAAAATTTTATGGTTCTTGTAACCCTAACCCTAGCCAGGCATTAAAAGCATGCCGATTTAACTACCATTTAACAGCATTTTTCAGCTTTATGAAAATTTGCCTAAACCAGACAGAATATTAAAGAAGATACATTTCCTAGAAGTTTTAGAAACCGTTTTGATAGTTTGAGACTGATTTTTTGGAGTTTGAGGAAAAAATTCAACTTTGATGTTTGGAGGGCTTCTGAGATACACTGCTGGAATGCACATTTGAAACACTAGCTAGGGTTAGGGTTAGCATTCCCACAACAGGTAGAAGTTTTTTACTGTCAGTGCTGCATTCCGGGTCCCCAGTTATCTTTAGGATGTGTGATAATTTGCTCCTATCTGCACTTTTAGTTTTCGGACAGTTTTGGTCACCTTTTTGTATATTGCCCTATGCAGTGATTTTATCCAAAACTGAGCCAGATGAAAAGTGTGAAGAATACCTGTTCTAATGGGTAAACTCTCTTCATTTTGTCATTTAAAGTGCAGCTAAAAGTGCAACAGAGGGCAAAATTCTATGGTTCTTGTAACCCTAACCCTAGCCAGGCATTAAAAGCATGCCGATTTAACTACCATTTAACAGCATTTTTCAGCTTTATGAAAATTTGCATAAACCAGACAGAATATTAAAAAAAATACATTTCCTAGAAGTTTTAGAAACCGTTTTGATAAGTTTGAGACTGATTTTTTGGAGTTTGAGGAAAAAATTCAACTTTGATGTTTGGAGGGCTTCTGAGATACCCTGCCGGAATGCACATTTGAAACCCTAGCTATGGTTAGGGTTAGCATTCCCACAACAGGTAGAAGTTTTTTACTGTTAGTGCTGCATTTCGGGTCCCCAGTTATCTTTAGGATGAGTGATTATTTGCTCCTATCTGCACTTTTAGTTTTCGGACAGTTTTGGTCACCTTTTTGTATATTGCCCTATGCAGTGATTTTATCAAAAACTGAGCCAAATGAAAAGTGTGAAGAATACCTGTTCTAATGGGTAAACTCTCTTCATTTTGTCATTTAAAGTGCAGCTAAAAGTGAACAGAGGGCAAAATTCTGTGGTTCTTGTAACCCTAACCCTAGCCAGGCATTAAAAGCATGCCGATTTAACTACCATTTAACAGCATTTTTCAGCTTCATGAAAATTTGCCTAAACCAGACAGAATATTAAAGAAGATACTTTTCCTAGAGGTTTTAGAAACCGTTTTGATAGTTTGAGACTGATTTTTTGGAGTTTGAGGAAAAAATTCAACTTTGATGTTTGGAGGGCTTCTGAGATACCCTGCCGGAATGCACATTTGAAACCCTAGCTATGGTTAGGGTTAGCATTCCCACAACAGGTAGAAGTTTTTTACTGTTAGTGCTGCATTTCGGGTCCCCAGTTATCTTTAGGATGAGTGATTATTTGCTCCTATCTGCACTTTTAGTTTTCGGACAGTTTTGGTCACCTTTTTGTATATTGCCCTATGCAGTGATTTTATCAAAAACTGAGCCAAATGAAAAGTGTGAAGAATACCTGTTCTAATGGGTAAACTCTCTTCATTTTGTCATTTAAAGTGCAGCTAAAAGTGAACAGAGGGCAAAATTCTGTGGTTCTTGTAACCCTAACCCTAGCCAGGCATTAAAAGCATGCCGATTTAACTACCATTTAACAGCATTTTTCAGCTTCATGAAAATTTGCCTAAACCAGACAGAATATTAAAGAAGATACTTTTCCTAGAGGTTTTAGAAACCGTTTTGATAGTTTGAGACTGATTTTTTGGAGTTTGAGGAGAAAATTCAACTTTGATGTTTGGAGGGCTTCTGAGATACCCTGCTGGAATGCACATTTGAAACCCTAGCTAGGGTTAGTGTTAGCATTCCCACAACAGGTAGAAGTTTTTTACTGTCAGTGCTGCATTCCAGGTCCCCAGTTACCTTTAGGATGAGTGATAATTTGCTCCTATCTGCACTTTTAGTTTTCGGACAGCTTTGGTCACCTTTTTGTATATTTCCCGATCCAGTGATTTTATCCAAAACTGAGCCAGATGAAAAGTGTGAAGAATACCTGTTCTAATGGAATAAACTCTCTTCATTTGGCATTTAAAGTGCAGCTAAAAGTGCAACAGAGGGCAAAATTCTATGGTTCTTTTAACCGTAACCCTAGCCAGGCATTAAAAGCATGCCGATTTAACTACCATTTAAAAGCATTTTTCAGCTTTATGAAAATTTGCCTAAACCAGACAGAATATTAAAGAAGATACTTTTCCTAGAGGTTTTAGAAACCGTTTTGATAGTTTGAGACTGATTTTTTGGAGTTTGAGGAAAAAATTTAACTTGATGTTTGGAGGGCTTCAGAGACACCCTTCTGGAATGCACATTTGAAACCCTAGCTAGGGTTAGGGTTAGCATTCCCACAACAGGTAGAAGTTTTTTACTGCTAGTGCTGCATTCCGGGCCCCCAGTTATCTTTAGGATGTGTGATAATTTGCTCCTATCTGCACTTTTAGTTTTCGGACAGTTTTGGTCACCTTTTTGTATATTGCCCTATCCAGTGATTTTATCCAAAACTGAGCCAGATGAAAAGTGTGAAGAATAAATGTTCTAATGGGTAAACTCTCTTCATTTTGTCATTTAAAGTGCAGCTAAAAGTGCAACAGAGGGCAAAATTCTATGGTTCTTGTAACCCTAACCCTAGCCAGGCATTAAAAGCATGCCGATTTATCTACCATTTAAAAGCATTTTTCAGCTTTATGAAAATTTGCCTAAACCAGACAGAATATTAAAGAAGATACATTTCCTAAAAGTTTTAGAAACCGTTTTGATAGTTTGAGACTGATTTTTTGGAGTTTGAGGAAAAAATTCAACTTTGATGTTTGGAGGGCTTCTGAGACACCCTGCCGGAATGCACATTTGAAACCCTAGCTAGGGTTAGGGTTAGCATTCCCACAACAGGTAGAAGTTTTTTACTGTCAGTGCTGCATTCCGGGTCCCCAGTTATCTTTAGGATGAGTGATAATTTGCTCCTATCTGCACTTTTAGTTTTCGGACAGTTTTGGTCACCTTTTTGTATATTGCCCTATGCAGTGATTTTATCCAAAACTGAGCCAGATGAAAAGTGTGAAGAATACCTGTTCTAATGGGTAAACTCTCTTCATTTTGTCATTTAAAGTGCAGCTAAAAGTGCAACAGAGGGCAAAATTCTTTGGTTCTTGTAACCATAACCCTAGCCAGGAATTAAAAGCATGCCGATTTAACTACCATTTAACAGCATTTTTCAGCTTTATGAAAATTTGCCTAAACCAGACAGAATATTAAAGAAGATACTTTTCCTAGAGGTTTTAGAAACCGTTTTGATAGTTTGAGACTGATTTTTTGGAGTTTGAGGAGAAAATTCAACTTTGATGTTTGGAGGGCTTCTGAGATACCCTGCTGGAATGCACATTTGAAACCCTAGCTAGGGTTAGGGTTAGCATTCCCACAACAGGTAGAAGTTTTTTACTGTCAGTGCTGCATTCCGGGTCCCCAGTTACCTTTAGGATGAGTGATAATTTGCTCCTATCTGCACTTTTAGTTTTCGGACAGCTTTGGTCACCTTTTTGTATATTTCCCGATCCAGTGATTTTATCCAAAACTGAGCCAGATGAAAAGTGTGAAGAATACCTGTTCTAATGGTTAAACTCTCTTCATTTTGTCATTTAAAGTGCAGCTAAAAGTGCAACAGAGGGCAAAATTCTATGGTTCTTGTAACCCTAAGCCTAGCCAGGCATTAAAAGCATGCCGATTTAACTACCATTTAACAGCATTTTTCAGCTATATGAAAATTTGCCTAAACCAGACAGAATATTAAAGAAGATACATTTCCTAGAGTTTTTAAAAACCGTTTTGATAGTTTGAGTTTGATTTTTTTTGGTTTGAGGAAAAAATTCAACTTTGATGTTTGGAGGGCTTCTGAGACACCCTGCCGGAATGTACATTTGAAACCCTAGCTAGGGTTAGGGTTAGCATTCCCACAACAGGTAGAAGTTTTTTACTGCTAGTGCTGCATTCCGGGCCCCCAGTTATCTTTAGGATATTTGATAATTTGCTCCTATCTGCACTTTTAGTTTTCGGACAGTTTTGGTCACCTTTTTGTATATTGCCCTATCCAGTCATTTTATCCAAAACTGAGCCAGATGAAAAGTGTGAAGAATACCTGTTCTAATGGGTAAACTCTCTTCATTTTGTCATTTAAAGTGCAGCTAAAAGTGCAACAGTGGGCAAAATTCTTTGGTTCTTGTAACCCTAACCCTAGCCAGGCATTAAAAGCATGCCGATTTAACTACCATTTAACAGCATTTTTCAGCTTTATGAAAATTTGCCTAAACCAGACAGAATATTAAAGAAGATACATTTCCTAGAAGTTTTAGAAACCGTTTTGATGGTTTGAGTCTGATTTTTTGGAGTTTGAGGAAAAAATTCTACTTTGATGTTTTGAGGGCTTCTGAGACACCCTGCTGGAATGCACATTTGTAACCCTAGCTAGGGTTAGGGTTAGCATTCCCACAACAGGTAGAAGTTTTTTACTGTCAGTGCTGCATTCCGGGTCCCCAGTTATCTTTAGGATGTGTGATAATTTGCTCCTATCTGCACTTTTAGTTTTCGGACAGTTTTGGTCACCTTTTTGTATATTGCCCTATCCAGTGATTTTATCCAAAACTGACCCAGATGAAAAGTGTGAAGAATACCTGTTCTAATGGGTAAACTCTCTTCATTTTGTCATTTAAAGTGCAGCTAAAAGTGCAACAGAGGGCAAAATTCTATGGTTCTTGTAACCCTAACCCTAGCCAGGCATTAAAAGCATGCCGATTTAACTACCATTTAAAAGCATTTTTCAGCTTTATGAAAATTTGCTTAAACCAGACAGAATATTAAAGAAGATACATTTCCTAGAAGTTTTAGAAACCGTTTTGATAGTTTGAGACTGATTTTTTGGAGTTTGAGGAAAAAATTCAACTTTGATGTTTGGAGGGCTTCTGAGACACCCTGCCGGAATGCACATTTGAAACCCTAGCTAGGGTTAGGGTTAGCATTCCCACAACAGGTAGAAGTTTTTTACTGTCAGTGCTGCATTCCGGGTCCCCAGTTATCTTTAGGATGAGTGATAATTTGCTCCTATCTGCACTTTTAGTTTTCGGACAGTTTTGGTCACCTTTTTGTATATTGCCCTATGCAGTGATTTTATCCAAAACTGAGCCAGATGAAAAGTGTGAAGAATACCTGTTCTAATGGGTAAACTCTCTACATTTTGTCATTTAAAGTGCAGCTAAAAGTGCAACAGAGGGCAAAATTCTTTGGTTCTTGTAACCATAACCCTAGCCAGGCATTAAAAGCATGCCGATTTAACTACCATTTAACAGCATTTTTCAGCTTTATGAAAATTTGCCTAAACCAGACAGAATATTAAAGAAGATACTTTTCCTAGAGGTTTTAGAAACCGTTTTGATAGTTTGAGACTGATTTTTTGGAGTTTGAGGAGAAAATTCAACTTTGATGTTTGGAGGGCTTCTGAGATACCCTGCTGGAATGCACATTTGAAACCCTAGCTAGGGTTAGGGTTAGCATTCCCACAACAGGTAGAAGTTTTTTACTGTCAGTGCTGCATTCCGGGTCCCCAGTTACCTTTAGGATGAGTGATAATTTGCTCCTATCTGCACTTTTAGTTTTCGGACAGCTTTGGTCACCTTTTTGTATATTTCCCGATCCAGTGATTTTATCCAAAACTGAGCCAGATGAAAAGTGTGAAGAATACCTGTTCTAATGGGTAAACTCTCTTCATTTTGTCATTTAAAGTGCAGCTAAAAGTGCAACAGAGGGCAAAATTCTATGGTTCTTGTAACCCTAAGCCTAGCCAGGCATTAAAAGCATGCCGATTTAACTACCATTTAACAGCATTTTTCAGCTTTATGAAAATTTGCCTAAACCAGACAGAATATTAAAGAAGATACATTTTCTAGAAGTTTTAGAAACCGTTTTGATAGTTTGAGTTTGATTTTTTTTGGTTTGAGGAAAAAATTCAACTTTGATGTTTGGAGGGCTTCTGAGACACCCTGCCGGAATGTACATTTGAAACCCTAGCTAGGGTTAGGGTTAGCATTCCCACAACAGGTAGAAGTTTTTTACTGCTAGTGCTGCATTCCGGGCCCCCAGTTATCTTTAGGATATTTGATAATTTGCTCCTATCTGCACTTTTAGTTTTCGGACAGTTTTGGTCACCTTTTTGTATATTGCCCTATCCAGTCATTTTATCCAAAACTGAGCCAGATGAAAAGTGTGAAGAATACCTGTTCTAATGGGTAAACTCTCTTCATTTTGTCATTTAAAGTGCAGCTAAAAGTGCAACAGTGGGCAAAATTCTTTGGTTCTTGTAACCCTAACCCTAGCCAGGCATTAAAAGCATGCCGATTTAACTACCATTTAACAGCATTTTTCAGCTTTATGAAAATTTGCCTAAACCAGACAGAATATTAAAGAAGATACATTTCCTAGAAGTTTTAGAAACCGTTTTGATGGTTTGAGTCTGATTTTTTGGAGTTTGAGGAAAAAATTCTACTTTGATGTTTGGAGGGCTTCTGAGACACCCTGCTGGAATGCACATTTGTAACCCTAGCTAGGGTTAGGGTTAGCATTCCCACAACAGGTAGATGTTTTTTACTGTCAGTGCTGCATTCCGGGCCCCCAGTTATCTTTAGGATGTGTGATAATTTGCTCCTATCTGCACTTTTAGTTTTCGGACAGTTTTGGTCACCTTTTTGTATATTGCCCTATCCAGTCATTTTATCCAAAACTGAGCCAGATGAAAAGTGTGAAGAATACATGTTCTAATGGGTAAACTCTCTTCATTTTGTCATTTAAAGTGCAGCTAAAAGTGCAACAGAGGGCAAAATTTTATGGTTCTTGTAACCCTAACCCTAGCCAGGCATTAAAAGCATGCCGATTTAACTACCATTTAACAGCATTTTTCAGCTTTATGAAAATTTGCCTAAACCAGACAGAATATTAAAGAAGATACATTTCCTAGAAGTTTTAGAAACCGTTTTGATAGTTTGAGACTGATTTTTTGGAGTTTGAGGAAAAAATTCAACTTTGATGTTTGGAGGGCTTCTGAGATACCCTGCTGGAATGCACATTTGAAACCCTAGCTAGGGTTAGGGTTAGCATTCCCACAACAGGTAGAAGTTTTTTACTGTCAGTGCTGCATTCCGGGTCCCCAGTTATCTTTAGGATGTGTGATAATTTGCTCCTATCTGCACTTTTAGTTTTCGGACAGTTTTGGTCACCTTTTTGTATATTGCCCTATGCAGTGATTTTATCCAAAACTGAGCCAGATGAAAAGTGTGAAGAATACCTGTTCTAATGGGTAAACTCTCTTCATTTTGTCATTTAAAGTGCAGCTAAAAGTGCAACAGAGGGCAAAATTCTATGGTTCTTGTAACCCTAACCCTAGCCAGGCATTAAAAGCATGCCGATTTAACTACCATTTAACAGCATTTTTCAGCTTCATGAAAATTTGCCTAAACCAGACAGAATTTTACAGAAGATACATTTCCTAGAGGTTTTAGAATCCGTTTTGATAGTTTCAGACTGATTTTTTGGAGTTTGAGGAAAAAATTCAACTTTGATGTTTGGAGGGCTTCTGAGATACCCTGCTGGAATGCACATTTGAAACCCTAGCTAGGGTTAGGGTTAGCATTCCCACAACAGGTAGAAGTTTTTTACTGTCAGTGCTGCATTCCGGGTCCCCAGTTATCTTTAGGATGAGTGATTATTTGCTCCTATCTGCACTTTTAGTTTTCGGACAGTTTTGGTCACCTTTTTGTATATTGCCCTATGCAGTGATTTTATCAAAAACTGAGCCAAATGAAAAGTGTGAAGAATACCTGTTCTAATGGGTAAACTCTCTTCATTTTGTCATTTAAAGTGCAGCTAAAAGTGCAACAGAGGGCAAAATTCTGTGGTTCTTGTAACCCTAACCCTAGCCAGGCATTAAAAGCATGCCGATTTAAGTACCATTTAACAGCATTTTTCAGCTTTATGAAAATTTGCCTAAACCAGACAGAATATTAAAGAACATACATTTCCTAGAGTTTTTAAAAACCGTTTTGATAGTTTGAGATTGATTTTTTTTGGTTTGAGGAAAAAATTCAACTTTGATGTTTGGAGGGCTTCTGAGATACCCTGCTGGAATGCACATTTGAAACCCTAGCTAGGGTTAGGGTTAGCATTCCCACAACAGGTAGAAGTTTTTTACTGTCAGTGCTGCATTCCGGGTCCCCAGTTATCTTTAGGATGAGTGATAATTTGCTCCTATCTGCACTTTTAGTTTTCGGACAGTTTTGGTCACCTTTTTGTATATTGCCCTATGCAGTGATTTTATCCAAAACTGAGCCAGATGAAAAGTGTGAAGAATACCTGTTCTAATGGGTAAACTCTCTTCATTTTGTCATTTAAAGTGCAGCTAAAAGTGCAACAGAGGGCAAAATTCTATAGTTCTTGTAACTCTAACCCTAGCCAGGCATTAAAAGCATGCCGATTTAACTACCATTTAACAGCATTTTTCAGCTTTATGAAAATTTGCCTAAACCAGACAGAATATTAAAGAAGATACATTTCCTAGAAGTTTTAGAAACCGTTTTGATAGTTTGAGACTGATTTTTTGGAGTTTGAGGAAAAAAATCATTTTTGATGTTTGGAGGGCTTCTGAGACACCCTGCCGGAATGTACATTTGAAACCCTAGCTAGGGTTAGGGTTAGCATTCCCACAACAGGTAGAAGTTTTTTACTGCTAGTGCTGCATTCCGGGCCCCCAGTTATCTTTAGGATGTGTGATAATTTGCTCCTATCTGCACTTTTAGTTTTCGGACAGTTTTGGTCATCTTTTTGTATATTGCCCTATGCAGTGATTTTATCCAAAACCGAGCCAGATAAAAAATGTGAAGAATACCTGTTCTAATGGGTAAACTCTCTTCATTTTGTCATTTAAAGTGCAGCTAAAGTGCAACAGAGGGCAAAATTCTATGGTTCTTGTAACCCTAACCCTAGCCAGGCATTAAAAGCATGCCGATTTAACTACCATTTAACAGCATTTTTCAGCTTCATGAAAATTTGCCTAAACCAGACAGAATATTAAAGAAGATACATTTTCTAGAAGTTTTAGAAACCGTTTTGATAGTTTGAGATTGATTTTTTGGAGTTTGAGGAAAATATTCAACTTTGATGTTTGGAGGGCTTCTGAGACACCCTGCCGGAATGTACATTTGAAACCCTAGCTAGGGTTATGGTTAGCATTCCCACAACAGGTAGAAGTTTTTTACTGTCAGTGCTGCATTCCGGGTCCCCAGTTATCTTTAGGATGTGTGACAATTTGCTCCTATCTGCACTTGTAGTTTTCGGACAGTTTTGGTTTCCTTTTTGTATATTGCCCTATGCAGTGATTTTATCCAAAACTGAGCCAGATGAAAAGTGTGAAGAATACCTGTTCTAATGGGTAAACTCTCTTCATTTTGTCATTTAAAGTGCAGCTAAAAGTGCAACAGCTGGCAAAATTCTATGGTTCTTGTAACCCTAAGCCTAGCCAGGCATTAAAAGCATGCCGATTTAACTACCATTTAACAGCATTTTTCAGCTTTATGAAAATTTGCCTAAACCAGACAGAATATTAAAGAAGATACATTTTCTAGAAGTTTTAGAAACCGTTTTGATAGTTTGAGTTTGATTTTTTTTGGTTTGAGGAAAAAATTCAACTTTGATGTTTGGAGGGCTTCTGAGACACCCTGCCGGAATGTACATTTGAAACCCTAGCTAGGGTTAGGGTTAGCATTCCCACAACAGGTAGAAGTTTTTTACTGCTAGTGCTGCATTCCGGGCCCCCAGTTATCTTTAGGATATTTGATAATTTGCTCCTATCTGCACTTTTAGTTTTCGGACAGTTTTGGTCACCTTTTTGTATATTGCCCTATCCAGTCATTTTATCCAAAACTGAGCCAGATGAAAAGTGTGAAGAATACCTGTTCTAATGGGTAAACTCTCTTCATTTTGTCATTTAAAGTGCAGCTAAAAGTGCAACAGTGGGCAAAATTCTTTGGTTCTTGTAACCCTAACCCTAGCCAGGCATTAAAAGCATGCCGATTTAACTACCATTTAACAGCATTTTTCAGCTTTATGAAAATTTGCCTAAACCAGACAGAATATTAAAGAAGATACATTTCCTAGAAGTTTTAGAAACCGTTTTGATGGTTTGAGTCTGATTTTTTGGAGTTTGAGGAAAAAATTCTACTTTGATGTTTGGAGGGCTTCTGAGACACCCTGCTGGAATGCACATTTGTAACCCTAGCTAGGGTTAGGGTTAGCATTCCCACAACAGGTAGATGTTTTTTACTGTCAGTGCTGCATTCCGGGCCCCCAGTTATCTTTAGGATGTGTGATAATTTGCTCCTATCTGCACTTTTAGTTTTCGGACAGTTTTGGTCACCTTTTTGTATATTGCCCTATCCAGTCATTTTATCCAAAACTGAGCCAGATGAAAAGTGTGAAGAATACATGTTCTAATGGGTAAACTCTCTTCATTTTGTCATTTAAAGTGCAGCTAAAAGTGCAACAGAGGGCAAAATTTTATGGTTCTTGTAACCCTAACCCTAGCCAGGCATTAAAAGCATGCCGATTTAACTACCATTTAACAGCATTTTTCAGCTTTATGAAAATTTGCCTAAACCAGACAGAATATTAAAGAAGATACATTTCCTAGAAGTTTTAGAAACCGTTTTGATAGTTTGAGACTGATTTTTTGGAGTTTGAGGAAAAAATTCAACTTTGATGTTTGGAGGGCTTCTGAGATACCCTGCTGGAATGCACATTTGAAACCCTAGCTAGGGTTAGGGTTAGCATTCCCACAACAGGTAGAAGTTTTTTACTGTCAGTGCTGCATTCCGGGTCCCCAGTTATCTTTAGGATGTGTGATAATTTGCTCCTATCTGCACTTTTAGTTTTCGGACAGTTTTGGTCACCTTTTTGTATATTGCCCTATGCAGTGATTTTATCCAAAACTGAGCCAGATGAAAAGTGTGAAGAATACCTGTTCTAATGGGTAAACTCTCTTCATTTTGTCATTTAAAGTGCAGCTAAAAGTGCAACAGAGGGCAAAATTCTATGGTTCTTGTAACCCTAACCCTAGCCAGGCATTAAAAGCATGCCGATTTAACTACCATTTAACAGCATTTTTCAGCTTCATGAAAATTTGCCTAAACCAGACAGAATTTTACAGAAGATACATTTCCTAGAGGTTTTAGAATCCGTTTTGATAGTTTCAGACTGATTTTTTGGAGTTTGAGGAAAAAATTCAACTTTGATGTTTGGAGGGCTTCTGAGATACCCTGCTGGAATGCACATTTGAAACCCTAGCTAGGGTTAGGGTTAGCATTCCCACAACAGGTAGAAGTTTTTTACTGTCAGTGCTGCATTCCGGGTCCCCAGTTATCTTTAGGATGAGTGATTATTTGCTCCTATCTGCACTTTTAGTTTTCGGACAGTTTTGGTCACCTTTTTGTATATTGCCCTATGCAGTGATTTTATCAAAAACTGAGCCAAATGAAAAGTGTGAAGAATACCTGTTCTAATGGGTAAACTCTCTTCATTTTGTCATTTAAAGTGCAGCTAAAAGTGCAACAGAGGGCAAAATTCTGTGGTTCTTGTAACCCTAACCCTAGCCAGGCATTAAAAGCATGCCGATTTAAGTACCATTTAACAGCATTTTTCAGCTTTATGAAAATTTGCCTAAACCAGACAGAATATTAAAGAACATACATTTCCTAGAGTTTTTAAAAACCGTTTTGATAGTTTGAGATTGATTTTTTTTGGTTTGAGGAAAAAATTCAACTTTGATGTTTGGAGGGCTTCTGAGATACCCTGCTGGAATGCACATTTGAAACCCTAGCTAGGGTTAGGGTTAGCATTCCCACAACAGGTAGAAGTTTTTTACTGTCAGTGCTGCATTCCGGGTCCCCAGTTATCTTTAGGATGAGTGATAATTTGCTCCTATCTGCACTTTTAGTTTTCGGACAGTTTTGGTCACCTTTTTGTATATTGCCCTATGCAGTGATTTTATCCAAAACTGAGCCAGATGAAAAGTGTGAAGAATACCTGTTCTAATGGGTAAACTCTCTTCATTTTGTCATTTAAAGTGCAGCTAAAAGTGCAACAGAGGGCAAAATTCTATAGTTCTTGTAACTCTAACCCTAGCCAGGCATTAAAAGCATGCCGATTTAACTACCATTTAACAGCATTTTTCAGCTTTATGAAAATTTGCCTAAACCAGACAGAATATTAAAGAAGATACATTTCCTAGAAGTTTTAGAAACCGTTTTGATAGTTTGAGACTGATTTTTTGGAGTTTGAGGAAAAAAATCATTTTTGATGTTTGGAGGGCTTCTGAGACACCCTGCCGGAATGTACATTTGAAACCCTAGCTAGGGTTAGGGTTAGCATTCCCACAACAGGTAGAAGTTTTTTACTGCTAGTGCTGCATTCCGGGCCCCCAGTTATCTTTAGGATGTGTGATAATTTGCTCCTATCTGCACTTTTAGTTTTCGGACAGTTTTGGTCATCTTTTTGTATATTGCCCTATGCAGTGATTTTATCCAAAACCGAGCCAGATAAAAAATGTGAAGAATACCTGTTCTAATGGGTAAACTCTCTTCATTTTGTCATTTAAAGTGCAGCTAAAGTGCAACAGAGGGCAAAATTCTATGGTTCTTGTAACCCTAACCCTAGCCAGGCATTAAAAGCATGCCGATTTAACTACCATTTAACAGCATTTTTCAGCTTCATGAAAATTTGCCTAAACCAGACAGAATATTAAAGAAGATACATTTTCTAGAAGTTTTAGAAACCGTTTTGATAGTTTGAGATTGATTTTTTGGAGTTTGAGGAAAATATTCAACTTTGATGTTTGGAGGGCTTCTGAGACACCCTGCCGGAATGTACATTTGAAACCCTAGCTAGGGTTATGGTTAGCATTCCCACAACAGGTAGACGTTTTTTACTGTCAGTGCTGCATTCCGGGTCCCCAGTTATCTTTAGGATGTGTGACAATTTGCTCCTATCTGCACTTGTAGTTTTCGGACAGTTTTGGTTTCCTTTTTGTATATTGCCCTATGCAGTGATTTTATCCAAAACTGAGCCAGATGAAAAGTGTGAAGAATACCTGTTCTAATGGGTAAACTCTCTTCATTTTGTCATTTAAAGTGCAGCTAAAAGTGCAACAGCTGGCAAAATTCTATGGTTCTTGTAACCCTAACCCTAGCCAGGCATTAAAAGCATGCCGATTTAACTACCATTTAACAGCATTTTTCAGCTTCATGAAAATTTGCCTAAACCAGACAGAATATTAAAGAAGATACATTTCCTAGTAGTTTTAGAAACTGTTTTGATAGTTTGAGATTTATTTTTTTTGGTTTGAGGAAAAAATTCAACTTTGATGTTTGGAGGGCTTCTGAGACACCCTGCCGGAATGTACATTTGAAACCCTAGCTAGGGTTAGGGTTAGCATTCCCACAACAGGTAGAAGTTTTTTGCTGTCAGTGCTGCATTCCGGGCCCCCAGTTATCTTTAGGATGAGTGATAATTTGCTCCTATCTGCACTTTAAGTTTTCGGACAGTTTTGGTCACTTTTTTGTATATTGCCCTATCCAGTGATTTTATCCAAAACTGAGCCAGATGAAAAGTGTGAAGAATACTTGTTCGAATGGGTAAACTCTCTTCATTTTGTCATTTAAAGTGCAGCTAAAAGTGCAACAGCGGGCACAATTCTATGGTTCTTGTAACCCTAACCCTAGCCAGGGATTAAAAGCATGCCGATTTAACTACCATTTGACAGCATTTTTCAGCTTCATGAAAATTTCCCTGAACAAGACAGATTATTAAAGAAGATACAGTTCCTAGAGGTTTTAGAAACCGTTTTGATAGTTTGAGACTGATTTTTTGGAGTTTGAGGAAAAAATTCAACTTTGATGTTTGGGTTAGCATTCCTACAAAATCTAAAATACAATCCTCATTTCAGTATCTATGTAAACATACAGTCTGTTAACTTCATCATCTTCATCAAAAGTATGCCTAATTAGGAAGTGTTTTTGTTATCAGTGTATTCCTTAGCTTTCCCAAAATTATCTTCTTCTTACCAACATCTCTAGTCTTTTATCCTGCAATGTCTCAGCCAACACTTAAATCCCCATAAGCTGCTTGTGTTAATTTCTTTAAATCACAAATATCAGGTGTAAATACTGGCCATTTAATACTCTGCATTGTGGGATAATAGTTTATTTTAAAGGGAACTAGAGAAACTAAGAACTAGAGAAATTAAGAAAGGCTTTTTTTTCCTAGAATTAATAAATGCACATCCTGTTCACTGGGGAAATTAAATCCACACTGAGCAATCTTCAATATGTTCAGAATATGACAGCGAGAATCCTATCAGGGATGCATTACACCTGTTTTCAAGTCCTTGCATTGGTTACCTATCAGGTTTCGAGTCAACTTCAAATTCCTCATCCTCATTCAGTACCTACAGTATATGGCTTATTATCTGTCTACTCCCCCACCTTTGTCCGTCTGACTCTGGTCTTCTAGCTGGCCTCAAGAACATCTACATTCTGTGGGTGACAGGGTCTTCTCTAGCTGCACCCCAGAGCTCTCAATTTGTATTCCCAGTGATATCAGTCACGTACCCTGAGTGCATTTAAATCTAACCTCAGAACCTTTCTTTTCAGAAGACTTAGTGTCTGTATCTGCTTCATTTTCTAATTTTGGTAGCACCTCTAACTGCTTGTCTTTCTTATATGTATTTACTTTGTAATCTGTGGTCCTTTTATCTGTTTTTACATCTACTGTATTGCTTTGAGATGCCACCTTTAATGGTAATATATAAAATAAAGTTTTTTATTATTGTTATAGGGAAACATGATCAGATTTTCCCTGGTTCAGAAAAAAAGATCTAAAGTATACTAGTTTGTCACTCTTCTCATTCCCTTTGCTAAATGACTTTTCATACTAATCTGATCAATCTAACTGCCAGTTTTTTGTGCTTTCTCTATCCTGCTAGATTTGCAATTATTCTGAAAATGTTCATCTTGAAATAACTCATTTCTAAATACCCTTTTCACTGTTAACAGCTTATAGCAACTCTGCGACAAAATATACACTTAGCTCAACCTGACAGTTCATCCTGCTACCAACATTAAATTAAACAAATCTTAAGATTTCTATATTTATGTCTTTATTTAGTGGTTTCATTAGTGACAAGGGCTAAACTTTCTTGGAAAAATGTCTTTTATGTGTTGCAGAAAAAACTGACTTGCTTTAACAAAATATGTTTACAAGTCCTTTCACCTGGCAGTTTACCTAAATGCCCAACTATCTGAGAAGCCCTCCATGTAACCATAGCTGCTATTAATTCATTTAGGGCTCACTGACAGAATTGCTGTTTTTTATGCATGCTAATTTCTGATTCCTCACTCTGTTTCATGTTTATAGATAAGACTATTGATCGCGTAGGGAAATTGATGTACATGTTTACATGTTCTTTTGTAACATACACCTTTTTGTGATTTTTTTGTATATCTAAGCAAGTGTCCCTGCATCCCTCTTCTGCACTATAGGCATGGTTTTTATTCTGTTTGCTCCATTTCTAAAACTTTTTGCTCATGTGCATTTTTGTATTTTTTACACCTCTAGCACTTTAACGTCCTGAATTTTAATTTGCCTTAATTTGTAGAATGAATTTGAGTTTTAGCCTTAAAAATCTTAAGTTTTCACTATCTTTTGTTTCTTGTCCTACAACTGTTATTATTGATCACCATGACTTCATTCAGCCTTTCCTGAACGTCTATGACAGGCAGAGAGAGTGCTGTTTCTGGTGCGATCTTTTGCAGCTGACATTTCACTGTTTTAAACGAACAAGAAATTAGATTGCTCATAAATCACTTATTCTATATAAATACAGTGTAATTGCCCTCCGAAAATCCTCTTTTTCTTGTTCGTTTTAGAGACCTTGATCGAAACTGATTTTAGATGTCAGAAAGGATTTCTTTTCTCTGTATTTCCTACATTGCTTTGTCGAGATTTTAACTTTATATTTAGGCTCAGATTTCAACTATAAATCGTACACTAATTAATAGCAGTAAATACTGATGTATTGCTCCCTCTTACCACAAAAATATATATGTTTTGTAGCTGGGATGAACTTTATTTCGTACGCGTAGCTACTGCGATTTGGACACGAAGCGGTTAAAGATGGCGGCAAATCAGGCACCCAGAGAGGGGGGGGGGGGCGTCTTCTCGCCTCCATAACTAAAATGCCAAATAGGAGTGGCTTAAGCGACATACACAGTCGTGTAACTGACAGTTTGAGGTAGCCTATCGTGTAAATTTCGCTTTGTTGCTGATAGGTTAAGCTTTCGAAACTCTGCCCCAAATTCATGTGACTGATTTTTCGCCCTGTTTCGTTGGTTAAACGCAATGATCACAAGCACCACCATGGTAACTGGGATGTGTAGTTTTTAATTCCGTTTGAATTATAACTGTACGTACTGTCTTCATATTTGGCCAGGGCTTTAAAGAGAAGGCGCGCCAAAAAATTTCGGTGCCGTCGTCTCCGCTTTAAAGGTACAACCGTGCTGGAAGAATTTGACCTCGGAAGTTTGCCCAGCGCACTTCAAGTACTGCACCTTCTCACACGTGTAGCCAGCTGCGTTGAGCCGTGGTTATATGATGTCATCTTTTATTTTATTATTTTATTTTGTGAACTTCCCCCAGATGAGTTCCGTTTTTCTGTATGGAGTTGGCTTTGCGACAGCCCTTGGGGTTTGTGAAGGTGCCCCTGGGGTCACAGGCGGCTCGTTTCTCTGGGGAGCCCTCAGACGCGCTGTGGCCGCCAGTCGGGTGAGACGCCAGCGGCATTTTTAATTTTATTTTCATTACAGATTCGAGTGGCGACATTATATATATATTATTTCTGTAGTAGTACAGTTGTGTGCCAGATGAATCGCGGTAATGCACGAAGGTGATGTTTAATGCCTCACACGGTGTTGACCCACATGTTGTGTTTTGCTGAGCAGGAGAGAGAGAGACATTCAGCGTGTGTGACGCCAACGGGTTTTCTGTTCTAGAGGCTCTGTCATCCGTTGTGTTATAATTGTTTTCTTTCTTATTTAGTATTTCAGGTGTGTCGATTTTATGAACCAAATGTTAACGTACAACACGGGAAAAGGTGCATTGTAGAGTAAGATAACGGATATCGGCTTGTATCGTGGAGAGGACGTATAATGTGCTGAAAGATGGGAAGAGAAAGGGGCGATTTCTGCGCGCATTCTAATCATTGTGATTGATTTGATATTGATCTGATATGTGTGGTCATGTGAATGTACATAGATGGTGGGTATGGTGTTAATAATATATGATATGATATAATTACTTGTATATATCATATATCATTCTTTCTATTTTTATATATGGTAATCCTTCTAGATATTATGATTCTGTTTCCCGAAAGCGTCGTAGCGCTAAGAACATCGTAAACTCGCTCTTAAGCTCCATCGTTAATTGACGAGTGTTTCCCAAAACCCATCGTAACTGAAGTAGCACGTTAAATCCTTCGTCATCTACGTGCTCCCCGACCCGCTCGTTCATCACTAAGTGCTTCTTAAACTGGCCTCCTCCTGCCCACCCTGAGCGCCAGAGATCGCCAGACAGAGCACAGTCACTTCACGGCAGGGGCATCCTCTGGGAATACAGGACACTAAGAGTTTATATGAAGGACTTTGATATTGTGTTGTACTGTGTCAGAGGAAATTCGAAAAAAGAACATTTATTTATACTCATGAATTTATGAGTCATCTTGGGTATATTTCATATTCATTTTTATACTTGACTAGATGATATTATTTTCAGTATGAAACGCAGGGCGGGCTGAGAACAGCACCTGGGTTCTACCGGACTGTATAGCGGGACGGAGGCTGGGATACAGTCTCTTCCCTTCAGGTGTGTGTGTGTGTTAGTGAAGGTGCAGCGCTGTAACCCCTGTCCTGTGTGTGTACCTTTCCCGATTCGAGTTAATAAATGTGTTGTTCAGCCCCAGTCCTGAGTCCCACGCCTGCTCCATTCCGTACCCAAACCCGCGGTCGATACCGCGTAGTTCAACACCGTTTGATGTTCTGTCGTGATTGTTGACGGTAAAGCTTAGATCTACTTGTTTTTAAATTTGATTATAGGTCCTGTATTTGTTGAGTGACACATGCCAAGCTTAGTAGTTAATGTTTCCATTGAGTTCCAGTACACCCAATAACTATAAATAACAGTTTTTTCTCATGAAATATTGATTCTTAACTATGGCAGCGCGCCAAAAAATATTGCTTTAAATCAAGGACGTCGTGCGGGACGCATACACTGTCCACGCAGTTAATCTTGGTTTTCTTTTACGGCATGTCAGTCATTTCTTTTCTTTGCTCTTAGAAACAATAATGTCCCTTTTTGTGCCTATCTATATGCTTTTGCTTAAACTATGATGTCAAGTTTACTTCATATTCCTCTTCACAACTTTATTTCATCCCACTGAAGGACCAAAACACCATATAATGAAAGAATTGTCAATCGATTGTTTACATACGTACATACGTACATCGTAAAGTTGCTTGAAAGTCTCTAAGATTAGTTGTTTTCGTGAAACTCACCCCTGTTCTTTATCCTTCTGCTCTCACTGTGTTTATTACCGCCATCTACTGTCTCCTCTAACTGTGTATTGTCAGCATGCATATCTTGTGTATTATTTATTGTTGTTGGTTTTGTCATTCTATTAAGACGCCACCTTTCAAGGTGCTATATAAATTAATGTTTATTATTATTATTTTTTTTTTAAAGTTGTACATTCTGACGCCATGAGATTTTTAGATTTTGAGATTCTCATATTTTTGGCTTCTACAGCAAACAGTAACAATGCGCTTGAATGGTTCTGCAAAAGTTTAGCTGTATCTTTAAAGCCATCCTCATCTTTATCAGGTACAAAGAAAAGAAGGTAGGCCGGCTTCTGTTTGGAATGTTTTAGTTAGTTTTAATTTTTTAAACCCCAAGTAAACATATTTTGTGCCTTTCTCTGAACTTTTTTGCATTTCAGTTCAGTTGTTTTTAAGCTTATTTTACAGTTGCTAGGTTCTTGAATTGTGCAGTATTTCTTTTGGGTTTTGTGCAAATCATATTCTAACGGTTGGGGGGAAAAAGCACAGGTGCCATCCCACCATTAAACCCTGAAACTTACCTTAGCCGATTCTTCAACTAAACCAGACATGTTAACTAAGTGTTACAGTATGTTCTTCGAATGTGTGTTAGCCAATCAGATTTCAGGACTGGAATTATTGGTTTTGTAATAGGGAATATAGTATGGAATCACGTATCTAAAGAAATGAATAATGATATTAATTTAAGGATCTGAATATCTAAAAATATGTATCTATATAGCAGGTAGTATTACTGTATTCCACTTTCTTTGTAAATACAGAATAACAGATTCACAACATGAAGCTGTGTCACTCTTCTGGGTAAAAAAAAACGTTTTGAACACCCTGTTTTTAATAAGCTGCTGAGTAAAGAACAGGAATGTTCCTGCTGTCAGTCTTTACCGAAGATATCCCTAATAGTATTAATAATGAATGACCTTGGACAAGCTGTAAACTCAAAGTATTACCCTGGTCCACATTCTTTGTAATCGTCTTTGTAAACAAAAAAACTTTATTTTGTGTGACGATATAAAGTTTTCACGAAACCTCCTCGAGTTGTGAGAACACGTGCCTTGTGTATACAGCACATTGTGAATGTTTTCACAGCCTTCATTTTGTCGTTTTTATGGCATTTTTTGACCACGCACGAATATTCTTATGTCCATATCTTCGCAGGGGAATCAGTGCGAATTGTAATACTAATTAAATGACCGCGGGCACTTTCCACCCCCTCTACATTCTCCGAGTAGAATAGGCTAACCTTCTAATGAAAGACAGTCCACCCTCCCCCACGGAAAGGAAAAGTGCCCGCAGGCAGGCAGTATGGTCAGTAACAGTGAACAGTTTTAACTGCACTGCATCCCAGAGAATACCAGGGCGCATTTTTTCTACTCCCTGGCGGAAACGGGCTTCCATAAGAATCAGTATAGCTTCTGGGAAATCCATTTTTCCTGCATTAAAGTTGAACTCGTTCAGAGCGCCGTACATTGCAAACTCCAAGTGTTTCATTATGAGCTGAAGACCCTCACAGCTGAAGAAAGGATTCACAGCCGAAACAATATTATTAGAGTTCATAAAGCCTGTATTACGTACTATGCCTATGTCTGCAATACACCTTTGCTAGTTAATGCTACAGTACTTCACTTTCTCGGGCGTGATTTTTTTAGGTAAAATCCAGGCTAGCAGGCTTGTTTTGTGATCTTCCTAAGATTGTTGAGCGCGGTGTCTAAAATGTTTCCATATGAAAGGCAGTGACGTCACCATCCTGAGGTGTGTGTAGTAGATCTGTGATGTGGTTGAGCGTGAATTGTGGTTCACAAATTGTAATTCTCCTAAAAAGAGAATTAAAGTTTCACATAACAAGGCATGAGGTGTGCTGGCAGCTGTGGGATGCAGTGGTGGCCTGGCACGTTGAGGTGGGCTTTCAGCTGTGTGTGGTCTGACGCAGTGGTGGCCTGGCACGGTGAGGTGTGCTGGCAGCTGTGTGGTGTGACGCAGTGGTGGCCTGGCACGGTGAGGTGCGCTGGCAGCTGTGTTACGCAGTGGTGGCCTTGCACGCTCAGGTGTTCTGGCAGGTGTGTGATGCAGTGGTGGTCTTGCACGGTGAGGTGCACTGGCAGCTGTGTGGTGTGACACAGTGGTGGCCTGGCATGGTGAGGTGCGCTGGCAGCTGTGTGGTGTGACTCAGTGCTGGCCTGGCATGGTGAGGTACGCTGGCAGCTGTGTGGTGTGACGCATTGGTGGCCGGGTACTTTGAGGTGCGCTGGCAATTCTATGATGAAGTGGTGGCCTGGCACGGTGAGGTGCACTGGCATCTGTGTGGTGTGACACAGTGGTGGCCTGGCACGGTGAGGTGCGCTGGTGGCTGTGTGGTGTGACGCAGTGGCGGCCTGACACGCTGAGGTGCACTGGCTGCTGTGTGGTGTGACGCAGTGGTGGCCTGGCACGGTGAGGTGCACTGGCAGCTGTGTGGTGTGACACAGTGGTGTCCTGGCACGGTGAGTTGTGCTTTCAGCTGTGTGATGCAGTGGCAGCTGGGCACAGTGAGGTGCACTGGCACCTGTGTGGTTTGACGTAGTGGTGGCCTGGCATGGTGAGGTGCGCTGGCAGCTGTGTGATGCAGTGGTGGCCGGGCACGGTGAGGTCTGCTGGCAGCTGTGTGACGCAGTTGTGGCTTGGCACGGTGAGGTGCGCTGGCAGATGTGTGACGTAGTGGTGGCCTGGCACGGTGAGGTGCGCTGGCAGCTGTGTGACACAGCTGTGGCAGAATACGGTGAGGTGCGCTGGCAGCTGCGTGATGCAGCTGTGGCCATGCTCGGTGAGGTGCACTGGCACCTGTGTGACGCAGTGGTGTTCTGGTACGGTGCGCTGCCACCTGTGTGGTGTGATTCAGTAGTGGTCGGGAACTTTGAGGTGCGCTTGCAGCTGTGTGATGCAGTGGTGGCCTGGCACGGTGAGGTGCGTTGGCAGATGTGTGGTGTGACACAGTGGTGTCCTGGCACGGTGAGTTGTGCTTTCAGCTGTGTGATGCAGTGGCTGCTAGGCACAGTGAGGTGCACTGGCACCTGTGTGGTTTGACGCAGTGGTGGCCTGGCACGGTGAGGTGCGCTGGCAGCTGTGCGACGCAGTGGTGGCCTGGCACGGTGAGGTGCGCTGGCATTTGTGTGACGCAGTGTTGGCCGGGCACGGTGAGGTGTGCTGGCAGCTGTGTGACGCAGTGGTTGTCTGGTACGGTGCGCTGCCACCTGTGTGGTGTGATTCAGTAGTGGCCGGGAACTTTGAGGTGCGCTTGGAGCTGTGTGATGCAGTGGTGGCTGGGCATGGTGAGGTGCGCTGGTAGATGTGTGACGCAGCTGTGGCAGGGTTCAGTGAGGTGCGCTGGCGGCTGAGTGGTGTGACGCAGTGGTGACCTGACACGGTGAGGTGCGCTGGCAGCTGTATGGTGTGACTCAGTGGTGGCCTGGCATGGTGAGCTGCGCTGGCAGCTGTGTGGTGTGACGCAGTGGTGGCCTGGCATGGTGAGGTACGCTGGCAGCTGTGTGACGCAGTGGTGGCCTGGCATGGTGAGGTGCGCTGGCAGCTGTATGGTGTGACTCAGTGCTGGCCTGGCATGGTGAGCTGCGCTGGCAGCTGTGTGGTGTGACGCAGTGGTGGCCTGGCATGGTGAGGTGCGCTGGCAGCTGTATGGTGTGACTCAGTGCTGGCCTGGCATGGTGAGCTGCGCTGGCAGCTGTGTGGTGTGACGCAGTGGTGGCCTGGCATGGTGAGGTGCGCTGGCAGCTGTGTGTTGTGATGCCGTGGTGGCTTGGCACGGTGAGGTGCGCTGGCAGCTGTGTGGTGTGACGCAGTGGTGGCCTGGCACGGTGAGGTGTCCTGGCAGCTGTGTGACGCAGTGGTGGCCTTGCACGCTCAGGTGTCCTGGCAGCTGTGTGACACAGTGGTGGCCTGGCACGGTGAGGTGCGCTGGTGGCTGTGTGGTGTGACGCAGTGGCGGCCTGACACGCTGAGGTGCACTGGTAGCTGTGTGGTGTGACGCAGTGGTGGCCTGGCACGGTGAGGTGCACTGGCAGCTGTGTGGTGTGACATAGTGGTGTCCTGGCACGGTGAGTTGTGCTTTCAGCTGTGTGATGCAGTGGCTGCTGGGCACAGTGAGGTGCACTGGCACCTGTGTGGTTTGACGTAGTGGTGGCCTGGTATGGTGAGGTGCGCTGGCAGCTATGTGATGCAGTGGTGGCCGGGCACGGTAAGGTCTACTGGCAGCTGTGTGACGCACTTGTGTCTTGGCACGGTGAAGTGCGATTTCAGCTGTGTGACACAGTGGTGGCCTGGCACAGTGATGTGCGCTGACGGCTGTGTTAAGTGACGCAGTGGTGGCCTGGCATGGTGAGGTGCGCTGGCAGCTGTGTGACGCAGTGGTGGCCTGGCACGGTGAGGTGCGCTGGCAGCTGTGTGGTGTGACGCAGTGGTGGCCTGGCACGGTGAGGTGCGCTGGCAGCTGTATGACGCAGCTGTGGCAGGGTACGGTGAGGTGCGCTGGCAGCTGTGTGACACAGTGGTGGCCTTGCACGGTCAGGTGTGCTGGCAGTTGTATGATGAAGTGGTGGCCGGGCTCGGTGAGGTGTGCTGGCAGCTGTGTGATGCAGTGGTGGCTTGGCACGGTGAGGTGCGCTTTCAGCTGTGTGACTCAGTGGTGGCCTGGCACGGTGAGGTGCGCTGGCGGCTGTGTGGTGTGACTTAGTGGTGGCCTGGCACGGTGAGGTACACTGGCGGCTGTGTGGTTTGACGTAGTGGTGGCCTGTTATGGTGAGGTGCGCTGGCAGCTGTGTGACGCAGTGGTGGCTGGGCACTTTGAGGTGCACTGGCGGCTGTGTGGTTTGACGTAGTGGTGGCCTGGCACGGTGAGGTGCGCTGGTTGCTGTGTGGTGTGACTCAGTGGCGGCCTGGCACGCTGAGGTGCACTGGCAGCTGTGTGGTGTGACGCAGTGGTGGCCTGGCACTGTGAGGTGTGCTGGCAGCTGTGTGACGCAGTGGTGGCCTGGCACGGTGAGGTGTGCTGGCAGATGTGTGGTGTGACTCTGTGGGTGCCTGGCATGGTGAGGTGTGCTGGCAGCTGTGTGGTGTGACGCAGTGGTGGCCTGGCATGGCGAGGTGCACTGGCAGCTGTGTGGTGTGACACAGTGGTGGCCTGGCATGGCGAGGTGCACTGGCAGCTGTGTGGTGTGACACAGTGGTGTCCTGGCACGGTGAGTTGTGCTTTCAGCTGTGTGATGCAGTGGCTGCTGGGCACAGTGAGGTGCTCTGGCAGCTGTGTGACGCAGTGGTGGCCTTGCAGGGTCAGGTGTGCTGGCAGTTGTATGATGAAGTGGTGGCCGGGCACGGTGAGGTGTGCTGGCAGCTGTGTGACGCAGTTGTGGCCTGGTACGGTGAGGTGCGCTGGCAGTTGTGTGATGCAGTGGTGGCCGGGCACAGTGAGGTGCACTCGCAGCTGTGTGGTGTGACGCAGTGGTGTTCATCAGGCACAAGTTCATCAGTGAAAAGACCACTGGCATTTTTCCTTCCCCCTACATTCTCAGAGCAGAATCGAATTTAATATTAGCATAATTTATTACAGTGCTAAGTTTAATATTTTTTATTTACTAATAGTTTATGCTAACACCTAACTTTTTTAACGTGAGAAGTACTAATGTAAGTACCTACTGTACTGTACTTAAGTACTACCATAAGAAGTACTGCTGTATGCAACAAAAAAAAAGGAGTGATGAAACAGCCCTACTCATACAGTATCAGTATCAACAGACATTGTATCAGTATCAGTTCTTGCTTTGTGCTGGGTTTAGGAGTTTTCCAAACATAGTCTTTCAGCTAATGCCATACCATCCTTATTGGATTTAAATCTGGAGATTCGGCTGGAGTTTTCACCCAGTTCACTCGTTCTGCTATAAGCCTCGCCCTTGCTGCTGTGTGTTTCGGATCGTTGTCTTGAAAGAGACTGTGCCTTGATCCATTGTGCTCCCTGATATATGGGGCGGCATGCTGTGTGACCCCGACTTCCTCGAAGAATTCCCGATCCATAATTCCTTCGAAATAAAATTGTTTTTCAAGCAATGTAATGCAAGGTGCTTTCTAACGTTGGGCAATGTGTTTTTTCTCGAAATTTTGTTTCGCGAGAGTAGATAAGTAATTCAAGTGTTTATGATATGTCACTGTTGTGAATGTCTGTGGAGTGTATCTTATTAGCCTGTCCTGACTGGTGGAGCTCATCCAGCTGTGTCTGGATATCTTGGTCAAATATTCGGGTAGTATGTTTTGTCTGTTTAGGGTTCTGTAGCATTCCACACGGCTGGGCAGCTTGTTCCCCCCTCCCTCCCCTCTCTGTGTACAGTAGAGCCTCCTGTCCTGGCTGGTAGAGCTCATCCAGCTGTGTCTGGCTAATATTAAAGCCAGTACTTTAATATTGTTTTCTGTATGTTTATCAATAGTGGGTACTGCCCTAATTCTGTCCTGCACCCGTTGTTAGGTGTTTTTTAGGTGTTGTTAGGGCTTCTACCAAATATGAACACATGGCTTTAAAATGTATACAATTCTAATATTTCCTTTTTTCCCATTGAAAGTATAACATGTGGTGTGAGAAAGAGGTCCTCATTTAATTGCATGAAACTCTGGCACTGGCGCAACAAACTGAACAAAGTTCAAGGGGGTATACGCTTTCTGTAGACACTTTATTTCCTCTTTTTCCATACTCTAAGAAATGATTTGGGAAACCTGTGGGACACTGGAGGTCATTATACATAAGCCTCTTTCTGCACCTTTTAAGCCATTGAAACCTAGTTACAAGCCTTGTTACAAGGTCTAATATTACAGTAGGTGTGGTTTCCGTCTCCTAATTTCTGAGAATGATCAAATTGGGGAATAAGTTGTAGGGAATACCACTCTTGCACTTCTAAGAAAAGACTATCTCAAATGAAACTCGCTATAGAAAGACATCTTGTTGAAAAATTCTTTATTTTTTGTCATTTCTAAAGAAAAAACATTCATCAAGTCCTTCACAAATGTTTTGTTTGTGACTTTCTCTGTTGTTCCCTTTCACACTCAACTGAACTATGTGTTATGTCTTGTAAACGTAATCAAACATTTCAATTGGGTGTGTGGGTTAACACAAACCCATATTGTATGAAACATTCAGTTTTTCATTCACGTTTTTTCTAACAATTGCATCCATGCTAGGACAACACTTTTTACTAAAGTAAATGAAATTGTTCATTAAACAAGACACATTGTTTTAAATGTATGCAATACGACGACACTAAAAACAACACTGAAACTTTTCATTGAAATACTGTACGAGATTGTGCATATTCAATGGATTTCTCCTGGTGCTTTTTTTCATCAGTCTTTTCATATTCTTGTTCTCTACTCAGGTGTCTCCTGTTCCTTTGGTGATGTCTGCTGTACACACATGGTATCATACACTTGAGCAAAGTGTGATACCACCGTTTGTTCTTCTCCTAAAATAAAGATGAACATTGACAAAAGTCAGAAGCACTCTTTTCTTTGACAGACGAACAAAACAATGCAAGAATAACCATACTCTCTGTTCCTTACTCATTTCTACCTACCTGTTTGACCACTTTGTCTGCTTCAGTCAGGACAGGGTGCTGGGGCTGACTCTGAGCAATCTGAGAAGAGCTCTCTGTGATCTTCTCCCCTACAGTGGCTACATTGTACTCTGTTTGAAATCCAGGTATCGCCTCCGGTAAGTTCCTCGGTCCTTTTTGGGACTTGAAAGGGTAGAATCATTTTGTGACTACATTTCATTGTCATGCACTGATATGTTCTGGTTTGTGTTCGATTACTGCAGGCGTTCAAGTACTTTCTTTTTGTTCTAGATTGGCAGTGTTTGAGATGGTAGGAACTTGTCATATTCTCAACTCTGAATGCTCTGTAAACATGCTATTTTAGCAATTCTTAGAAATCTGAAAGCAGTGTTACCTGTATCATTTTTTGTCTTGGTAGTAGTATTGCAGCTCCAACATCAGCACTTAAATAATGGTTTGTGATGTTACTTGTCCTTGGAGTTAGTATACTCCTGAGAAGTCAAGAGAAATCTTACGTAAGCATTAATTATGTTTCACTTTTGAAAGCAAAGTACGTGTCAAGTACTTTGAAGGCATTTGTTGATACTTTTAAGCACTTTCGTTGATTATTATTATCCTTCAATTAGTTATTACAAGTCCAACATTCTCTACATGATCTCACTCCATATTCAGAATGTGGGAATACAATTGTTTTAAGGAAATGCCACTGAATAGATAGTAGCTGCACTCTACAAAGATGAATTTGCTAATTAATCAGTCAGGGACACAGCTTATACTTCAGTAGTCTTAGATCATGTAATGATGATTATTGTACTTTATAACTAGCAAAATCCCCATATCCTGTTCATTGCCCCTTTTTCAGTTATGTGGATTGACTTATCCCTGAAGTGGTTAATTCTCACCTTGACATATCATAGAACAACTGAATCTCTACCAAGGGTGAATGTGTCCTTCCTCTTGATGTCTAAAAGAAAAGGTTAAAATTCATTGAAGCAAAATGCAACAACCCAAAATGTTGGGGAGGTCGTTTCCACAGTTATTTCATATGACAGTGCTTGGAGTGAAACTACATGACTATGGTGAAGAAGAAAAAACACTTTACCTTGTTCCTCCTGACTGATGTCCTTATGCGTGTTTTGCACAGTTGAGCGTTTTGTGTCTTGTCGTCTGTGTAGGCAACAGCCCTCTTCCCTGGGATAGAACTAGATGATATTTAGACACGTTAATTTGACTTCTCCATTGCTCACATTGATGTGGATATGATTATAATGCTCTGTTTTGTGGGCTTCCCAAGAAAACAATAAATCCCTTACTACTTGTTCGAAATGCAGTAGCACAGATCCTAACAAATACAAGAAAGAGAATATCATTCCTGTTTTGAAAAAACTTCACTGGTCACCTGTATTATCTAGGATAAATTTGAAAGTTCTTTTACTTGTTTTTAAAGCTTTAAGCGACCTAGCACGTCTGTACCTTACTGAATGTCTGTCTTCATATGTTCCTATACGTGACCTGAGATCTGCACATACTGGCCTACTGCAAATACCACATGTGAAATGCAGAAAGAGTGGAGAGGCTGCTTTTTGTTTTTATGCTTCTAAATTATGAAACTCACTTCCACTTTTTATTAGGCAGTCAAGCTCGGTACATTGTTTTAAAAAACATTTGAAAATGTTGCTTTTAGTTAAAGTGGTTCTTTGTTCTTTCTATTTCTGTTTCTTTTTTTAGTTCTCTTTAATTGTTCTTATTTTATTACGACTTTCCTAATTTTTATTTATTTAATTGACATGTATGTTGCTTTACTGTATTGCTGTATTTTCCTTTACAACTGAAAGTATATCTCTCAATTTTAATATTTTATTTTTACGCTTGGTTTTTAAAGCACCAAAGCACTATTTGTATGAAAGGTGCTCTATAGATAAAGTTTATTATTATTATTTTTTATATTATTATTATGCTTTGTTACATTTTTGGTTAGGACAAAGATTCTAGTAGAGGTGGCCTCTTTTACCCCGTTCCAAAAAATTGGGAAACTACCTTCAGAATACACTGACAATGACCATCTACTGTCTCCTCTAACTGTGTATTGTCATCATGCATATCTTGTGTATTATTTATTGTAGTTGGTTTTGTCATTCTGTAAAGAAGCCACCTTTCAAGGCACTATATAAAATAATGTTTATTATTATTTACATTTTTCATCGTTAAATCTGGCGAAAACATTCATCAAGTCCTTCACAAATGTTTTGTTTGTGACTTTCTCTGTTGTTCCCTTTCACACTCAACTGAACTATGTGTTATGTCTTGTAAACGTAATCAAACATTTCACTTAGGTGTGTGGGTTAACACAAACCCATATTGTATGAAACATTCAGTTTTTCATTCAAGTTTTTTCTAACAATTGCATCCATGCTAGGACTACAGTAAACAACACTTTTTACTAAAGTAAATGAAATTGTTCATTAAACAAGACACATTGTTTTAAATGTATGCAATACGACGACACTAAAAACAACACTGAAACTTTTCATTGAAATACTGGACGAGATTGTGCATATTCAATGGATTTCTCCTGGTGCTTTTTTCCATCAGTCTTTTCATATTCTTGTTCTCTACTCAGGTGTCTCCTGTTCCTTTGGTGATGTCTGCTGTACACACATGGTATCATACACTTGAGCAAAGTGTGATACCACCGTTTGTTCTTCTCCTAAAATAAAGATGAACGTTGACAAAAGTCAGAAGCACTCTTTTCTTTGACAGACGAACAAAACAATGCAAGAATAACCATACTCTCTGTTCCTTACTCATTTCTACCTACCTGTTTGACCACTTTGTCTGCTTCAGTCAGGACAGGGTGCTGGGGCTGACTCTGAGCAATCTGAGAAGAGCTCTCTGTGATCTTCTCCCCTACAGTGGCTACATTGTACTCTGTTTGAAATCCAGGTATCGCCTCCGGTAAGTTCCTCGGTCCTTTTTGGGACTTGAAAGGGTAGAATCATTTTGTGACTACATTTCATTGTCATGCACTGATATGTTCTGGTTTGTGTTCGATTACTGCAGGCGTTCAAGTACTTTCTTTTTGTTCTAGATTGGCAGTGTTTGAGATGGTAGGAACTTGTCATATTCTCAACTCTGAATGCTCTGTAAACATGCTATTTTAGCAATTCTTAGAAATCTGAAAGCAGTGTTACCTGTATCATTTTTTGTCTTGGTAGTAGTATTGCAGCTCCAACATCAGCACTTAAATAATGGTTTGTGATGTTACTTGTCCTTGGAGTTAGTATACTCCTGAGAAGTCAAGAGAAATCTTACGTAAGCATTAATTATGTTTCACTTTTGAAAGCAAAGTACGTGTCAAGTACTTTGAAGGCATTTGTTGATACTTTTAAGCACTTTCGTTGATTATTATTATCCTTCAATTAGTTATTACAAGTCCAACATTCTCTACATGATCTCACTCCATATTCAGAATGTGGGAATACAATTGTTTTAAGGAAATGCCACTGAATAGATAGTAGCTGCACTCTACAAAGATGAATTTGCTAATTAATCAGTCAGGGACACAGCTTATACTTCAGTAGTCTTAGATCATGTAATGATGATTATTGTACTTTATAACTAGCAAAATCCCCATATCCTGTTCATTGCCCCTTTTTCAGTTATGTGGATTGACTTATCCCTGAAGTGGTTAATTCTCACCTTGACATCTCATAGAACAACTGAATCTCTACCAAGGGTGAATGTGTCCTTCCTCTTAATGTCTAAAAGAAAAGGTTAAAATTCATTGAAGCAAAATGCAACAACCCAAAATGTTGGGGAGGTTGTTTCCACAGTTATTTCATATGACAGTGCTTGGAGTGAAACTACATGACCATGGTGAAGAAGAAAAAACACTTTACCTTGTTCCTCGTGACTGATGTCCTTATGCGTGTTTTGCACAGTTGAGCGTTTTGTGTCTTGTCGTCTGTGTAGGCAACAGCCCTCTTCCCTGGGATAGAACTAGATGATATTTAGACACGTTAATTTGACTTCTCCATTGCTCACATTGATGTGGATATGATTATAATGCTCTGTTTTGTGGGCTTCCCAAGAAAACAATAAATCCCTTACTACTTGTTCGAAATGCAGTAGCACAGATCCTAACAAATACAAGAAAGAGAATATCATTCCTGTTTTGAAAAAACTTCACTGGTCACCTGTATTATCTAGGATAAATTTGAAAGTTCTTTTACTTGTTTTTAAAGCTTTAAGCGACCTAGCACGTCTGTACCTTACTGAATGTCTGTCTTCATATGTTCCTATACGTGACCTGAGATCTGCACATACTGGCCTACTGCAAATACCACATGTGAAATGCAGAAAGAGTGGAGAGGCTGCTTTTTGTTTTTATGCTTCTAAATTATGAAACTCACTTCCACTTTTTATTAGGCAGTCAAGCTCGGTACATTGTTTTAAAAAACATTTGAAAATGTTGCTTTTAGTTAAAGTGGTTCTTTGTTCTTTCTATTTCTGTTTCTTTTTTTAGTTCTCTTTAATTGTTCTTATTTTATTACGACTTTCCTAATTTTTATTTATTTAATTGACATGTATGTTGCTTTACTGTATTGCTGTATTTTCCTTTACAACTGAAAGTATATCTCTCAATTTTAATATTTTATTTTTACGCTTGGTTTTTAAAGCACCAAAGCACTATTTGTATGAAAGGTGCTCTATAGATAAAGTTTATTATTATTATTTTTTATATTATTATTATGCTTTGTTACATTTTTGGTTAGGACAAAGATTCTAGTAGAGGTGGCCTCTTTTACCCCGTTCCAAAAAATTGGGAAACTACCTTCAGAATACACTGACAATGACCATCTACTGTCTCCTCTAACTGTGTATTGTCATCATGCATATCTTGTGTATTATTTATTGTAGTTGGTTTTGTCATTCTGTAAAGAAGCCACCTTTCAAGGCACTATATAAAATAATGTTTATTATTATTTACATTTTTCATCGTTAAATCTGGCGAAAACATTCATCAAGTCCTTCACAAATGTTTTGTTTGTGACTTTCTCTGTTGTTCCCTTTCACACTCAACTGAACTATGTGTTATGTCTTGTAAACGTAATCAAACATTTCACTTAGGTGTGTGGGTTAACACAAACCCATATTGTATGAAACATTCAGTTTTTCATTCAAGTTTTTTCTAACAATTGCATCCATGCTAGGACTACAGTAAACAACACTTTTTACTAAAGTAAATGAAATTGTTCATTAAACAAGACACATTGTTTTAAATGTATGCAATACGACGACACTAAAAACAACACTGAAACTTTTCATTGAAATACTGGACGAGATTGTGCATATTCAATGGATTTCTCCTGGTGCTTTTTTTCATCAGTCTTTTCATATTCTTGTTCTCTACTCAGGTGTCTCCTGTTCCTTTGGTGATGTCTGCTGTACACACATGGTATCATACACTTGAGCAAAGTGTGATACCACCGTTTGTTCTTCTCCTAAAATAAAGATGAACATTGACAAAAGTCAGAAGCACTCTTTTCTTTGACAGACGAACAAAACAATGCAAGAATAACCATACTCTCTGTTCCTTACTCATTTCTACCTACCTGTTTGACCACTTTGTCTGCTTCAGTCAGGACAGGGTGCTGGGGCTGACTCTGAGCAATCTGAGAAGAGCTCTCTGTGATCTTCTCCCCTACAGTGGCTACATTGTACTCTGTTTGAAATCCAGGTATCGCCTCCGGTAAGTTCCTCGGTCCTTTTTGGGACTTGAAAGGGTAGAATCATTTTGTTACTACATTTCATTGTCATGCACTGATATGTTCTGGTTTGTGTTCGATTACTGCAGGCGTTCAAGTACTTTCTTTTTGTTCTAGATTGGCAGTGTTTGAGATGGTAGGAACTTGTCATATTCTCAGCTCTGAATGCTCTGTAAACATGCTATTTTAGCAATTCTTAGAAATCTGAAAGCAGTGTTACCTGTATCATTTTTTGTCTTGGTAGTAGTATTGCAGCTCCAACATCAGCACTTAAATAATGGTTTGTGATGTTACTTGTCCTTGGAGTTAGTATACTCCTGAGAAGTCAAGAGAAATCTTACGTAAGCATTAATTATGTTTCACTTTTGAAAGCAAAGTACGTGTCAAGTACTTTGAAGGCATTTGTTGATACTTTTAAGCACTTTCGTTGATTATTATTATCCTTCAATTAGTTATTACAAGTCCAACATTCTTACATGATCTCACTCCATATTCAGAATGTGGGAATACAATTGTTTTAAGGAAATGCCACTGAATAGATAGTAGCTGCACTCTACAAAGATGAATTTGCTAATTAATCAGTCAGGGACACAGCTTATACTTCAGTAGTCTTAGATCATGTAATGATGATTATTGTACTTTATAACTAGCAAAATCCCCATATCCTGTTCATTGCCCCTTTTTCAGTTATGTGGATTGACTTATGCCTGAAGTGGTTAATTCTCACCTTGACATCTCATAGAACAACTGAATCTCTACCAAGGGTGAATGTGTCCTTCCTCTTAATGTCTAAAAGAAAAGGTTAAAATTCATTGAAGCAAAATGCAACAACCCAAAATGTTGGGGAGGTCGTTTCCACAGTTATTTCATATGACAGTGCTTGGAGTGAAACTACATGACCATGGTGAAGAAGAAAAAACACTTTACCTTGTTCCTCGTGACTGATGTCCTTATGCGTGTTTTGCACAGTTGAGCGTTTTGTGTCTTGTCGTCTGTGTAGGCAACAGCCCTCTTCCCTGGGATAGAACTAGATGATATTTAGACACGTTAATTTGACTTCTCCATTGCTCACATTGATGTGGATATGATTATAATGCTCTGTTTTGTGGGCTTCCCAAGAAAACAATAAATCCCTTACTACTTGTTCGAAATGCAGTAGCACAGATCCTAACAAATACAAGAAAGAGAATATCATTCCTGTTTTGAAAAAACTTCACTGGTCACCTGTATTATCTAGGATAAATTTGAAAGTTCTTTTACTTGTTTTTAAAGCTTTAAGCGACCTAGCACGTCTGTACCTTACTGAATGTCTGTCTTCATATGTTCCTATACGTGACCTGAGATCTGCACATACTGGCCTACTGCAAATACCACATGTGAAATGCAGAAAGAGTGGAGAGGCTGCTTTTTGTTTTTATGCTTCTAAATTATGAAACTCACTTCCACTTTTTATTAGGCAGTCAAGCTCGGTACATTGTTTTAAAAAACATTTGAAAATGTTGCTTTTAGTTAAAGTGGTTCTTTGTTCTTTCTATTTCTGTTTCTTTTTTTAGTTCTCTTTAATTGTTCTTATTTTATTAAGACTTTCCTAATTTTTATTTATTTAATTGACATGTATGTTGCTTTACTGTATTGCTGTATTTTCCTTTACAACTGAAAGTATATCTCTCAATTTTAATATTTTATTTTTACGCTTGGTTTTTAAAGCACCAAAGCACTATTTGTATGAAAGGTGCTCTATAGATAAAGTTTATTATTATTATTTTTTATATTATTATTATGCTTTGTTACATTTTTGGTTAGGACAAAGATTCTAGTAGAGGTGGCCTCTTTTACCCCGTTCCAAAAAATTGGAAAACTACCTTCAGGATACACTGACAATGACCATCTACTGTCTCCTCTGTGTATTGTCATCATGCATATCTTGTGTATTATTTATTGGAGTTGGTTTTGTCATTCTGTAAAGAAGCCACCTTTCAAGGCACTATATAAAATAATGTTTGTTATTATTATTTACATTTTTCGTCGTAAAATCTGGCGAAGAGTCCTAAGAGAATATCAAAGAACACGTTGCTCTTACCTTTCCATTCCAAGAAATACCCTCAGCTCGGATTGCAGAGATTGACCTCTCTGTCTCAAATTCTGAGAAACATAGACTCGATTGAAAAATGACCATTTCCTAAGATTCACATAACATCACCAGTCAACATTTGCCACTTGACATCAATAAAAACCATAGAGTACATGACATTTCCAATCAGTTTTCTTTCAAGGTACAATACCAATCGCCTTGCCAGAAGAGTTATACTGCGGTAGATAAATATTACAAATGTCAGATGCACGCAGTTGTTTGGATTACTATGAAAAGATTGGCAAATATATTTATGTTCATTATATTTCTTGGAGTGACAGAGCTAAAGAGAAAAAAATACTTACCTTTATCTCTGCAGACAGGATCGCAAGGGATTCCCTTATACTGGGTTCCTATATAACAAATAATACTTTATTCAAAAAACATGATATTTCTCTGTCCATTGGCAGCATGATTGTTTATCATTACAGTTTTAGTTAGCTTTAATTTTGTAAACCCCAAGTAAACATAGTTTGTGCCTTTCTCTGAACTTTTTGGCATTTCAATTCAGTTGTTTGTAAGCTTATTTTACAGTTGCTAGGTTGATGAAGTTCCTGAACTGTGCAGTATTTCTTTTGGGTTTGGTGCGAATCATATTCTAGCGGTTGGGGGAAAAAAGCACAGGTGCCATCCCACCATTAAACCCTGAAACTTACCTTAGCCGATTCTTCAACTAAACCAGACATGTTAACTAAGTGTAACAGTATGTTTCAAAGTGTGTATTTTAGCAAACACAACTGAAGTTCTGTTGTCTCCTTGGAGACACCTGGAACTGGTGTGATGCTGGTTCTATGACATCATTCGTTCTAAATGTAAATGCAGGTATTGGCACAACATAGTAAATTGATGTAAAGTTATGGATCCATTTATGATTTTCACTCAGTTTGAAAGAGTTCCTGTCGTGTGGTTAAAGTTTGTGTTACGGAGGGTTAACTGGGGTTCTGGCTACTAGTTAAGCTTGGTCATTCAGTCATCTGGTTCATGAAATAGGAAGCTAAGAGATCTGTGTTTTAGTTTTACTGTTTGTTTTTGTTCCATAGAATAAGAAATGTTTCATTAATATTAGTAATAGAGTAGCTGTTTCTCTAAACAGTGTGTGTCAGTTTGCACTGCAGGTGTGCCAGGTAGAGACCATTTAAGAACCCAAAAATATGCTGTCATTTACTGCCGTGGCTAATTTCTGTTAACCTTGTCTCTCACTCACTTTGATGAGCAAAATGTTCATACATAAAGCATACATTTCTGATTGGTCAGAAGAAGCTTCTTAACATATAAGGTAAAAAGAAAGTCAGAAAGTTAGGCACTTAGGTCAGCCTTAGGCAGTTAACCAAGACCATAATCCGATAAGAAGCTATTCCCTTTCATGTTGCTAAATCACATGTAGGATACATGAGTTACACCTCCACTTAAGAGACCTTAAAGAGACCTTGGCCAGCCAGGAGTGTAGAAAACCGTAAAACAGTTCTTGAGGACCTAATTGTTAACTCTTAACAGGCAAAGGTTCCTTCAGTCCTATGAGAAATATTTTAGAATTGAACTAAAGTGTGTTTCCGATACAGGAGCATATGTCTGTCAGGGCCTGTTGGAGAGGCCCTGCATGAGAACCCCTGGCTGCAGTTCCACATCCCCCTGAAAGTAAATAGAGCCATAAGCACGGAGCTAAGGACACTGCTCCAGGACATGCTGGCTGTCGATCCTGACCAGCGACCAGAAGCCATCCAGCAGAAGAAGCAAGGCAGGCAAGCCATGGCACGAGAGAAAACATCTTTGTAGTGACTGATAGCAAGATGTCCGTGACCAAGGGCAATTCGTCTGAGTAAAGTCTGATTTCATTTTTATGTCCCGAAAGGCCACTGCCTTTGTGCTGTAGATTTCTGATTTAGACGGGCATTTCTATGGACAACTTTGACTTTTCTGTGGGTCCAATGAACATACGTTTTTTAACTTATTCTTTGTTACAGTTTTCGAAAGTTTAAAGACATTCACTGAGTTGACGATAAAGGAAAAGTTTCATCTTTCACCTCTTGGAAGGTAGGCCGGTCAGAGGTACAATATATGTCTTCATGTCTTCATCCTCCATGTTTGTAACTACAGGTTTCACAGTGTTGAGCTAAGACACAAAAACACCTACAAATGGCAGTTCCAAATGTATAAACCTGGGCTGAAAAAGTGTGTACAGTATATACTCTGTGTAGGTCTGATAAAAGTATTCGAGTCAAAGTGTCATATGGATACAAATTCTCATGATTTTGTATTGTGTGTTTTTTCTCTGTTCTGCTTTATTGAAAGAAATCAGATGCTCTTCCTGAAACTTACCTTAGCTGATTCTTCAGCTAAACCAGACAGACTTCTGAAATTCTCAAATATTATCAAATCTTGTTGGTGCAGAGGTGGTGGAGCCCATTACCAACAGACTCACAGCTGAAATTGCTGTGAAAAGGGCTTCTACCAAATATTAACATGTGGGTGAAAATGTATACAATTGTAATATTTCCTTTTTTCCCATTGAAAGTATAACATATGTGGTGTGAGATAGAGGTCCTCATTTAATTGCATGAAACTCTGGCACTGGCGCAACAAACTGAACAAAGTTCAAGGGGGTATACGCTTTCTGTAGACACTTTATTTCCTCTTTTTCCATACTCTAAGAAATGATTTGGGAAACCTGTGGGACACTGGAGGTCATTATACATGAGCCTCTTTCTGCACCTTTTAAGCCATTGAAACCTAGTTGCCTTGTTACAAGGTCTAATATTACAGTAGGTGTGGTTTCCGTCTCCTAATTTCTGAGAATGATCAAATTGGGGAATAAGTTGTAGGGAATACCACTCTTGCACTTCTAAGAAAAGACTATCTCAAATGAAACTCACTATAGAAAGACATCTTGTTGAAAAGTTCTTTATTTTTTGTCATTTCTAAAGAAAAAACATTTTTCAAGTCCTTCACAAATGTTTTGTTTGTGACTTTCTCTGTTGTTCCCTTTCACACTCAACTGAACTATGTGTTATGTCTTGTAAACGTAATCAAACATTTCACTTAGGTGTGTGGGTTAACACAAACCCATATTGTATGAAACATTCAGTTTTTCATTCAAGTTTTCTCTAACAGTTGCATCCATGCTAGGACTACAGTAAACAACACTTTTTACTAAAGTAAATGAAATTGTTCATTAAACAAGACACATTGTTTTAAATGTATGCAATACGACGACACTAAAAACAACACTAAAACTTTTCATTGAAATACTGGACGAGATTGTGCATATTCAATGGATTTCTCCTGGTGCTTTTTTTCATCAGTCTTTTCATATTCTTGTTCTCTACTCAGGTGTCTCCTGTTCCTTTGGTGATGTCTGCTGTACACACATGGTATCATACACTTGAGCAAAGTGTGATACCACCGTTTGTTCTTCTCCTAAAATAAAGATGAACATTGACAAAAGTCAGAAGCACTCTTTTCTTTGACAGACGAACAAACAATGCAAGAATAACCATACTCTCTGTTCCTTACTCATTTCTACCTACCTGTTTGACCACTTTGTCTGCTTCAGTCAGGACAGGGTGCTGGGGCTGACTCTGAGCAATCTGAGAAGAGCTCTCTGTGATCTTCTCCCCTACAGTGGCTACATTGTACTCTGTTTGAAATCCAGGTATCGCCTCCGGTAAGTTCCTCGGTCCTTTTTGGGACTTGAAAGGGTAGAATCATTTTGTGACTACATTTCCTTGTCATGCACTGATATGTTCTGGTTTGTGTTCGATTACTGCAGGCGTTCAAGTACTTTCTTTTTGTTCTAGATTGGCAGTGTTTGAGATGGTAGGAACTTGTCATATTCTCAACTCTGAATGCTCTGTAAACATACTATTTTAGCAATTCTTAGAAATCTGAAAGCAGTGTTACCTGTATCATTTTTTGTCTTGGTAGTAGTATTGCAGCTCCAACATCAGCACTTAAATAATGGTTTGTGATGTTACTTGTCCTTGGAGTTAGTATACTCCTGAGAAGTCAAGAGAAATCTTACGTAAGCATTAATTATGTTTCACTTTTGAAAGCAAAGTACGTGTCAAGTACTTTGAAGGCATTTGTTGATACTTTTAAGCACTTTCGTTGATTATTATTATCCTTCAATTAGTTATTACAAGTCCAACATTCTCTACATGATCTCACTCCATATTCAGAATGTGGGAATACAATTGTTTTAAGGAAATGCCACTGAATAGATAGAAGCTGCACTCTACAAAGATGAATTTGCTAATTAATCAGTCAGGGACACAGCTTATACTTCAGTAGTCTTAGATCATGTAATGATGATTATTGTACTTTATAACTAGCAAAATCCCCATATCCTGTTCATTGCCCCTTTTTCAGTTATGTGGATTGACTTATCCCTGAAGTGGTTAATTCTCACCTTGACATCTCATAGAACAACTGAATCTCTACCAAGGGTGAATGTGTCCTTCCTCTTAATGTCTAAAAGAAAAGGTTAAAATTCATTGAAGCAAAATGCAACAACCCAAAATGTTGGGGAGGTCGTTTCCACAGTTATTTCATATGACAGTGCTTGGAGTGAAACTACATGACCATGGTGAAGAAGAAAAAACACTTTACCTTGTTCCTCCTGACTGATGTCCTTATGCGTGTTTTGCACAGTTGAGCGTTTTGTGTCTTGTCGTCTGTGTAGGCAACAGCCCTCTTCCCTGGGATAGAACTAGATGATATTTAGACACGTTAATTTGACTTCTCCATTGCTCACATTGATGTGGATATGATTTTATTGCTCTGTTTTGTGAGCTTCCCAAGAAAACAATAAATCCCTTACTACTTGTTCGAAATGCAGTAGCACAGATCCTAACAAATACAAGAAAGAGAATATCATTCCTGTTTTGAAAAAACTTCACTGGTCACCTGTATTATCTAGGATAAATTTGAAAGTTCTTTTACTTGTTTTTAAAGCTTTAAGCGACCTAGCACGTCTGTACCTTACTGAATGTCTGTCTTCATATGTTCCTATACGTGACCTGAGATCTGCACATACTGGCCTACTGCAAATACCACATGTGAAATGCAGAAAGAGTGGAGAGGCTGCTTTTTGTTTTTATGCTTCTAAATTATGAAACTCACTTCCACTTTTTATTAGGCAGTCAAGCTCGGTACATTGTTTTAAAAAACATTTGAAAATGTTGCTTTTAGTTAAAGTGGTTCTTTGTTCTTTCTATTTCTGTTTCTTTTTTTAGTTCTCTTTAATTGTTCTTATTTTATTACGACTTTCCTAATTTGTATTTATTTAATTGACATGTATGTTGCTTTACTGTATTGCTGTATTTTCCTTTACAACTGAAAGTATATCTCTCAATTTTAATATTGTATTTTTACGCTTGGTTTTTAAAGCACCAAAGCACTATTTGTATGAAAGGTGCTCTATAAATAAAGTTTATTATTATTCTTTTTAATATTATTATTATACTTTGTTACATTTTTGGTTAGGACAAAGATTCTAGTAGAGGTGGCCTCTTTTACCCCGTTCCAAAAAATTGGAAAACTACCTTCAGAATACACTGACAATGACCATCTACTGTCTCCTCTAACTGTGTATTGTCATCATGCATATCTTGTGTATTATTTATTGTAGTTGGTTTTGTCATTCTGTAAAGAAGCCACCTTTCAAGGCACTATATAAAATAATGTTTGTTATTATTATTTACATTTTTCATCGTAAAAGCTGGCGAGGAGTCTTAAGAGAATATCAAAGAACTCTTACCAAAGTTGCTCTTACCTTTCCATTCCAAGAAATGCCCTCAGCTCGGATTGCAGAGATTGACCTCTCTGTCTCAAATTCTGAGAAACATAGACTCGATTGAAAAATGACCATTTCCTAAGATTCACATAACATCACCAGTCAACATTTGCCACTTGACATTGAAGAATGATGTGAAGACAGGGGTTTGAATTTAATCCTTTCTGTAGGGGGTTTAGACTTCTAAGTCACAAGCTGGGGTTTATGGCAGGAAAGGGGGTTAACTGATAAGGACTGCAGATGCAAGCTAGGAACCCCCCTGGGTGTAATCTTAAACTGACCATTTGTCCAGAACATCGTAAACTGGCCAAATACCATGAACCCCCCTCTTTACCATCAGACCAAGTGACGTCAGAAACGGAGAAGAAAACACTATATAACCCAAAAGTTTGTAACAGTACGGCGAACAATACTTCGGTTTTGTTGTTTCTTGCGGGAAACAAGACTTCGGCTTTATTGTTCCTTGCATGCAATAAACTCATTTGTTTTACTTCATCTCGTGATCAAGAACCTTATTTCTTCTGTTACAACAGTCCCCTACAAGTCTGATGTGCCCTACCGCTGAGCAATTTCCATATGAGAATAGCCAGAGTGGAAACCCTCAGCTGGTGCCCTGTGAACTGTGTCACAGGAAGTTTGCTGTAGAGAGGTTGGAGAAACACAGCAAGATCTGCAAGAAGCTTCAGAATTCAAAGAGGAAGGTTTTTGACTCTTTCAAGCACAGGGCCAAGGGAACAGAACTGGAGACATACATCCATAAGAAGAAGGTTAGACCGCCAATCGTGGTAAGGGCTATCCTTAAACTCTTTCCAAGCTTCCCTTGTTTTCTCCTAGAGTCAGACTCAGCTTATAAATCAATGTAAACAATAAATAAGTGTTTTATGAAGTACTCTTCTGAAAAACTGCCGCAAAGGCACATTTGCCAGACAGAATAAATGGGTCTTAGTGACTTCTGAATTCTGTTGTAAAAATCTACATGAGATATCAAGCAAATAGCACTCACGGGAAACAAAACCATAACTAAATTGTACTCTCTACCCAATGACATGAAAGGTAGGCCCAGAAAGCTAAGTTATTACTGTATTGATATTTTCTTGCCTTGTGAATGGTTTGTGACCAGACTGTGTACGCAGTGCTAGTCTGGACTTTTTCTGGAAGCTGTTTCATTGGTTTCATTTCCTGTTCCCAGCTGAGAAAGAACAACTGGAGGCAGAAGCACGAGGATTTCATTCGGAGCATCAAATAGGCCAGGGAGGTGCAGCAGGTGATCACGCAAGGAGGGAAGGTTGTGAACCTGCCCCAGCCCCCCGTGCCCTGCCCTCACTGCGGCCGGCGCTTTGCCCCCAGGCCGGCACAGAGGCACATCCCCAAGTGTCAGCACATCAGGAGCCGCCCTCCTCCTCCTCCTCACAGATGAAAACTGATGTGAAGAAGAGTAAAAGAGTCATGATCTTGGCTCACGACTCACATCCTGCTTTTTCTTTTTAGAAATATATTTAGCACAGTTCATCCGTATGATGATAAAAAAAATGTTACCTTGTTTTAATAAAATGATTTTTTTTTTGGTGGACTGATGTTTGCGTAACTGTGGTTATTTCAGTTTTTTTCCCTTGCGAAAATGTGTGTCGACCGTGAAAATAAATTTCAAGCTGTTCTTATCATTCATACACCTTGACCTCCTAAAAATAATTGTTCAACCTGGAACGTACAATTAGCAGGCAATAGAACAGGTCACATTGGCCTTGGAACCATCAAAAAGTAGTATTCACACATTCTCTGCATCAATTTTCCTTTAAAACAACTGAAAAAGCAAGGTAAAGTGTGATTGATTTTTTTAATGAAAGTTATTTGATTTAATTTATTTAATTTTCATAATATTTGAAACATGTTGGGATGAATGTGACTCAATATTATCTGCAGCTCTTACACTCCAGGCACCTGATAAAGTGGAACGCAGTGTCTTTGACTTACATGGCGCTCAGCTCTTCCTCAGTCCCAGCAGAAGCAGCAGCCTCCGGGTCCTGCCTCATGCACAGCTTAAAATGCAACACCGAGTAATACAACAAACAACAGGGAAAACCATTCACGATCAGACACATCCGTTGATTGCTGGCTCTCAGTAAAGTGACATTGCTGTGGTCCACGCATGAATCTGTTTTCTAAGTGCCTTATCCAATACAGTGTTGAGGCCAGTTTTCCCAGAAGCCATCTAAAGGGGAACACACAATAACTTGTAAAACCTCCAATTTACATCACAAAATAGACTACATTTCAAGGTTAAAGAATTACCATGTTCTGCGATTCAGAACGAGGCAGCAAAACTTCCTGTAATCTGATGTGGCCCTGTGACATTGTAAAGGAGCAGGCTTGTGAATACATCTCGTTTAATCCAATGGAAATATTGCTCTCAACTTTTTTACGTTTTTGCCAATAAATAATATTACATTGTTAACTCTGCATAAAGAACCTTGGAATGGAACGTTTTTTGCAGTGAAATGTTTGCTGCATAACCTATACCTTTTCTCTCCTACATCACATTGCATTAGTCATTACAGTGATTAGTGAGCAAGAAGGGCTGCATCACATCGCAATTTGTGTGGAACTGGAATGCGAATTTGTTACAACATGGCGTAACTTACAGTACTTTCACAAAATTCATGATTTTGTGCTCAATTTTGAGTTTGTAAAGTTTTTCTATAATGTCAATGATTTTATTTTGTGACTGAATTTAAATACTTTTGTGTCTGCAAAATTGGGACTGTAGTTCCACCTTAACCTACTAGTACTGTATGTCTTTGGACTGTGGGAAGAAACTGGAGCACCTGGAAGAAATCCACACAAATGAAGGGAGAACATACAATTCCATCCAGACTGCACCCCAGGAATTGAACCCAGGACCCCAGCTCTGTGAACCACAGTGCCACCTCATTGCTATAGTCACTATAATTAATGTCAAAACTCATTTGCAAATGAGCAGCCTGGGATCCAAAAGGATCAAGACAAGGATCCAAACAAAGCACTATCCCAAAGCTTGGCTTTGTACAGTATATCATACAGGGCTTGATGCAGAAGGCAGATAATCTAAGTCCATGCAATAATTGCTAAGGGAAAGTGACTTTGTGTTTTTGGAGGGAAGTCACTCAACATGGAGCTGTGTTAGTGAAATGATTGTTCTGATGTACGGCTGATGTCCAAACACTGAAAACATGATTGTGTATGCAATCGCACTCCTGAGCTCCATTGGGTATGGTTAAAATAACTTTTTATAGTTCATCACATTCAAAGTGTGTGTACTTGATGAAAGTGTAACACGCATTTGGAGGAGTTATTCAGGATTTTCTTTCATTCAACTATTTCAAGACCCATTATTTTCAGATGTTGTAGTATACGTGAATAATGAAAGGCCTTCATATTACACAATGAAGGAATGACTTCGCAGGTGTGAAGAATAAAAGATTAATTCAGCTCACTTTGGGGAGTTTCACAATGGCCCTCCTTAAAGAAATGTGGGTTTGATTAAAGGAGTGAAGAAAAAGCACTGAATAATATTTGCTTCTGTAAACGTAATCATCTCAAAATATGGTTAAAGAAATTGAAGAAGGTTAAACATAATCCAAAACGTATAAGGTCAATTTAAGTACAACCAGAATTCTAGTGTTTATGCAATGCATCTGTGGGTTGATATGAAATACGGCTGTTCTTAAACTAAACGAGGTTATCGAGAGCATATTCCGAGTACAGATGTGGCCAGTTGTACTGTGAACTGCGAGGACCGTATCTTATCCTGAACTGGCTGTGCGAATACCGTCCTCTGCTGGCAGAAGGAATAGATTACAACGGCACTGTATTGGCGATTAGTCCTATTGCTAGAATATTGAAACAATAAGGAGTCCGCAGAGTCAAGCAATGCTGAATGAACAAGTACCTGAAATTCATTAGGATTTTGTGTATTGATTACAAATAGGTGTGAAATTCTCATGTACAGTGGTATTCATGGATTCTTTACACAAGCAGCCGTTGTTATGATACTTTCGTAATCTGAATATAAATCTGTTATCTACTTGAAACTGTAATTATTGAATAGATTAATGTCTTTGAAATGCTTCATTAACTGGGCAGTTTCCATGTTTGGAAATGTTTTTATTTTGATTGCTGATTGCTAGATACTGTATGTTTAATAGGCATGCTGTTAATATTTTCTACAAATAAGACAGTTATGCTGTAGTAAGTTCTATATAAGTTATATAACATAAGTTATATTTTGTTCTGAGGTCAATTTGAATCTCATACTAAATTACTGGTGTTCTTTTATCTGAGAAACACTACCTGATTGATCACCTGATGTCTAGAAATTAGCATGCACAGTAGCCCAGCGTTTAGCATTGCTAGCTCACAGTGCTGAGGCCCTGGGTACACTTCTGGACCTGGGGTTCTATCTGTATGGAGCTTGTATGTTCTCCCCATGTTTGCATGAGTTTGCTTTGGGTGCTCCGGCTTCCTCCCACAGTTCAAAGAACTACTGGTAGGTTAATTGGCTTCTGGGATAATTGGTGAGTGTCTGTGTCTTCCCTGCATTGGACTACCATCCAGTCCCAGGTATCTCCTGCTTATTACTTTCTGAGGCTCTGGCTCCCCCGTGCCCCGCGACCCCCTGACCCCCTGACCCTGAATTGGATGAAGCGGTTAGAAAATGGGTGGTTTCTGTTATGCTCTGGTCATGCTCTGCCATAGCAACAACTTGTAAAAAATGCAGATGCTAGGATTTAACTCAAAGAAGGAGCTCAGATCACTGTGTTGGCATCGCTGTACAGGTGTCCGGTTTGTTTTAGAACATGTGCTAAAATCTTATTTACTCACTTCTAGACTTTTTACCCCCCATATCAGCCTGCAGGTGCACAGTGGTCTGTGGACACCCTCCTTGCTCTGTCGTAAAACAGGAAATAAAAAGCAACTGGTTTTGACTTTAATGCACTGAGACTGTGGAACTCACAGAACTCTCTTGTCAGAAAGGCAGCTTCTAACAGCTTTTAAGTGAAGACTAAGAACACTTTTCTATTTTATTCAAATAGATTATATATGTTTTGTTTAAATATATGTTATAAATGTTAAAACGACAGCTCGTATAAGCTTGTATTTTTACCTTTCGATCATTTTTATAATTGCTTTGAGTTGCTTTTACCACGATAAACAGTACAAAATATGAGGTGTTGAACTTGTCAAAAGTTTTAAAGCGCTTTATGACGTAAAGTGTGATGACAGTCCTTGGCGGTCTATGTAACAATTCTTCTTGAAGTAGGTCATCGGGCCAACAGTATATAAACATTACAGCTCAAGTGCTTTTGTATCTGAACGCTTTTAGGTAAGTAATTTAGCAGCTGCGGTATTAATCGTGATTTTAATGGCAAATTCAATTGCAGGTAAAATAAAAATGGCGGATAACTTTCTTTCTAGCTTCGTGAAGCGGTCGCGCCACATTATACATATATACAATAATAAGAAACATAATATGTACAGGAGAATTTTTCACTTTAAGCTGGCATTATCCAGAACCGGGTCAGGGCCCGGACCCGGACCGTGCAGTGTGGTCCGTCGGCCTTCTAAAGATGTTTAGGAGATCGAGGCGCCCTTGGATTTGATTAGAAACTTGCATAATTTCTTAACTTGACCCCATTATCCTAAAAAAAAAACGGCCAGGCCAAGACCAAAGCATGAAGGCTGCGAGGATCGGGGGACTCTCATTTTTGGTCACAGCGTACAGTAGTAGATCAGTAACCTCTGTTTATCGTGATAACCTTTAATTATTTTCCAGTACTTTTTTAAATGATAAAACACATTGTCTCGCCAGTTTTGCTAAAGATACGGTTTTAGTGTTTACGCATAAATTTGTAAGCCGTAGGTTTAAATCTCGTGGTCTTATTTTCTGCATTTTCATCGTAAGGGAAGGCGCTCGTTTGCGATTTACGCGCTGAACATTGTAAGCAGAGGAGCCTTAAGGCACAGCCTCGCCTTAACACCATCGTTTGCATTGTTATTGTCATCCAGAAAAGCAGTCGTAAGAAAATGAATCTGTGCCGGCTCCGAACATTACAAAAACTATATCTAGACTGCAAATACATCCCAATCTTACTATCAACACGTTTTAAGAGCGCTCTCCTTTCCACCGGTATACAAGCTAAGAGAGAAATGTTGGAAATCCCATCTGAAGTAGCCCTCGTCTCAGCTTCGGAGCTGTGAGCGATGGGGATCATAATTAAAAGGGGTACAGTTACTTTGAAAATGTGTATGTGATACTTAAATTTAAATAAAATAAAAAGATAAATTATATAACACAGACTGCTATCTATGTCCATGTGTTTAAGACGTATGAATCGGTTTTAAAACAGGCACACCCCTTTACTTCTCACAAATCCAACTGGAGTCTCAGTCCGTCGTCGCGATGAATTAGGAGCTCAGATGTAGGCTAAGTGATTGCAATTTACTTATTTAAAAGAACCACTTCAAATCAAAAGGGAGACATTTTGTAATGGTAGTTATCGTATTATACAGTATACGTAATTGTAGATATACAGTACATAAAGGGTATGAATAGGTGTGAGCTTTTACTGTATATTTAATATTTTATCTGACCCATTTGTAGAAACCGCCTACTCAGATTTAGTTAAGTGGTCTGCCACCATAAAGACAGAAAAATATAATGACATCCTGTTACATTAACTGTAAAATAAACGCCGTAACTGCGGCCATATGAAAATTTGGATAAAGATTATACAAACATCCTAAGGAGCTCTATGACATATGAGCGTCGTAATAATGGTTGGTGACCTGACATAACAGTGCTCCCTGAATTACGTGATCTGTATTTACCCAAATACAGATATATCACATAGGGAGATGCAGTCAAACATTGCATTGCTATCGTCGTGGTGAACTATTTCTCCGCTGTTTGAGACTTGTTTGGTAAGTGTCATCAAATATTCTTGTCAATTTGTAGCGAAATCGATATACTGTATCATAATCCTTCAGCTATCTTTAATGTAGTGAAACCGCTAATTAATATTGATAAATTCCCTTATTCACAGTGACTTTTGCTCAAACCCCTGTTGCATAATGGGTTAATTGTATATAAAAAACATTTATATCATAGATATAATACAAGCTTTGAAATGAAATAGTACATTTCCAGGTTTCAGTTAAACATTTTTAAAAAAGCTCATGACTTTAAGCATTCTGAACATTGAGAATGTTATTTGGGAAACAAATGTTTATTATAATGTTTATGTTTAGGATCTGTCTCCTACTGAGTCAGCATGCAGCATTCAACACCATTAGGTTTAATATTAAAAAGTTGTGTATTTCCTGAATTGTTTTTTTTATTCTTTTCTATTAGACCATACTAGACTGTGCAGGATATCATTTATTTGCCATTTTTGCCTTTTCCAGATACCTGGGAAACAAAGCTCATATCTCATTTGCCAATGGAGCCCAGTCCTAAGCCTGGTGCTCTGTCCCCCTCCCCGAAGGACACAGACTCGAATCGACCCGCGCCCTTAAGGCGACAGGATCTGATCTCCACGTACTGCCCGCCTCCCAAGATACAGCTTCTGAAGGACACCTTCCAAGAGAAACTGATGCAGGAAAAGGAGAAAAAAATGATCGCCATATACAATCGACGGCAGGAGGCGGCTCTACAGAAGATGAGAAAATCTTTCCAATATGTGAAATACGCTGCGGAGAAGAAGACGGGGAACAGCTATCGCTTCCAAACCCAACAGGGCCCCGAGAAGAACATTGTGGGGTATGATCGGTCTGACCCCCTGAAGCCTATGGGTAACAGGAAAGTCTCCGGCCCTGGTGAGGTTCCGGCTGTGGACCGCCCGGAAGCACAGAGTGATTCCTTGTTTGCCCCCACCCCGCCTCAGGATGGTCATGAGAGGCCCTGCGAGAGGCCGGGCAGGAGGGACTCAAGAGTACGCAAACCTAAGGACAGGACTGTCCTCCCCATGGTGGCGACCCCTCCAGGGCAATGCCCTTCTCATGCCAATGGGAAGGAGCACTTTCAGTTGCAAGAGGAGCTACGAAATGTGGCCGAGGCAGAGGCCGCGCTGAAGGAGGAGCATCGCCGGAGGGAGGCCAGTCTGCAGGATGTGATGCGCCGGAAGGAGGCCATGATGAAGGACGAGATTCGCCAGAAGGAGGCCATGATGCAGGCGAAGCTCTTTAGAGCTCAGGAGGAGCTGAGGATGGTTCAGAGAAAGATGGAAGACTCCAGAGAGGTGGCCGGAAGGGAAAATAGAGGACTCCTGACCCGAAGGAAGACACTCCAGGCGAGGCAGAGCGAGCTTCGCCCCAGAGGACCGTGGGCCAACCACTGCTCTAAGGCCGTGCCTCTTCTGACCTGCAGAATGGAGAAGCAAAAATCCTTCACTCCAAGGAAAGCCCTTCCTTTCAGAGGAGACAACCTTGATTATGGTTCTCCAATGGAAGACGGCGGATGCGCAGAATCGCACTTTCCCTCTGCGCTTTCCCATCAGGAGAGACGTCAAGTGAGCCCTTGCAGCCGTGGGCTAGAAGACGTCCCCTGTGGAAGGAGAAAGTACCTCAAGAAAGCAAGGCTCCCTGAAAGTGACGTGTCAGCGGCACAGGCCGCGCAGGCCCACTTCAGAAATAACACCGCATGTCTGGATGAACAAACTCTGTCAGTGGAAAACAGATATTTGTCCCCTACAAGTCTGATGTGCCCTATCGCTGAGCAATTTCCATATGAGAATAGCCAGAGTGGAAACCCTCAGCTGGTGCCCTGTGAACTGTGTCACGGGAAGTTTGCTGTAGAGAGGTTGGAGAAACACAGCAAGATCTGCAAGAAGCTTCAGAATTCAAAGAGGAAGGTTTTTGACTCTTTCAAGCACAGGGCCAAGGGAACAGAACTGGAGACATACATCCATAAGAAGAAGGTTAGACCGCCAATCGTGGTAAGGGCTATCCTTAAACTCTTTCCAAGCTTCCCTTGTTTTCTCCTAGAGTCAGACTCAGCTTATAAATCAATGTAAACAATAAATAAGTGTTTTATGAAGTACTCTTCTGAAAAACTGCCGCAAAGGCACATTTGCCAGACAGAATAAATGGGTCTTATTGACTTCTGAATTCTGTTGTAAAAATCTACATGAGATATCAAGCAAATAGCACTCACGGGAAACAAAACCATAACTAAATTGTACTCTCTACCCAATGACATGAAAGGTAGGCCCAGAAAGCTACGTTATTACTGTATTGATATTTTCTTGCCTTGTGAATGGTTTGCGACCAGACTGTGTACGCAGTGCTAGTCTGGACTTTTTCTGGAAGCTGTTTCATTGGTTTCATTTCCTGTTCCCAGCTGAGAAAGAACAACTGGAGGCAGAAGCACGAGGATTTCATTCGGAGCATCAAATAGGCCAGGGAGGTGCAGCAGGTGATCACGCAAGGAGGGAAGGTTGTGAACCTGCCCCAGCCCCCCGCGAATCCAAACCCCGACTACGTGCCCTGCCCTCACTGCGGCCGGCGCTTTGCCCCCAGGCCGGCACAGAGGCACATCCCCAAGTGTCAGCACATCAGGAGCCGCCCCCCTCCTCCTCCTCACAGATGAAAACTGATGTGAAGAAGAGTAAAAGAGTCATGATCTTGGCTCATGACTCACGTCCTGCTTTTTCTTTTTAGAAATATATTTAGCACAGTTCATCCGTATGATGATAAAAAAAATGTTACCTTGTTTTAATAAAATGATTTTTTTTTGGTGGACTGGTGTTTGCGTAACTGTGGTTATTTCAGTTTTTTTCCCTTGCGAAAATGTGTGTCGACCGTGAAAATAAATTTCAAGCTGTTCTTATCATTCATACACCTTGACCTCCTAAAAATAATTGTTCAACCTGGAACGTACAATTAGCAGGCAATAGAACAGGTCACATTGGCCTTGGAACCATCAAAAAGTAGTATTCACACATTCTCGGCATCAATTTTCCTTTAAAACAACTGAAAAAGCAAGGTAAAGTGTGATTGATTTTTTTAATGAAAGTTATTTGATTTAATTTATTTAATTTTCATAATATTTGAAATATGTTGGGATTAATGTGACTCAATATTATCTGCAGCTCTTACACTCCAGGCACCTGATAAAGTGGAACGCAGTGTCTTTGCCTTACATGGCGCTCAGCTCTTCCTCAATCCCAGCAGAAGCAGCAGCCTCCGGGTCCTGCCTCATGCACAGCTTAAAATGCAACACCGAGTAATACAACAAACAACAGGGAAAACCATTCACGATCAGACACATCCGTTGATTGCTGGCTCTCAGTAAAGGGACATTGCTGTGGTCCACGCATGAATCTGTTTTCTAAGTGCCTTATCCAATACAGTGTTGAGGCCAGTTTTCCCAGAAGCCATCTAAAGGGGAACACACAATAACTTGTAAAACCTCCAATTTACATCACAAAATAGACTACATTTCAAGGTTAAAGAATTACCATGTTCTGCGATTCAGAACGAGGCAGCAAAACTTCCTGTAATCTGATGTGGCCCTGTGACATTGTAAAGGAGCAGGCTTGTGAATACATCTCGTTTAATCCAATGAAAATATTGCTCTCAACTTTTTTACGTTTTTGCCAATAAATAATATTACATTGTTAACTCTGCATAAAGAACCTTGGAATGGAACGTTTTTTGCAGTGAAATGTTTGCTGCATAACCTATACCTTTTCTCTCCTACATCACATTGCATTAGTCATTACAGTGATTAGTGAGCAGGAAGGGCTGCATCACATCGCAATTTGTGTGGAACTTGAATGCGAATTTGTTACAGCATGGCGTAACTTACAGTCCTTTCACAAAATTCATGATTTTGTGCTCAATTTTGAGTTTGTAAAGTTTTCTATAATGTCAATGATTTTATTTTGTGACTGAAATTAAATGATTTTGTGTCTGCAAAATTGGGACTGTAGTTCCACCTTAACCTACTAGTACTGTATGTCTTTGGACTGTGGGAAGAAACTGGAGCACCTGGAAGAAATCCACACAAATGAAGGGAGAACATACAATTCCATCCAGACTGCACCCCAGGAATTGAACCCAGGACCCCAGCTCTGTGAACCACAGTGCCACCTCATTGCTATAGTCACTATAATTAATGTCAAAACTCATTTGCAAATGAGCAGCCTGGGATCCAAAAGGATCAAGACAAGGATCCAAACAAAGCACTATCCCAAAGCTTGGCTTTGTACAGTATATCATACAGGGCTTGATGCAGAAGGCAGATAATCTAAGTCCATGCAATAATTGCTAAGGGAAAGTGACTTTGTTTTTGGAGGGAAGTCACTCAACATGGAGCTGTGTTAGTGAAATGATTGTTCTGATGTACGGCTGATGTCCAAACACTGAAAACATGATTGTGTATGCAATCGCACTCCCGAGCTCCATTGGGTATGGTTAAAATAACTTTTTATAGTTCATCACATTCAAAGTGTGTGTATCTGATGAAAGTGTAACACGCATTTGGAGGAGTTATTCTGGATTTTCAACTATTTCAAGACCCATTATTTTCAGATGTTGTAGTATACGTGAATAATGAAAGGCCTTCATATTACACAATGAAGGAATGACTTTGCAGGTGTGAAGAATAAAAGATTAATTCAGCTCACTTTGGGGAGTTTCACAATGGCCCTCCTTATAGAAATGTGGGTTTGATTAAAGGAGTGAAGAAAAAGCACTGAATAATATTTGCTTCTGTAAACGTAATCATCTCAAAATATGGTTGAAGAAATTGAAGAAGGTTAAACATAATCCAAAACGTATAAGGTCAATTTAAGTACAACCAGAATTCTAGTGTTTATGCAATGCATCTGTGGGTTGATATGAAATATGGCCGTACTTAAACTAAACGAGGTTATCGAGAGCATATTCCGAATACGGCTTTGGCCAGTTGTACTGTGAACTGCGAGGACCGTATCTTATCCTGAACTGGCTGTGCGAATACCGTCCTCTGCTGGCAGAAGGAATAGATTACAACGGCACTGTATTGACGATTAGTCCTATTGCTAGAATATTGAAACAACAAGGAGTCCGCGGAGTCAAGCAATGCTGAATAAACAAGTACCTGAAATTCAATAGGATTTTGTGTATTGATTACAAATAGGTGTGGAATTCTCATGTACAGTGGTATTCATGGATTCCTTACACAAGCAGCAGTTGTTATGATGCTTTCGTAATCTGAATATAAATCTGTTATCTACTTAAAACTGTAATTATTGAATAGATTAATGTCTTTGAAATGCTTCATTAACTGGGCAGTTTCCATGTTTGGAAATGTTTTTATTTTGATTGCTGATTGCTAGATACTGTATGTTTAATAGGCATCCTGTTAATATTTTCTACAAGAGCCAAATAAGACAGTTATGCTGTAGTAAGTTCTATATAAGTTATATAACATAAGTTATATTTTGTTCTGAGGTCAATTTGAATCTCATACTAAATAACTGGTGTCCTTTTATCTGAGAAACACTACCTGATTGATCACCTGATGCCTAGAAATTAGCATGCACAGTAGCCCAGCGTTTAGCATTGCTAGCTCACAGTGCTGAGGCCCTGGGTACACTTCTGGACCTGGGGTGCTATCTGTATGGAGCTTGTATGTTCTCCCCATGTTTGCATGAGTTTGCTTTGGGTGCTCCGGCTTCCTCCCACACTTCAAAGAACTACTGGTAGGTTCATTGGCTTCTGGGATAATTGGTGAGTGTCTGTGTCTTCCCTGCATTGGACTACCATCCAGTCCCAGGTATCTCCTGCTTATTACTTTCTGAGGCTCTGGCTCCCCCGTGCCCCGCGACCCCCTGACCCCCTGACCCTGAATTGGATGAAGCGGTTAGAAAATGGGTGGTTTCTGTTATGCTCTGGTCATGCTCTGCCATAGCAACAACTTGTAAAAAATGCAGATGCTAGGATTTAACTCAAAGAAGGAGCTCAGAGCACTGTGTTGGCATCGCTGTACAGGTGTCCAGTTTGTTTTTGAACATGTGTTAAAATCTTATTTACTAACTTCTAGACTTTTTACCCCCCATATCAGTCTGCAGGTGCACAGTGGTCTGTGGACACCCTCCTTGCTCTGTCGTAAAACAGGAAATAAAAAGCAACTGGTTTTGACTTTAATGCACTGAGACTGTGGAACTCACAGAACTCTCTTGTCAGAAAGGCAGCTTCTAACAGCTTTTAAGTGAAGACTAAGAACACTTTTCTAGTTTATTAAAATAGATTATATATGTTTTGTTTAAATATATGTTATAAATGTTAAAACGACAGCTCGTATAAGCTTGTATTTTTACCTTTCGATCATTTTTATAATTGCTTTGAGTTGCTTTTACCACGATAAACAGTACAAAATATGAGGTGTTGAACTTGTCAAAAGTTTTAAAGCGCTTTATGACGTAAAGTGTGATGACAGTCCTTGGCGGTCTATGTAACAATTCTTCTTGAAGTAGGTCATCGGGCCAACAGTATATAAACATTACAGCTCAAGTGCTTTTGTATCTGAACGCTTTTAGGTAAGTAATTTAGCAGCTGCGGTATTAATAATGATTTTAATGGCAAATTCAATTGCAGGTAAAATAAAAATGGCGGATAACTTTCTTTCTAGCTTCGTGAAGCGGTCGCGCTATATTATACATATATACCATAATAAGAAACACAATATGTACAGTAGAATTTTTCACTTTAAGCTGGCATTATCCAGAACCGGGTCAGGGCCCGGACCCGGACCGTGCAGTGTGGTCCGTCGGCCTTCTAAAGATGTTTAGGAGATGGAGGCGCCCTTGGATTTGATTAGAAACTTGCATAATTTCTTAACTTGACCCCATTATCTTAAAAAAAAAACGGCCAGGCCAAGACCAAAGCATGAAGGCTGCGAGGATCGGGGGACTCTCATTTTTGGTCACAGCGTACAGTAGTAGATCAGTAACCTCTGTTTATCGTGATAACCTTTAATTATTTTCCAGTACTTTTTTAAATGATAAAACACATTGTCTCGCCAGTTTTGCTAAAGATACGGTTTTAGTGTTTACGCATAAATTTGTAAGCCGTAGGTTTAAATCTCGTGTTCTTATTTTCTGCATTTTCATCGTAAGGGAAGGCGCTCGTTTGCGATTTACGCGCTGAACATTGTAAGCAGAGGAGCCTTAAGGCACAGCCTCGACTTAACACCATCGTTTGCATTGTCATTGTCATCCAGAAAAGCAGTCGTAAGAAAATGAATCTGTGGCGGCTCCGAACATTAAAAAAACTATATCTAGACTGCAAATACATCCCAATCTTACTATCAACACGTTTTAAGAGCCCTCTCCTTTCCACCGGTATACAAGCTAAGAGAGAAATATTGGAAATCCCATCTGAAGTAGCCCTCGTCTCACCTTCGGAGCTGTGAGCGATGGGGATCATAATTAAAAGGGGTACAGTTACTTTGAAAATGTGTATGTGATACTTAAATTTAAATAAAATAAAAAGATAAATTATATAACACAGACTGCTATCTATGTCCATGTGTTTAAGACGTATGAATCGGTTTTAAAACAGGCACACCCCTTTACTTCTCACAAATCCAACTGGAGTCTCAGTCCGTCGTCGCGATGAATTAGGAGCTCAGATGTAGGCTAAGTGATTGCAATTTACTTATTTAAAAGAACCACTTCAAATCACAAGGGAGCCATTTTGTAATGGTAGTTATCGTATTATACAGTATACGTAATTGTAGATATACAGTACATAAAGGGTATGAATAGGTGTGAGCTTTTACTGTATATTTAATATTTTATCTGACCCACTTGTAGAAACCGCCTACTCAGATTTAGTTAAGTGGTCTGCCACCATAAAGACAGAAAAATATAATGACACCCTGTTACATTAACTGTAAAATAAACGCCGTAACTGCGGCCATATGAAAATTTGGATAAAGATTATACAAACATCCTAAGGAGCTCTATGACATATGAGCGTCGTAATAATGGTTGGTGACCTGACGTAACAGTGCTCCCTGAATTACATGATCTGTATATACCCAAATACAGATATATCACTCAACACGGAGCTGTGTTAGTGAAATGATTGTTCTGATGTACGGCTGATGTCCAAACACTGAAAACATGATTGTGTATGCAATCGCACTCCCGAGCTCCATTGGGTATGGTTAAAATAACTTTTTATAGTTCATCACATTCAAAGTGTGTGTACTTGATGAAAGTGTAACACGCATTTGGAGGAGTTATTCAGGATTTTCTTTCATTCAACTATTTCAAGACCCATTATTTTCAGATGTTGTAGTATACGTGAATAATGAAAGGCCTTCATATTACACAATGAAGGAATGACTTCGCAGGTGTGAAGAATAAAAGATTAATTCAGCTCACTTTGGGGAGTTTCACAATGGCCCTCCTTATAGAAATGTGGGTTTGATTAAAGGAGTGAAGAAAAAGCACTGAATAATATTTGCTTCTGTAAACGTAATCATCTCAAAATATGGTTGAAGAAATTGAAGAAGGTTAAACATAATCCAAAACGTATAAGGTCAATTTAAGTACAACCAGAATTCTAGTGTTTATGCAATGCATCTGTGGGTTGATATGAAATACGGCCGTACTTAAACTAAACGAGGTTATCGAGAGCATATTCCGAGTACGGCTGTGGCCAGTTGTACTGTGAACTGCGAGGACCTTATCTTATCCTGAACGGGCTGTGCGAATACCGTCCTCTGCTGGCAGAAGGAATAGATTACAACGGCACTGTATTGGCGATTAGTCCTATTGCTGGAATATTGAAACAACAAGGAGTCCGCGGAGTGAAGCAATGCTGAATAAACAAGTACCTGAAATTCAATAGGATTTTGTGTATTGATTACAAATAGGTGTGAAATTCTCATGTACAGTGGTATTCATGGATTCCTTACACAAGCAGCCGTTGTTATGATACTTTCGTAATCTGAATATAAATCTGTTATCTACTTAAAACTGTAATTATTGAATAGATTAATGTCTTTGAAATGCTTCATTAACTGGGCAGTTTCCATGTTTGGAAATGTTTTTATTTTGATTGCTGATTGCTAGATACTGTATGTTTAATAGGCATGCTGTTAATATTTTCTACAAGAGCCAAATAAGACAGTTATGCTGTAGTAAGTTATACATAAGTTATATAACATAAGTTATACAGTTTTTTGTTCTTAGGTCAATTTGAATCTCATACTAAATTACTGGTGTCCTTTTATCTGAGAAACACTACCTGATTGATCACCTGATGCCTAGAAATTAGCATGCACAGTAGCCCAGCGTTTAGCATTGCTAGCTCACAGTGCTGAGGCCCTGGGTACACTTCTGGACCTGGGGTGCTATCTGTATGGAGCTTGTATGTTCTCCCCATGTTTGCATGAGTTTGCTTTGGGTGCTCCGGCTTCCTCCCACACTTCAAAGAACTACTGGTAGGTTAATTGGCTTCTGGGATAATTGGTGAGTGTCTGTGTCTTCCCTGCATTGGACTACCATCCAGTCCCAGGTATCTCCTGCTTATTACTTTCTGAGGCTCTGGCTCCCCCGTGCCCCGCGACCCCCTGACCCCCTGACCCTGAATTGGATGAAGCGGTTAGAAAATGGGTGGTTTCTGTTATGCTCTGGTCATGCTCTGCCATAGCAACAACTTGTAAAAAATGCAGATGCTAGGATTTAACTCAAAGAAGGAGCTCAGATCACTGTGTTGGCATCGCTGTACAGGTGTCCGGTTTGTTTTAGAACATGTGCTAAAATCTTATTTACTCACTTCTAGACTTTTTACCCCCCATATCAGCCTGCAGGTGCACAGTGGTCTGTGGACACCCTCCTTGCTCTGTCATAAAACAGGAAATAAAAAGCAACTGGTTTTGACTTTAATGCACTGAGACTGTGGAACTCACAGAACTCTCTTGTCAGAAAGGCAGCTTCTAACAGCTTTTAAGTGAAGACTAAGAACACTTTTCTATTTTATTCAAATAGATTATATATATTTTGTTTAAATATATGTTATAAATGTTAAAATGACAGCTCGTATAAGCTTGTATTTTTACCTTTCGATCATTTTTATAATTGCTTTGAGTTGCTTTTACCACGATAAACAGTACAAAATATGAGGTGTTGAACTTGTCAAAAGTTTTAAAGCGCTTTATGACGTAAAGTGTGATGACAGTCCTTGGCGGTCTATGTAACAATTCTTCTTGAAGTAGGTCATCGGGCCAACAGTATATAAACATTACAGCTCAAGTGCTTTTGTATCTGAACGCTTTTAGGTAAGTAATTTAGCAGCTGCGGTATTAATAATGATTTTAATGGCAAATTCAGTTGCAGGTAAAATAAAAATGGCGGATAACTTTCTTTCTAGCTTCGTGAAGCGGTCGCGCTATATTATACATATATACCATAATAAGAAACATAATATGTACAGTAGAATTTTTCACTTTAAGCTGGCATTATCCAGAACCGGGTCAGGGCCCGTACCCGGACCGTGCAGTGTGGTCCGTCGGCCTTCTAAAGATGTTTAGGAGATGGAGGCGCCCTTGGATTTGATTAGAAACTTGCATAATTTCTTAACTTGACCCCATTATCTTAAAAAAAAACGGCCAGGCCAAGACCAAAGCATGAAGGCTGCGAGGATCGGGGGACTCTCATTTTTGGTCACAGCGTACAGTAGTAGATCAGTAACCTCTGTTTATCGTGATAACCTTTAATTATTTTCCAGTACTTTTTTAAATGATAAAACACATTGTCTCGCCAGTTTTGCTAAAGATACGGTTTTAGTGTTTACGCATAAATTTGTAAGCCGTAGGTTTAAATCTCGTGGTCTTATTTTCTGCATTTTCATCGTAAGGGAAGGCGCTCGTTTGCGATTTACGCGCTGAACATTGTAAGCAGAGGAGCCTTAAGGCACAGCCTCGCCTTAACACCATCGTTTGCATTGTCATTGTCATCCAGAAAAGCAGTCGTAAGAAAATGAATCTGTGGCGGCTCCGAACATTAAAAAAACTATATCTAGACTGCAAATACATCCCAATCTTACTATCAACACGTTTTAAGAGCCCTCTCCTTTCCACCGGTATACAAGCTAAGAGAGAAATATTGGAAATCCCATCTGAAGTAGCCCTCGTCTCACCTTCGGAGCTGTGAGCGATGGGGATCATAATTAAAAGGGGTACAGTTACTTTGAAAATGTGTATGTGATACTTAAATTTAAATAAAATAAAAAGATAAATTATATAACACAGACTGCTATCTATGTCCATGTGTTTAAGACGTATGAATCGGTTTTAAAACAGGCACACCCCTTCTCACAAATCCGACTGGAGTCTCAGTCCGTCGTCGCGATGAATTAGGAGCTCAGATGTAGGCTAAGTGATTGCAATTTACTTATTTAAAAGAACCAATTCAAATCAAAAGGGAGACATTTTGTAATGGTAGTTATCGTATTATACAGTATACGTAATTGTAGATATACAGTACATAAAGGGTATGAATAGGTGTGAGCTTTTACTGTATATTTAATATTTTATCTGACCCACTTGTAGAAACCGCCTACTCAGATTTAGTTAAGTGGTCTGCCACCATAAAGACAGAAAAATATAATGACACCCTGTTACATTAACTGTAAAATAAACGCCGTAACTGCGGCCATATGAAAATTTGGATACAAATTATACAAACATCCTAAGGAGCTCTATGACATGTGAGCGTCGTAATAATGGTTGGTGACCTGACGTAACAGTGCTCCCTGAATTACATGATCTGTATATACCCAAATACAGATATATCACTCAACACGGAGCTGTGTTAGTGAAATGATTGATCTGATGTACGGCTGATGTCCAAACACTGAAAACATGATTGTGTATGCAATCGCACTCCCGAGCTCCATTGGGTATGGTTAAAATAACTTTTTATAGTTCATCACATTCAAAGTGTGTGTACTTGATGAAAGTGTAACACGCATTTGGAGGAGTTATTCAGGATTTTCTGTTATTCAACTATTTCAAGACCCATTATTTTCAGATGTTGTAGTATACGTGAATAATGAAAGGCCTTCATATTACACAATGAAGGAATGACTTCGCAGGTGTGAAGAATAAAAGATTAATTCAGCTCACTTTGGGGAGTTTCACAATGGCCCTCCTTATAGAAATGTGGGTTTGATTAAAGGAGTGAAGAAAAAGCACTGAATAATATTTGCTTCTGTAAACGTAATCATCTCAAAATATGGTTGAAGAAATTGAAGAAGGTTAAACATAATCCAAAACGTATAAGGTCAATTTAAGTACAACCAGAATTCTAGTGTTTATGCAATGCATCTGTGGGTTGATATGAAATACGGCCGTACTTAAACTAAACGAGGTTATCGAGAGCATATTCCGAGTACGGCTGTGGCCAGTTGTACTGTGAACTGCGAGGACCGTATCTTATCCTGAACGGGCTGTGCGAATACCGTCCTCTGCTGGCAGAAGGAATAGATTACAACGGCACTGTATTGGCGATTAGTCCTATTGCTAGAATATTGAAACAACAAGGAGTCCGCGGAGTCAAGCAATGCTGAATAAACAAGTACCTGAAATTCAATAGGATTTTGTGTATTGATTACAAATAGGTGTGGAATTCTCATGTTCAGTGGTATTCATGGATTCCTTACACAAGCAGCCGTTGTTATGATACTTTCGTAATCTGAATATAAATCTGTTATCTACTTAAAACTGTAATTATTGAATAGATTAATGTCTTTGAAATGCTTCATTAACTGGGCAGTTTCCATGTTTGGAAATGTTTTTATTTTGATTGCTGATTGCTAGATACTGTATGTTTAATAGGCATGCTGTTAATATTTTCTACAAGAGCCAAATAAGACAGTTATGCTGTAGTAAGTTATACATAAGTTATATAACATAAGTTATACAGTTTTTTGTTCTGAGGTCAATTTGAATCTCATACTAAATTACTGGTGTCCTTTTATCTGAGAAACACTACCTGATTGATCACCTGATGCCTAGAAATTAGCATGCACAGTAGCCCAGCGTTTAGCATTGCTAGCTCACAGTGCTGAGGCCCTGGGTACACTTCTGGACCTGGGGTGCTATCTGTATGGAGCTTGTATGTTCTCCCCATGTTTGCATGAGTTTGCTTTGGGTGCTCCGGCTTCCTCCCACACTTCAAAGAACTACTGGTAGGTTCATTGGCTTCTGGGATAATTGGTGAGTGTCTGTGTCTTCCCTGCATTGGACTACCATCCAGTCCCAGGTATCTCCTGCTTATTACTTTCTGAGGCTCTGGCTCCCCCGTGCCCCGCGACCCCCTGACCCCCTGACCCTGAATTGGATGAAGCGGTTAGAAAATGGGTGGTTTCTGTTATGCTCTGGTCATGCTCTGCCATAGCAACAACTTGTAAAAAATGCAGATGCTAGGATTTAACTCAAAGAAGGAGCTCAGATCACTGTGTTGGCATTGCTGTACAGGTGTCCGGTTTGTTTTAGAACATGTGCTAAAATCTTATTTACTCACTTCTAGACTTTTTACCCCCCATATCAGCCTGCAGGTGCACAGTGGTCTGTGGACACCCTCCTTGCTCTGTCGTAAAACAGGAAATAAAAAGCAACTGGTTTTGACTTTAATGCACTGAGACTGTGGAACTCACAGAACTCTCTTGTCAGAAAGGCAGCTTCTAACAGCTTTTAAGTGAAGACTAAGAACACTTTTCTATTTTATTCAAATAGATTATATATATTTTGTTTAAATATATGTTATAAATGTTAAAATGACAGCTCGTATAAGCTTGTATTTTTACCTTTCGATCATTTTTATAATTGCTTTGAGTTGCTTTTACCACGATAAACAGTACAAAATATGAGGTGTTGAACTTGTCAAAAGTTTTAAAGCGCTTTATGACGTAAAGTGTGATGACAGTCCTTGGCGGTCTATGTAACAATTCTTCTTGAAGTAGGTCATCGGGCCAACAGTATATAAACATTACAGCTCAAGTGCTTTTGTATCTGAACGCTTTTAGGTAAGTAATTTAGCAGCTGCGGTATTAATAATGATTTTAATGGCAAATTCAATTGCAGGTAAAATAAAAATGGCGGATAACTTTCTTTCTAGCTTCGTGAAGCGGTCGCGCTATATTATACATATATACCATAATAAGAAACATATTATGTACAGTAGAATTTTTCACTTTAAGCTGGCATTATCCAGAACCGGGTCAGGGCCCGGACCCGGACCGTGCAGTGTGGTCTGTCGGCCTTCTAAAGATGTTTAGGAGATGGAGGCGCCCTTGGATTTGATTAGAAACTTGCATAATTTCTTAACTTGACCCCATTATCTTAAAAAAAAAACGGCCAGGCCAAGACCAAAGCATGAAGGCTGCGAGGATCGGGGGACTCTCATTTTTGGTCACAGCGTACAGTAGTAGATCAGTAACCTCTGTTTATCGTGATAACCTTTAATTATTTTCCAGTACTTTTTTAAATGATAAAACACATTGTCTCGCCAGTTTTGCTAAAGATACGGTTTTAGTGTTTACGCATAAATTTGTAAGCCGTAGGTTTAAATCTCGTGGTCTTATTTTCTGCATTTTCATCGTAAGGGAAGGCGCTCGTTTGCGATTTACGCGCTGAACATTGTAAGCAGAGGAGCCTTAAGCCACAGCCTCGCCTTAACACCATCGTTTGCATTGTCATTGTCATCCAGAAAAGCAGTCGTAAGAAAATGAATCTGTGGCGGCTCCGAACATTAAAAAAACTATATCTAGACTGCAAATACATCCCAATCTTACTATCAACACGTTTTAAGACCCCTCTCCTTTCCACCGGTATACAAGCTAAGAGAGAAATATTGGAAATCCCATCTGAAGTAGCCCTCGTCTCACCTTCGGAGCTGTGAGCGATGGGGATCATAATTAAAAGGGGTACAGTTACTTTGAAAATGTGTATGTGTAGCGGCGAGGCTTAATAATAAGGCAGAATTAAGTGTTTCTGAGCTTTCCCAAATTAGGCCTCATTTCTCTGTTCATCTCTGTGGTGCAGCCACAGAGAAACCATTCATGCAAGGTGATTTAAGGTCCAAGGACAGCTCCCAAAGGGGGATGCACTTAGCTAAGCCTGGCTATCATGATCAATGGTCATCCATTGGTGCCTATCTGTCTAGGGAGTGCGAGTTGGACATCTGGATTGCATTCCTTAGTGTCAGGACTAAGTGACTCATATCTCACCTTGATCAACCAATCAGGGACTGGTAGGGCCGAGTAACCCACGTGGGACTCTGATGCCCATGGAACTTTCAGCCAATCAATGAGCTGAAGTTCCTCCAGGTAAAAACAGGCAACACAGAGAGCCTTGGAGATTCAGACAAGATTCAGATTCAGATTCAGATTCAACAAGATTCAGATTCAGATTATGTACAATTCTAAAGGGAATTCAAAGGAGAATCCCAAGGGCAGGACATTCTCGCAGCGTGCCTCCTGACCATCCTGAGACTCAGCCCGGACAACCACGGAACGGCCAGTGTGTCCGAGTGCCAGAACTTTCCTTTGTTCTAAGAGTCTAGAGTGGAGGTTGCCAGAGAGTAACCAGCAGCAGGCCTCGTGAACAGGTCGGAACTGTGGACAGCTGAATCACTATTCAGAACTAGCTCTTCATCATAAACGAACTGGTCCTCTTCCTGACTTGCTGGGACCCACAGTCATCTTTTCTCCTGTGCACAAACTTTGCTAGTTAATGCCAACAGTGAGCATCAGCAGCGCACCGTCGCAAGCCGCACATCACAGCCTGGCACGGAGCCAGAGAGCGCGGATTGGACAGCAACAGCCTGCAACTGTTTCTTTGTGCCCGCAGGAGATCTGAATCCCCAGAGATTGGATGAGTATTCAACTTCAATGCATTACAGCTCGAGAATTCAATTGTTATCCCAACCAGTTGATATCAATTTAATTCCTAAGAGTTATGTACTTGTTTGAGTATCTAATGTAGAAGTTGTAACCAAGTTCACTTTACGAAACGGTCTTAATGAATGATATACTGAACGTATGTCCTCTTGATATGTGTAACACTTTGTAACTGATTGAATATATATCTTTTGTATTCTGATAACCCTCTCGATAAGATCTGTTAGGTTTATATGCATATTCTATGTATAAATAAATGTATCCTCGTGTATTAGTACCTGTGTGTGCGCGTTGTTTGAGTTATGTCGCATGGTTGGATTCTAAAGCCATCAAAAGAATCAACTTTGTGATTTACTGCTACAATTAATAATTGTCTCAGTAAATGCCCAAACCCTACAGAACTGGTGCCTTCAGAGAGCCACTATGATTACATATTTGGCGTCCCTGAACCGGTTTTCTCTACATATGTGATACTTAAATTTAAATAAAATAAAAAGATAAATTATATAACACAGACTGCTATCTATGTCCATGTGTTTAAGACGTATGAATCGGTTTTAAAACAGGCACACCCCTTTACTTCTCACAAATCCAACTGGAGTCTCAGTCCGTCGTCGCGATGAATTAGGAGCTCAGATGTAGGCTAAGTGATTGCAATTTACTTATTTAAAAGAACCACTTCAAATCAAAAGGGAGCCATTTTGTAATGGTAGTTATCGTATTATACAGTATACGTAATTGTAGATATACAGTACATAAAGGGTATGAATAGGTGTGAGCTTTTACTGTATATTTAATATTTTATCTGACCCACTTGTAGAAACCGCCTACTCAGATTTAGTTAAGTGGTCTGCCACCATAAAGACAGAAAAATATAATGACACCCTGTTACATTAACTGTAAAATAAACGCCGTAACTGCGGCCATATGAAAATTTGGATAAAGATTATACGAACATCCTAAGGAGCTCTATGACATATGAGCGTCGTAATAATGGTTGGTGACCTGACGTAACAGTGCTCCCTGAATTACATGATCTGTATATACCCAAATACAGATATATCACTCAACACGGAGCTGTGTTAGTGAAATGATTGTTCTGATGTACGGCTGATGTCCAAACACTGAAAACATGATTGTGTATGCAATCGCACTCCCGAGCTCCATTGGGTATGGTTAAAATAACTTTTTATAGTTCATCACATTCAAAGTGTGTGTACTTGATGAAAGTGTAACACGCATTTGGAGGAGTTATTCAGGATTTTCTTTCATTCAACTATTTCAAGACCCATTATTTTCAGATGTTGTAGTATACGTGAATAATGAAAGGCCTTCATATTACACAATGAAGGAATGACTTCGCAGGTGTGAAGAATAAAAGATTAATTCAGCTCACTTTGGGGAGTTTCACAATGGCCCTCCTTATAGAAATGTGGGTTTGATTAAAGGAGTGAAGAAAAAGCACTGAATAATATTTGCTTCTGTAAACGTAATCATCTCAAAATATGGTTGAAGAAATTGAAGAAGGTTAAACATAATCCAAAACGTATAAGGTCAATTTAAGTACAACCAGAATTCTAGTGTTTATGCAATGCATCTGTGGGTTGATATGAAATACGGCCGTACTTAAACTAAACGAGGTTATCGAGAGCATATTCCGAGTACGGCTGTGGCCAGTTGTACTGTGAACTGCGAGGACCGTATCTTATCCTGAACGGGCTGTGCGAATACCGTCCTCTGCTGGCAGAAGGAATAGATTACAACGGCACTGTATTGGCGATTAGTCCTATTGCTAGAATATTGAAACAACAAGGAGTCCGCGGAGTCAAGCAATGCTGAATAAACAAGTACCTGAAATTCAATAGGATTTTGTGTATTGATTACAAATAGGTGTGGAATTCTCATGTACAGTGGTATTCATGGATTCCTTACACAAGCAGCCGTTGTTATGATACTTTCGTAATCTGAATATAAATCTGTTATCTACTTAAAACTGTAATTATTGAATAGATTAATGTCTTTGAAATGCTTCATTAACTGGGCAGTTTCCATGTTTGGAAATGTTTTTATTTTGATTGCTGATTGCTAGATACTGTATGTTTAATAGGCATGCTGTTAATATTTTCTACAAGAGCCAAATAAGACAGTTATGCTGTAGTAAGTTATACATAAGTTATATAACATAAGTTATACAGTTTTTTGTTCTGAGGTCAATTTGAATCTCATACTAAATTACTGGTGTCCTTTTATCTGAGAAACACTACCTGATTGATCACCTGATGCCTAGAAATTAGCATGCACAGTAGCCCAGCGTTTAGCATTGCTAGCTCACAGTGCTGAGGCCCTGGGTACACTTCTGGACCTGGGGTGCTATCTGTATGGAGCTTGTATGTTCTCCCCATGTTTGCATGAGTTTGCTTTGGGTGCTCCGGCTTCCTCCCACACTTCAAAGAACTACTGGTAGGTTAATTGGCTTCTGGGATAATTGGTGAGTGTCTGTGTCTTCCCTGCATTGGACTACCATCCAGTCCCAGGTATCTCCTGCTTATTACTTTCTGAGGCTCTGGCTCCCCCGTGCCCCGCGACCCCCTGACCCCCTGACCCTGAATTGGATGAAGCGGTTAGAAAATGGGTGGTTTCTGTTATGCTCTGGTCATGCTCTGCCATAGCAACAACTTGTAAAAAATGCAGATGCTAGGATTTAACTCAAAGAAGGAGCTCAGATCACTGTGTTGGCATCGCTGTACAGGTGTCCGGTTTGTTTTAGAACATGTGCTAAAATCTTATTTACTCACTTCTAGACTTTTTACCCCCCATATCAGTCTGCAGGTGCACAGTGGTCTGTGGACACCCTCCTTGCTCTGTCGTAAAACAGGAAATAAAAAGCAACTGGTTTTGACTTTAATGCACTGAGACTGTGGAACTCACAGAACTCTCTTGTCAGAAAGGCAGCTTCTAACAGCTTTTAAGTGAAGACTAAGAACACTTTTCTATTTTATTCAAATAGATTATATATATTTTGTTTAAATATATGTTATAAATGTTAAAATGACAGCTCGTATAAGCTTGTATTTTTACCTTTCGATCATTTTTATAATTGCTTTGAGTTGCTTTTACCACGATAAACAGTACAAAATATGAGGTGTTGAACTTGTCAAAAGTTTTAAAGCGCTTTATGACGTAAAGTGTGATGACAGTCCTTGGCGGTCTATGTAACAATTCTTCTTGAAGTAGGTCATCGGGCCAACAGTATATAAACATTACAGCTCAAGTGCTTTTGTATCTGAACGCTTTTAGGTAAGTAATTTAGCAGCTGCGGTATTAATAATGATTTTAATGGCAAATTCAATTGCAGGTAAAAAAAAATGGCGGATAACTTTCTTTCTAGCTTCGTGAAGCGGTCGCGCCACATTATACATATATACCATAATAAGAAACATAATATGTACAGTAGAATTTTTCACTTTAAGCTGGCATTATCCAGAACCGGGTCAGGGCCCGGACCCGGACCGTGCAGTGTGGTCCGTCGGCCTTCTAAAGATGTTTAGGAGATCGAGGCGCCCTTGGATTTGATTAGAAACTTGCATAATTTCTTAACTTGACCCCATTATCTTAAAAAAAAAACGGCCAGGCCAAGACCAAAGCATGAAGGCTGCGAGGATCGGGGGACTCTCATTTTTGGTCACAGCGTACAGTAGTAGATCAGTAACCTCTGTTTATCGTGATAACCTTTAATTATTTTCCAGTACTTTTTTAAATGATAAAACACATTGTCTCGCCAGTTTTGCTAAAGATACGGTTTTAGTGTTTACGCATAAATTTGTAAGCCGTAGGTTTATATCTCGTGGTCTTATTTTCTGCATTTTCATCGTAAGGGAAGGCGCTCGTTTGCGATTTACGCGCTGAACATTGTAAGCAGAGGAGCCTTAAGGCACAGCCTCGCCTTAACACCATCGTTTGCATTGTCATTGTCATCCAGAAAAGCAGTCGTAAGAAAATGAATCTGTGGCGGCTCCGAACATTAAAAAAACTATATCTAGACTGCAAATACATCCCAATCTTACTATCAACACGTTTTAAGAGCCCTCTCCTTTCCACCGGTATACAAGCTAAGAGAGAAATATTGGAAATCCCATCTGAAGTAGCCCTCGTCTCACCTTCGGAGCTGTGAGCGATGGGGATCATAATTAAAAGGGGTACAGTTACTTTGAAAATGTGTATGTGATACTTAAATTTAAATAAAATAAAAAGATAAATTATATAACACAGACTGCTATCTATGTCCATGTGTTTAAGACGTATGAATCGGTTTTAAAACAGGCACACCCCTTTACTTCTCACAAATCCGACTGGAGTCTCAGTCCGTCGTCGCGATGAATTAGGAGCTCAGATGTAGGCTAAGTGATTGCAATTTACTTATTTAAAAGAACCACTTCAAATCAAAAGGGAGACATTTTGTAATGGTAGTTATCGTATTATAGTATACGATAACTGTATACGTAGTATACGTAATTGTAGATATACAGTACATAAAGGGTATGAATAGGTGTGAGCTTTTACTGTATATTTAATATTTTATCTGACCCACTTGTAGAAACCGCCTACTCAGATTTATTTAAGTGGTCTGCCACCATAAAGACAGAAAAATATAATGACACCCTGTTACATTAACTGTAAAATAAACGCCGTAACTGCGGCCATATGAAAATTTGGATAAAGATTATACAAACATCCTAAGGAGCTCTATGACATATGAGCGTCGTAATAATGGTTGGTGACCTGACGTAACAGTGCTCCCTGAATTACGTGATCTGTATATACCCAAATACAGATATATCACATAGGGAGATGCAGTCAAACATTGCATTGCTATCGTCGTGGTGAACTATTTCTCCGCTGTTTAAAACTTGTTTGGTAAGTGTCATCAAATATGCTTGTCAATTTGTAGCGAAATCGATATACTGTATCATAATCCTTCAGCTATCTATAATGTAGTGAAACGGCTAATTAATAACACAAGCTTTGAAATGAAATAGCACATTTCCAGGTTTCAGTTAAACATTTTTAAAAAAGCTCATGACTTTAAGCATTCTGAACATTGAGAATGTTATTTGGGAAACAAATGTTTATTATGATGTTTATGTTTAGGATCTGTCTCCTACTGAGTCAGCATGCAGCATTCAACACCATTAGGTTTAATATTAAAAAGTTGTGTATTTCCTGAATTGTTTTTTTTTATTATTTTCTATTAGACCATACTAGACTGTGCAGGATATCGTTTATTTGCCATTTTTGCCTTTTCCAGATACCTGGGAAACAAAGCTCATATCTCATTTGCCAATGGAGCCCAGTCCTAAGCCTGGTGCTCTGTCCCCCTCCCCGAAGGACACAGACTCGAATCGACCCGCGCCCTTAAGGCAACAGGATCTGATCTCCACGTACTGCCCGCCTCCCAAGATACAGCTTCTGAAGGACACCTTCCAAGAGAAACTGATGCAGGAAAAGGAGAAAAAAATGATCGCCATGTACAATCGGCGGCAGGAGGCAGCTCTACAGAAGATGAGAAAATGTTTCCAATATGTCAAATACACTGCGGAGAAGAAGATGGGGAACAGCTATCGCTTCCAAGCCCAACAGGGCCCCGAGAAGAACATTTCTGGGTATGATCGGTCTTACCCCCTGAAGCCTATGGGTAACAGGAAAGTCTCCGGCCCTGGTGAGGTTCGGGCTGTGGACCGCCCGGACGCACAGAGTGATTCCTTGTTTGCCCCCACCCCGCCTCAGGATGGTCATGAGAGGCCCTGCGAGAGGCCGGGCAGGAGGGGCTCAAGAGTACGCAAACCTAAGGACAGGACTGTCCTCCCCATGGTGGCGACCCCTCCAGGGCAATGCCCTTCTCATGCCAATGGGAAGGAGCACTTTCAGTTGCAAGAGGAGCTACGAAAAGTGGCCGAGGCAGAGGCCGCGCTGAAGGAGGAGCATCGCCGGAGGGAGGCCAGCCTGCAGGATGAGATGCGCCGGAAGGAGGCCATGATGAAGGACGAGATTCGCCAGAAGGAGGCCATGATGCAGGCGAAGCTCTTCAGAGCTCAGGAGGAGCTGAGGATGGTTCCGAGAGAGATGGAAGACTCCAGAGAGGTGGCCGGAAGGGAAAATAGAGGCGAGGCAGAGCGAGCTTTGCCCCAGAGGACCATGGGCCAACCACCGCTCTAAGGCCGTGCCTCTTCTGACCTGCAGAATGGAGAAGCAAAAAGTCTTCACTCCAAGGAAAGCCCTTCCTATCAGAGGAGACAACCTTGATTATGGTTCTCCAATGGAAGATGGCGGATGCGCAGAATCGCACTTTCCCTCTGCGCTTTCCCATCAGGAGAGACGTCAAGTGAGCCCTTGCAGCCGTGGGCTAGAAGACGTCCCCTGTGGAAGGAGAAAGTATCTCAAGAAAGCTAGGCTCCCTGAAAGCGACGTGTCAGCGGCATAGGCCGCGCAGGCCCACTTTAGAAATAACACCACATGTCTGGATGAACAAACTCTGTCAGTGGAAAACAGATATTTGTCCCCTACAAGTCTGATCCGCCCTACCGCTGAGCATTTTCCATATGAGAATAGCCAGAGTGGAAACCCTCAGCTGGTGCCCTGTGAACTGTGTCACGGGAAGTTTGCTGTAGAGAGGCTGGAGAAACACAGCAAGATCTGCAAGAAGCTTCAGAATTCAAAGAGGAAGGTTTTTGACTCTTTCAAGCACAGGGCCAAGGGAACAGGACTGGAGAGATACATCCATAAGAAGAAGGTTAAACCGCCAATCGTGGTAAGGGCTATCCTTAAACTCTTTCCAAGCTTCCCTTTTTTTCTCCTAGAGTCAGACTCAGCTTATAAATCAATGTAAACAATAAATAAGTGTTTTATGAAGTACTCTTCTGAAAAACTGCCGCAAAGGCACATTTGCCAGACAGAATAAATGTGTCTTAGTGACTTCTGAATTCTGTTGTAAAAATCTACATATCAAGCAAATAGCACTCACAGGAAACAAAACCATAACTACGTAAATTGTACTCTCTACCCAATGACCTGAAAGGTAGCCCCAGAAAGCTACGTTATTACTGTATTGATATTTTCTTGCCTTGTGAATGGTTTGCGACCAGACTGTATACACAGTGCTAGTCTGGACTTTTTCTGGAAGCTGTTTTATTGGTTTCATTTCCTGTTCCCAGCTGAGAAAGAACAACTGGAGGCAGAAGCACGAGGATTTCATTCGGAGCATCAAACAGGCCAGGGAGGTGCAGCAGGTGATCACGCAAGGAGGGAAAGTTGTGAACCTGCCCCAGCCCCCCGCGAATCCAAACCCCGACTACGTGCCCTGCCCTCACTGCGGACGGCGCTTTGCCCCCAGGCCGGCACAGAGGCACTTCCCCAAGTGTCAGCACATCAGGAGCCGCCCTCCTCCTCCTCCTCGCAGATGAAAACTGATGTGAAGAAGAGCAAAAGAGTCATGATCTTGGCTCACGACTCACGTCCTGCTTTTTCTTTTTAGAAACACATTTAGCACAGTTCATCCGTATGATGATGAAAAAAAAATGTTACCTTATTTTAATTAAATGATTTTTTTTTGGTGGACTGGTGTTTGCGTAGCTGTGGTTATTTCAGTTTTTCTCTTATCATTCATACACCTTGACCTCCTAAAAATAATTTTTCAACCTGGAACGTACAATTAGCAGGCAATAGAACAGGTCACATTGGTCTTGGAACCATCAAAAAGCAGTATTCACACATTCTCGGCATCAATTTTCCTTAAAAACAACTGAAAAAGCAAGGTAAAGAGTGATTGATTTTTTTAATGAAAGTTATTTGATTTAATTTATTTAATTTACATAATATTTGAAATATGTTGGGATTAATGTGACTCAATATTATCTGCAGCTCTTACACTCCAGGCACCTGATAAAGTGGAACGCAGTGTCTTTGCCTTACATGGCGCTCAGCTCTTCCTCAATCCCAGCAGAAGCACCAGCAGAAGCAGCAGCCTCCGGGTCCTGCCTCATGCACAGCTTAAAATGCAACACCAAGTAATACAACAAACAACAGGGAAAACCATTCACGATCAGACACATCCGTTGATTGCTGGCTCTCAGTAAAGGGACATTGCATCATTACATCACAAAATAGACTACATTTCAAGGTTAAAGAATTACCATGTTCTGCGATTCAGAACGAGGCAGCAAAACTTCCTGTAATCTGTTGTGGCCCTATGACATTGTAAAGGAGCAGGCTTGTGAATACATCTCGTTTAATCCAATGGAAATATAACTCTCAACTTTTTTACGTTTTTGCCAATAAATAATACTACATTGTTAACTCTGCATAAAGAACCTTGGAATGGAACGTTTTTTGCAGTGAAATGTTTGCTGCATAACCTATACCCTTTATCTCCTACATCACATTGCATTAGTCATTACAGTGATTAGTGAGCAGGAAGGGCTGCATCACATCGCAATTTGTGTGGAACTTGAATGCGAATTTGTTACAACATGGCGTAACTTACAGTCCTTTCACAAAATTCATGATTTTGTGCTCAATTTTGAGTTTGTAAAGTTTTTCTATAATGTCAATGATTTTATTTTGTGACTGAAATTAAATAATTTTGTGTCTGCAAAATTGGGACTGTAGTTCCACCTTAACCTACTAGTACTGTATGTCTTTGGACTGTGGGAAGAAACTGGAGCACCTGGAAGAAATCCACACAAATGAAGGGAGAACATACAATTCCATCCAGACTGCACCCCAGGAATTGAACCCAGGACCCCAGCTCTGTGAACCACAGTGCCACCTCATTGCTATAGTCACTATAATTAATGTCAAAACTCATTTGCAAATGAGCAGCCTGGGATCCAAAAGGATCAAGACAAGGATCCAAACAAAGCACTATCCCAAAGCTTGGCTTTGTACCGTATATAATACAGGGCTTGATGCAGAAGGCAGATAATCTAAGTCCATGCAATAATTGCTAAGGGAAAGTGACTTTGTGTTCTTGGAGGGAAGTCACTCAACACGGAGCTGTGTTAGTGAAATGATTGTTCTGATGTACGGCTGATGTCCAAACACTGAAAACATGATTGTGTATGCAATCGCACTCCCGAGCTCCATTGGGTATGGTTAAAATAACTTTTTATAGTTCATCACATTCAAAGTGTGTGTACCTGATGAAAGTGTAACACGCATTTGGAGGAGTTATTCAGGATTTTCTTTCATTCAACTATTTCAAGACCCATTATTTTCAGATGTTGTAGTATATGTGAATAATGAAAGGCCTTCATATTACACAATGAAGGAATGACTTCGCAGGTGTGAAGAATAAAAGATTAATTCAGCTCACTTTGGGGAGTTTCACAATGGCCCTCCTTATAGAAATGTGGGTTTGATTAAAGGAGTGAAGAAAAAGCACTGAATAATATTTGCTTCTGTAAACGTAATCATCTCAAAATATGGTTGAAGAAATTGAAGAAGGTTAAACATAATCCAAAACGTATAAGGTCAATTTAAGTACAACCAGAATTCTAGTGTTTATGCAATGCATCTGTGGGTTGATATGAAATATGGCCGTACTTAAACTAAACGAGGTTATCGAGAGCATATTCCGAATACGGCTTTGGCCAGTTGTACTGTGAACTGCGAGGACCGTATCTTATCCTGAACTGGCTGTGCGAATACCGTCCTCTGCTGGCAGAAGGAATAGATTACAACGGCACTGTATTGGCGATTAGTCCTATTGCTAGAATATTGAAACAACAAGGAGTCCGCGGAGTCAAGCAATGCTGAATAAACAAGTACCTGAAATTCAATAGGATTTTGTGTATTGATTACAAATAGGTGTGGAATTCTCATGTACAGTGGTATTCATGGATTCCTTACACAAGCAGCAGTTGTTATGATGCTTTCGTAATCTGAATATAAATCTGTTATCTACTTAAAACTGTAATTATTGAATAGATTAATGTCTTTGAAATGCTTCATTAACTGGGCAGTTTCCATGTTTGGAAATGTTTTTATATTGATTGCTGATTGCTAGATACTGTATGTTTAATAGGCATGCTGTTAATATTTTCTACAAGAGCCAAATAAGACAGTTATGCTGTAGTAAGTTCTATATAAGTTATATAACATAAGTTATATTTTGTTCTGAGGTCAATTTGAATCTCATACTAAATAACTGGTGTCCTTTTATCTGAGAAACACTACCTGATTGATCACCTGATGCCTAGAAATTAGCATGCACAGTAGCCCAGCGTTTAGCATTGCTAGCTCACAGTGCTGAGGCCCTGGGTACACTTCTGGACCTGGGGTGCTATCTGTATGGAGCTTGTATGTTCTCCCCATGTTTGCATGAGTTTGCTTTGGGTGCTCTGGCTTCCTCCCACAGTTCAAAGAACTACTGGTAGGTTAATTGGCTTCTGGGATAATTGGTGAGTGTCTGTGTCTTCCCTGCATTGGACTACCATCCAGTCCCAGGTATCTCCTGCTTATTACTTTCTGAGGCTCTGGCTCCCCCGTGCCCCGCGACCCCCTGACCCCCTGACCCTGAATTGGATGAAGCGGTTAGAAAATGGGTGGTTTCTGTTATGCTCTGGTCATGCTCTGCCATAGCAACAACTTGTAAAAAATGCAGATGCTAGGATTTAACTCAAAGAAGGAGCTCAGAGCACTGTGTTGGCATCACTGTACAGGTGTCCGGTGTGTTTTAGAACATGTGTTAAAATCTTATTTACTAACTTCTAGACTTTTTACCCCCCATATCAGTCTGCAGGTGCACAGTGGTCTGTGGACACCCTCCTTGCTCTGTCGTAAAAGAGGAAATAAAAAGCAACTGGTTTTGACTTTAATGCACTGAGACTGTGGAACTCACAGAACTCTCTTGTCAGAAAGGCAGCTTCTAACAGCTTTTAAGTGAAGACTAAGAACACTTTTCTATTTTATTCAAATAGATTATATATATTTTGTTTAAATATATGTTATAAATGTTAAAATGACAGCTCGTATAAGCTTGTATTTTTACCTTTCGATCATTTTTATAATTGCTTTGAGTTGCTTTTACCACGATAAACAGTACAAAATATGAGGTGTTGAACTTGTCAAAAGTTTTAAAGCGCTTTATGACGTAAAGTGTGATGACAGTCCTTGGCGGTCTATGTAACAATTCTTCTTGAAGTAGGTCATCGGGCCAACAGTATACAAACATTACAGCTCAAGTGCTTTTGTATCTGAACGCTTTTAGGTAAGTTATTTAGCAGCTGCGGTATTAATAATGATTTTAATGGCAAATTCAATTGCAGGTAAATTAAAAATGGCGGATAACTTTCTTTCTAGCTTCGTGAAGCGGTCGCGCTATATTATACATATATACCATAATAAGAAACATAATATGTACAGTAGAATTTTTCACTTTAAGCTGGCATTATCCAGAACCGGGTCAGGGCCCGGACCCTGACCGTGCAGTGTGGTCCGTCGGCCTTCTAAAGATGTTTAGGAGATCGAGGCGCCCTTGGATTTGATTAGAAACTTGCATAATTTCTTAACTTCACCCCATTATCTTAAAAAAAACGGCCAGGCCAAGACCAAAGCATGAAGGCTGCGAGGATCGGGGGACTCTCATTTTTGGTCACAGCGTACAGTAGTAGATCAGTAACCTCTGTTTATCGTGATAACCTTTAATTATTTTCCAGTACTTTTTTAAATGATAAAACACATTGTCTCGCCAGTTTTGCTAAAGATACGGTTTTAGTGTTTACGCATAAATTTGTAAGCCGTAGGTTTAAATCTCGTGGTCTTATTTTCTGCATTTTCATCGTAAGGGAAGGCGCTCGTTTGCGATTTACGCGCTGAACATTGTAAGCAGAGGAGCCTTAAGGCACAGCCTCGCCTTAACACCATCGTTTGCATTGTCATTGTCATCCAGAAAAGCAGTCGTAAGAAAATGAATCTGTGGCGGCTCCGAACATTAAAAAAACTATATCTAGACTGCAAATACATCCCAATCTTACTATCAACACGTTTTAAGAGCCCTCTCCTTTCCACCGCTATACAAGCTAAGAGAGAAATATTGGAAATCCCATCTGAAGTAGCCCTCGTCTCACCTTCGGAGCTGTGAGCGATGGGGATCATAATTAAAAGGGGTACAGTTACTTTGAAAATGTGTATGTGATACTTAAATTTAAATAAAATAAAAAGATAAATTATATAACACAGACTGCTATCTATGTCCATGTGTTTAAGACGTATGAATCGGTTTTAAAACAGGCACACCCCTTCTCACAAATCCGACTGGAGTCTCAGTCCGTCGTCGCGATGAATTAGGAGCTCAGATGTAGGCTAAGTGATTGCAATTTACTTATTTAAAAGAACCACTTCAAATCAAAAGGGAGACATTTTGTAATGGTAGTTATCGTATTATAGTATACGTAGTATACGTAATTGTAGATATACAGTACATAAAGGGTATGAATAGGTGTGAGCTTTTACTGTATATTTAATATTTTATCTGACCCATTTGTAGAAACCGCCTACTCAGATTTATTTAAGTGGTCTGCCACCATAAAGACAGAAAAATATAATGACACCCTGTTACATTAACTGTAAAATAAACGCCGTAACTGCGGCCATATGAAAATTTGGATAAAGATTATACAAACATCCTAAGGAGCTCTATGACATATGAGCGTCGTAATAATGGTTGGTGACCTGACGTAACAGTGCTCCCTGAATTACGTGATCTGTATATACCCAAATACAGATATATCACATAGGGAGATGCAGTCAAACATTGCATTGCTATCGTCGTGGTGAACTATTTCTCCGCTGTTTAAAACTTGTTTGGTAAGTGTCATCAAATATGCTTGTCAATTTGTAGCGAAATCGATATACTGTATCATAATCCTTCAGCTATCTATAATGTAGTGAAACGGCTAATTAATATTGATAAATTCCCTTATTCACAGTGACTTTTGCTCAAACCCCTGTTGCATAATGGGTTAATTTTATATAAAAAAACATTTATATCATAGATATAATACAAGCTTTGAAATGAAATAGCACATTTCCAGGTTTCAGTTAAACATTTTTAAAAAAGCTCATGACTTTAAGCATTCTGAACATTGAGAATGTTATTTGGGAAACAAATGTTTATTATAATGTTTATGTTTAGGATCTGTCTCCTACTGAGTCAGCATGCAGCATTCAACACCATTAGGTTTAATATTAAAAAGTTGTGTATTTCCTGAATTGTTTTTTTTTATTCTTTTCTATTAGACCATACTAGACTGTGCAGGATATCATTTATTTGCCATTTTTGCCTTTTCCAGATACCTGGGAAACAAAGCTCATATCTCATTTGCCAATGGAGCCCAGTCCTAAGCCTGGTGCTCTGTCCCCCTCCCCGAAGGACACAGACTCGAATCGACCCGCGCCCTTAAGGCAACAGGATCTGATCTCCACGTACTGCCCGCCTCCCAAGATACAGCTTCTGAAGGACACCTTCCAAGAGAAACTGATGCAGGAAAAGGAGAAAAAAATGATCGCCATGTACAATCGGCGGCAGGAGGCAGCTCTACAGAAGATGAGAAAATGTTTCCAATATGTCAAATACGCTGCGGAGAAGAAGATGGGGAACAGCTATCGCTTCCAAGCCCAACAGGGCCCCGAGAAGAACATTGTGGGGTATGATCGGTCTTACCCCCTGAAGCCTATGGGTAACAGGAAAGTCTCCGGCCCTGGTGAGGTTCGGGCTGTGGACCGCCCGGACGCACAGAGTGATTCCTTGTTTGCCCCCACCCCGCCTCAGGATGGTCATGAGAGGCCCTGCGAGAGGCCGGGCAGGAGGGGCTCAAGAGTACGCAAACCTAAGGACAGGACTGTCCTCCCCATGGTGGCGACCCCTCCAGGGCAATGCCCTTCTCATGCCAATGGGAAGGAGCACTTTCAGTTGCAAGAGGAGCTACGAAAAGTGGCCGAGGCAGAGGCCGCGCTGAAGGAGGAGCATCGCCGGAGGGAGGCCAGCCTGCAGGATGAGATGCGCCGGAAGGAGGCCATGATGAAGGACGAGATTCGCCAGAAGGAGGCCATGATGCAGGCGAAGCTCTTCAGAGCTCAGGAGGAGCTGAGGATGGTTCCGAGAGAGATGGAAGACTCCAGAGAGGTGGCCGGAAGGGAAAATAGAGGCGAGGCAGAGCGAGCTTTGCTCCAGAGGACCATGGGCCAACCACCGCTCTAAGGCTGTGCCTCTTCTGACCTGCAGAATGGAGAAGCAAAAAGCCTTCACTCCAAGGAAAGCCCTTCCTATCAGAGGAGACAACCTTGATTATGGTTCTCCAATGGAAGATGGCGGATGCGCAGAATCGCACTTTCCCTCTGCGCTTTCCCATCAGGAGAGACGTCAAGTGAGCCCTTGCAGCCGTGGGCTAGAAGACGTCCCCTGTGGAAGGAGAAAGTATCTCAAGAAAGCAAGGCTCCCTGAAAGCGACGTGTCAGCGGCACAGGCCGCGCAGGGCCACTTCAGAAATAACACCACATGTCTGGATGAACAAACTCTGTCAGTGGAAAACAGATATTTGTCCCCTACAAGTCTGATGTGCCCTACCGCTGAGCAATTTCCATATGAGAATAGCCAGAGTGGAAACCCTCAGCTGGTGCCCTGTGAACTGTGTCACGGGAAGTTTGCTGTAGAGAGGCTGGAGAAACACAGCAAGATCTGCAAGAAGCTTCAGAATTCAAAGAGGAAGGTTTTTGACTCTTTCAAGCACAGGGCCAAGGGAACAGAACTGGAGACATACATCCATAAGAAGAAGGTTAAACCGCCAATCGTGGTAAGGGCTATCCTTAAACTCTTTCCAAGCTTCCCTTTTTTTCTCCTAGAGTCAGACTCAGCTTATAAATCAATGTAGACAATAAATAAGTGTTTTATGAAGTACTCTTCTGAAAAACTGCCGCAAAGGCACATTTGCCAGACAGAATAAATGTGTCTTAGTGACTTCTGAATTCTGTTGTAAAAATCTACATATCAAGCAAATAGCACTCACAGGAAACAAAACCATAACTACGTAAATTGTACTCTCTACCCAAACACCTGAAAGGTGGCCCCAAAAAGCTACGTTATTACTGTATTGATATTTTCTTGCCTTGTGAATGGTTTGCGACCAGACTGTGTACGCAGTGCTAGTCTGGACTTTTTCTGGAAGCTGTTTTATTGGTTTCATTTCCTGTTCCCAGCTGAGAAAGAACAACTGGAGGCAGAAGCACGAGGATTTCATTCGGAGCATCAAACAGGCCAGGGAGGTGCAGCAGGTGATCACGCAAGGAGGGAAAGTTGTGAACCTGCCCCAGCCCCCCGCGAATCCAAACCCCGACTACGTGCCCTGCCCTCACTGCGGCCGGCGCTTTGCCCCCAGGCCGGCACAGAGGCACTTCCCCAAGTGTCAGCACATCAGGAGCCGCCCTCCTCCTCCTCCTCGCAGATGAAAACTGATGTGAAGAAGAGCAAAAGAGTCATGATCTTGGCTCACGACTCACGTCCTGCTTTTTCTTTTTAGAAACACATTTAGCACAGTTCATCCGTATGATGATGAAAAAAAAATGTTACCTTATTTTAATTAAATGATTTTTTTTTGGTGGACTGGTGTTTGCGTAGCTGTGGTTATTTCAGTTTTTCTCTTATCATTCATACACCTTGACCTCCTAAAAATAATTTTTCAACCTGGAACGTACAATTAGCAGGCAATAAAACAGGTCACATTGGTCTTGGAATCATCAAAAAGCAGTATTCACACATTCTCGGCATCAATTTTCCTTAAAAACAACTGAAAAAGCAAGGTAAAGAGTGATTGATTTTTTTAATGAAAGTTATTTGATTTAATTTATTTAATTTTCATAATATTTGAAATATGTTGGGATTAATGTGACTCAATATTATCTGCAGCTCTTACACTCCAGGCACCTGATAAAGTGGAACGCAGTGTCTTTGCCTTACATGGCGCTCAGCTCTTCCTCAATCCCAGCAGAAGCACCAGCAGAAGCAGCAGCCTCCGGGTCCTGCCTCATGCACAGCTTAAAATGCAACACCAAGTAATACAACAAACAACAGGGAAAACCATTCACGATCAGACACATCCGTTGATTGCTGGCTCTCAGTAAAGGGACATTGCATCATTACATCACAAAATAGACTACATTTCAAGGTTAAAGAATTACCATGTTCTGCGATTCAGAACGAGGCAGCAAAACTTCCTATAATCTGTTGTGGCCCTATGACATTGTAAAGGAGAAGGCTTGTGAATACATCTCGTTTAATCCAATGGAAATATAACTCTCAACTTTTTTACGTTTTTGCCAATAAATAATTCTACATTGTTAACTCTGCATAAAGAACCTTGGAATGGAACGTTTTTTGCAGTGAAATGTTTGCTGCATAACCTATACCCTTTCTCTCCTACATCACATTGCATTAGTCATTACAGTGATTAGTGAGCAGGAAGGGCTGCATCACATCGCAATTTGTGTGGAACTTGAATGCGAATTTGTTACAACATGGCGTAACTTACAGTCCTTTCACAAAATTCATGATTTTGTGCTCAATTTTGAGTTTGTAAAGTTTTTCTATAATGTCAATGATTTTATTTTGTGACTGAAATTAAATACTTTTGTGTCTGCAAAATTGGGACTGTAGTTCCACCTTAACCTACTAGTACTGTATGTCTTTGGACTGTGGGAAGAAACTGGAGCACCTGGAAGAAATCCACACAAATGAAGGGAGAACATACAATTCCATCCAGACTGCACCCCAGGAATTGAACCCAGGACCCCAGCTCTGTGAACCACAGTGCCAGCTCATTGCTATAGTCACTATAATTAATGTCAAAACTCATTTGCAAATGAGCAGCCTGGGATCCAAAAGGATCAAGACAAGGATCCAAACAAAGCACTATCCCAAAGCTTGGCTTTGTACCGTATATAATACAGGGCTTGATGCAGAAGGCAGATAATCAAAGTCCATGCAATAATTGCTAAGGGAAAGTGACTTTGTGTTCTTGGAGGGAAGTCACTCAACACGGAGCTGTGTTAGTGAAATGATTGTTCTGATGTACGGCTGATGTCCAAACACTGAAAACATGATTGTGTATGCAATCGCACCCGGACCGTGCAGTGTGGTCCGTCGGCCTTCTAAAGATGTTTAGGAGATCGAGGCGCCCTTGGATTTGATTAGAAACTTGCATAATTTCTTAACTTCACCCCATTATCTTAAAAAAAACGGCCAGGCCAAGACCAAAGCATGAAGGCTGCGAGGATCGGGGGACTCTCATTTCTGGTCACAGCGTACAGTAGTAGATCAGTAACCTCTGTTTATCGTGATAACCTTTAATTATTTTCCAGTACTTTTTTAAATGATAAAACACGTTGTCTCGCCAGTTTTGCTAAAGATACGGTTTTATTGTTTATGCATAAATTTGTAAGCCGTAGGTTTAAATCTCGTGGTCTTATTTTCTGCATTTTCATCGTAAGGGAAGGCGCTCGTTTGCGATTTACGCGCTGAATATTGTAAGCAGAGGAGCCTTAAGGCACAGCCTCGCCTTAACACCATCGTTTGCATTGTCATTGTCATCCAGAAAAGCAGTCGTAAGAAAATGAATCTGTGGCGGCTCCGAACATTAAAAAAACTATATCTAGACTGCAAATACATCCCAATCTTACTATCAACACGTTTTAAGAGCCCTCTCCTTTCCACCGGTATACAAGCTAAGAGAGAAATATTGGAAATCCCATCTGAAGTAGCCTCGTCTCACCTTCGGAGCTGTGAGCGATGGGGATCATAATTAAAAGGGGTACAGTTACTTTGAAAATGTGTATGTGATACTTAAATTTAAATAAAATAAAAAGATAAATTATATAACACAGACTGCTATCTATGTCCATGTGTTTAAGACGTATGAATCGGTTTTAAAAAAGGCACACCCCTTCTCACAAATCCGACTGGAGTCTCAGTCCGTCGTCGCGATGAATTAGGAGCTCAGATGTAGGCTAAGTGATTGCAATTTACTTATTTAAAAGAACCACTTCAAATCAAAAGGGAGACATTTTGTAATGGTAGTTATCGTATTATAGTATACGATAACTGTATACGTAGTATACGTAATTGTAGATATACAGTACATAAAGGGTATGAATAGGTGTGAGCTTTTACTGTATATTTAATATTTTATCTGACCCACTTGTAGAAACCGCCTACTCAGATTTATTTAAGTGGTCTGCCACCATAAAGACAGAAAAATATAATGACACCCTGTTACATTAACTGTAAAATAAACGCCGTAACTGCGGCCATATGAAAATTTGGATAAAGATTATACAAACATCCTAAGGAGCTCTATGACATATGAGCGTCGTAATAATGGTTGGTGACCTGACGTAACAGTGCTCCCTGAATTACGTGATCTGTATATACCCAAATACAGATATATCACATAGGGAGATGCAGTCAAACATTGCATTGCTATCGTCGTGGTGAACTATTTCTCCGCTGTTTAAAACTTGTTTGGTAAGTGTCATCAAATATGCTTGTCAATTTGTAGCGAAATCGATATACTGTATCATAATCCTTCAGCTATCTATAATGTAGTGAAACGGCTAATTAATATTGATAAATTCCCTTATTCACAGTGACTTTTGCTCAAACCCCTGTTGCATAATGGGTTAATTTTATATAAAAAAACATTTATATCATAGATATAATACAAGCTTTGAAATGAAATAGCACATTTCCAGGTTTCAGTTAAACATTTTTAAAAAAGCTCATGACTTTAAGCATTCTGAACATTGAGAATGTTATTTGGGAAACAAATGTTTATTATAATGTTTATGTTTAGGATCTGTCTCCTACTGAGTCAGCATGCAGCATTCAACACCATTAGGTTTAATATTAAAAAGTTGTGTATTTCCTGAATTGTTTTTTTTATTCTTTTCTATTAGACCATACTAGACTGTGCAGGATATCATTTATTTGCCATTTTTGCCTTTTCCAGATACCTGGGAAACAAAGCTCATATCTCATTTGCCAATGGAGCCCAGTCCTAAGCCTGGTGCTCTGTCCCCCTCCCCGAAGGACACAGACTCGAATCGACCCGCGCCCTTAAGGCAACAGGATCTGATCTCCACGTACTGCCCGCCTCCCAAGATACAGCTTCTGAAGGACACCTTCCAAGAGAAACTGATGCAGGAAAAGGAGAAAAAAATGATCGCCATGTACAATCGGCGGCAGGAGGCAGCTCTACAGAAGATGAGAAAATGTTTCCAATATGTCAAATACGCTGCGGAGAAGAAGATGGGGAACAGCTATCGCTTCCAAGCCCAACAGGGCCCCGAGAAGAACATTGTGGGGTATGATCGGTCTTACCCCCTGAAGCCTATGGGTAACAGGAAAGTCTCCGGCCCTGGTGAGGTTCGGGATGGTCATGAGAGGCCCTGCGAGAGGCCGGGCAGGAGGGGCTCAAGAGTACGCAAACCTAAGGACAGGACTGTCCTCCCCATGGTGGCGACCCCTCCAGGGCAATGCCCTTCTCATGCCAATGGGAAGGAGCACTTTCAGTTGCAAGAGGAGCTACGAAAAGTGGCCGAGGCAGAGGCCGCGCTGAAGGAGGAGCATCGCCGGAGGGAGGCCAGCCTGCAGGATGAGATGCGCCGGAAGGAGGCCATGATGAAGGACGAGATTCGCCAGAAGGAGGCCATGATGCAGGCGAAGCTCTTCAGAGCTCAGGAGGAGCTGAGGATGGTTCCGAGAGAGATGGAAGACTCCAGAGAGGTGGCCGGAAGGGAAAATGGAGGCGAGGCAGAGCGAGCTTTGCCCCAGAGGACCATGGGCCAACCACCGCTCTAAGGCCGTGCCTCTTCTGACCTGCAGAATGGAGAAGCAAAAAGCCTTCACTCCAAGGAAAGCCCTTCCTATCAGAGGAGACAACCTTGATTATGGTTCTCCAATGGAAGATGGCGGATGCGCAGAATCGCACTTTCCCTCTGCGCTTTCCCATCAGGAGAGACGTCAAGTGAGCCCTTGCAGCCGTGGGCTAGAAGACGTCCCCTGTGGAAGGAGAAAGTATCTCAAGAAAGCAAGGCTCCCTGAAAGCGACGTGTCAGCGGCACAGGCCGCGCAGGGCCACTTCAGAAATAACACCACATGTCTGGATGAACAAACTCTGTCAGTGGAAAACAGATATTTGTCCCTTACAAGTCTGATGTGCCCTACCGCTGAGCAATTTCCATATGAGAATAGCCAGAGTGGAAACCCTCAGCTGGTGCCCTGTGAACTGTGTCACGGGAAGTTTGCTGTAGAGAGGCTGGAGAAACACAGCAAGATCTGCAAGAAGCTTCAGAATTCAAAGAGGAAGGTTTCTGACTCTTTCAAGCACAGAGCCAAGGGAACAGAACTGGAGACATACATCCATAAGAAGAAGGTTAAACCGCCAATCGTGGTAAGGGCTATCCTTAAACTCTTTCCAAGCTTCCCTTTTTTTCTCCTAGAGTCAGACTCAGCTTATAAATCAATGTAAACAATAAATAAGTGTTTTATGAAGTACTCTTCTGAAAAACTGCCGCAAAGGCACATTTGCCAGACAGAATAAATGTGTCTTAGTGACTTCTGAATTCTGTTGTAAAAATCTACATATCAAGCAAATAGCACTCACAGGAAACAAAACCATAACTACGTAAATTGTACTCTCTACCCAATGACCTGAAAGGTAGCCCCAGAAAGCTACGTTATTACTGTATTGATATTTTCTTGCCTTGTGAATGGTTTGCGACCAGACTGTGTACGCAGTGCTAGTCTGGACTTTTTCTGGAAGCTGTTTTATTGGTTTCATTTCCTGTTCCCAGCTGAGAAAGAACAACTGGAGGCAGAAGCACGAGGATTTCATTCGGAGCATCAAACAGGCCAGGGAGGTGCAGCAGGTGATCACGCAAGGAGGGAAAGTTGTGAACCTGCCCCAGCCCCCCGCGAATCCAAACCCCGACTACGTGCCCTGCCCTCACTGCGGCCGGCGCTTTGCCCCCAGGCCGGCACAGAGGCACTTCCCCAAGTGTCAGCACATCAGGAGCCGCCCTCCTCCTCCTCCTCGCAGATGAAAACTGATGTGAAGAAGAGCAAAAGAGTCATGATCTTGGCTCACGACTCACGTCCTGCTTTTTCTTTTTAGAAACACATTTAGCACAGTTCATCCGTATGATGATGAAAAAAAAATGTTACCTTATTTTAATTAAATGATTTTTTTTTGGTGGACTGGTGTTTGCGTAGCTGTGGTTATTTCAGTTTTTCTCTTATCATTCATACACCTTGACCTCCTAAAAATAATTTTTCAACCTGGAACGTACAATTAGCAGGCAATAGAACAGGTCACATTGGTCTTGGAACCATCAAAAAGCAGTATTCACACATTCTCGGCATCAATTTTCCTTAAAAACAACTGAAAAAGCAAGGTAAAGAGTGATTGATTTTTTTAATGAAAGTTATTTGATTTAATTTATTTAATTTTCATAATATTTGAAATATGTTGGGATTAATGTGACTCAATATTATCTGCAGCTCTTACACTCCAGGCACCTGATAAAGTGGAACGCAGTGTCTTTGCCTTACATGGCGCTCAGCTCTTCCTCAATCCCAGCAGAAGCACCAGCAGAAGCAGCAGCCTCCGGGTCCTGCCTCATGCACAGCTTAAAATGCAACACCAAGTAATACAACAAACAACAGGGAAAACCATTCACGATCAGACACATCCGTTGATTGCTGGCTCTCAGTAAAGGGACATTGCATCATTACATCACAAAATAGACTACATTTCAAGGTTAAAGAATTACCATGTTCTGCGATTCAGAACGAGGCAGCAAAACTTCCTATAATCTGTTGTGGCCCTATGACATTGTAAAGGAGCAGGCTTGTGAATACATCTCGTTTAATCCAATGGAAATATAACTCTCAACTTTTTTACGTTTTTGCCAATAAATAATACTACATTGTTAACTCTGCCTAAAGAACCTTGGAATGGAACGTTTTTTGCAGTGAAATGTTTGCTGCATAACCTATACCCTTTCTCTCCTACATCACATTGCATTAGTCATTACAGTGATTAGTGAGCAGGAAGGGCTGCATCACATCGCAATTTGTGTGGAACTTGAATGCGAATTTGTTACAACATGGCGTAACTTACAGTCCTTTCACAAAATTCATGATTTTGTGCTCAATTTTGAGTTTGTAAAGTTTTTCTATAATGTCAATGATTTTATTTTGTGACTGAAATTAAATACTTTTGTGTCTGCAAAATTGGGACTGTAGTTCCACCTTAACCTACTAGTACTGTATGTCTTTGGACTGTGGGAAGAAACTGGAGCACCTGGAAGAAATCCACACAAATGAAGGGAGAACATACAATTCCATCCAGACTGCACCCCAGGAATTGAACCCAGGACCCCAGCTCTGTGAACCACAGTGCCACCTCATTGCTATAGTCACTATAATTAATGTCAAAACTCATTTGCAAATGAGCAGCCTGGGATCCAAAAGGATCAAGACAAGGATCCAAACAAAGCACTATCCCAAAGCTTGGCTTTGTACCGTATATAAAACAGGGCTTGATGCAGAAGGCAGATAATCAAAGTCCATGCAATAATTGCTAAGGGAAAGTGACTTTGTGTTCTTGGAGGGAAGTCACTCAACACGGAGCTGTGTTAGTGAAATGATTGTTCTGATGTACGGCTGATGTCCAAACACTGAAAACATGATTGTGTATGCAATCGCACTCCTGAGCTCCATTGGGTATGGTTAAAATAACTTTTTATAGTTCATCACATTCAAAGTGTGTGTACTTGATGAAAGTGTAACACGCATTTGGAGGAGTTATTCAGGATTTTCTTTCATTCAACTATTTCAAGACCCATTATTTTCAGATGTTGTAGTATACGTGAATAATGAAAGGCCTTCATATTACACAATGTAGGAATGACTTCGCAGGTGTGAAGAATAAAAGATTAATTCAGCTCACTTTGGGGAGTTTCACAATGGCCCTCCTTATAGAAATGTGGGTTTGATTAAAGGAGTGAAGAAAAAGCACTGAATAATATTTGCTTCTGTAAACGTAATCATCTCAAAATATGGTTGAAGAAATTGAAGAAGGTTAAACATAATCCAAAACGTATAAGGTCAATTTAAGTACAACCAGAAATCTAGTGTTTATGCAATGCATCTGTGGGTTGATATGAAATATGGCCGTACTTAAACTAAACGAGGTTATCGAGAGCATATTCCGAATACGGCTTTGGCCAGTTGTACTGTGAACTGCGAGGACCGTATCTTATCCTGAACTGGCTGTGCGAATACCGTCCTCTGCTGGCAGAAGGAATAGATTACAACGGCACTGTATTGGCGATTAGTCCTATTGCTAGAATATTGAAACAACAAGGAGTCCGCGGAGTCAAGCAATGCTGAATAAACAAGTACCTGAAATTCAATAGGATTTTGTGTATTGATTACAAATAGGTGTGGAATTCTCATGTACAGTGGTATTCATGGATTCCTTACACAAGCAGCAGTTGTTATGATGCTTTCGTAATCTGAATATAAATCTGTTATCTACTTAAAACTGTAATTATTGAATAGATTAATGTCTTTGAAATGCTTCATTAACTGGGCAGTTTCCATGTTTGGAAATGTTTTTATTTTGATTGCTGATTGCTAGATACTGTATGTTTAATAGGCATGCTGTTAATATTTTCTACAAGAGCCAAATAAGACAGTTATGCTGTAGTAAGTTCTATATAAGTTATATAACATAAGTTATTTTTTGTTCTGAGGTCAATTTGAATCTCATACTAAATAACTGGTGTCCTTTTATCTGAGAAACACTACCTGATTGATCACCTGATGCCTAGAAATTAGCATGCACAGTAGCCCAGCGTTTAGCATTGCTAGCTCACAGTGCTGAGGCCCTGGGTACACTTCTGGACCTGGGGTGCTATCTGTATGGAGCTTGTATGTTCTCCCCATGTTTGCATGAGTTTGCTTTGGGTGCTCCGGCTTCCTCCCACAGTTCAAAGAACTACTGGTAGGTTAATTGGCTTCTGGGATAATTGGTGAGTGTCTGTGTCTTCCCTGCATTGGACTACCATCCAGTCCCAGGTATCTCCTGCTTATTACTTTCTGAGGCTCTGGCTCCCCCGTGCCCCGCGACCCCCTGACCCCCTGACCCTGAATTGGATGAAGCGGTTAGAAAATGGGTGGTTTCTGTTATGCTCTGGTCATGCTCTGCCATAGCAACAACTTGAAAAAATGCAGATGCTAGGATTTAACTCAAAGAAGGAGCTCAGATCACTGTGTTGGCATCACTGTACAGGTGTCCGGTGTGTTTTAGAACATATGTTAAAATCTTATTTACTAACTTCTAGACTTTTTACCCCCCATATCAGTCTGCAGGTGCACAGTGGTCTGTGGACACCCTCCTTGCTCTGTCGTAAAACAGGAAATAAAAAGCAACTGGTTTTGACTTTAATGCACTGAGACTGTGGAACTCACAGAACTCTCTTGTCAGAAAGGCAGCTTCTAACAGCTTTTAAGTGAAGACTAAGAACACTTTTCTATTTTATTAAAATAGATTATATATGTTTTGTTTAAATATATGTTATAAATGTTAAAACGACAGCTCGTATAAGCTTGTATTTTTACCTTTCGATCATTTTTATAATTGCTTTGAGTTGCTTTTACCATGATAAACAGTACAAAATATGAGGTGTTGAACTTGTCTAAAGTTTTAAAGCGCTTTATGACGTAAAGTGTGATGACAGTCCTTGGCGGTCTATGTAACAATTCTTCTTGAAGTAGGTCATCGGGCCAACAGTATACAAACATTACAGCTCAAGTGCTTTTGTATCTGAACGCTTTTAGGTAAGTTATTTAGCAGCTGCGGTATTAATAATGATTTTAATGGCAAATTCAATTGCAGGTAAAATAAAAATGGCGGATAACTTTCTTTCTAGCTTCGTGAAGCGGTCGCGCTATATTATACATATATACCATAATAAGAAACATAATATGTACAGTAGAATTTTTCACTTTAAGCTGGCATTATCCAGAACCGGGTCAGGGAACGGACCCGGACCGTGCAGTGTGGTCCGTCGGCCTTCTAAAGATGTTTAGGAGATCGAGGCGCCCTTGGATTTGATTAGAAACTTGCATAATTTCTTAACTTGACCCCATTATCTTAAAAAAAACGGCCAGGCCAAGACCAAAGCATGAAGGCTGCGAGGATCGGGGGACTCTCATTTTTGGTCACAGCGTACAGTAGTAGATCAGTAACCTCTGTTTATCGTGATAACCTTTAATTATTTTCCAGTACTTTTTTAAATGATAAAACACATTGTCTCGCCAGTTTTGCTAAAGATACGGTTTTAGTGTTTACGCATAAATTTGTAAGCCGTAGGTTTAAATCTCGTGGTCTTATTTTCTGCATTTTCATCGTAAGGGAAGGCGCTCGTTTGCGATTTACGCGCTGAATATTGTAAGCAGAGGAGCCTTAAGGCACAGCCTCGCCTTAACACCATCGTTTGCATTGTCATTGTCATCCAGAAAAGCAGTCGTAAGAAAATGAATCTGTGGCGGCTCCGAACATTAAAAAAACTATATCTAGACTGCAAATACATCCCAATCTTACTATCAACACGTTTTAAGACCCCTCTCCTTTCCACCGGTATACAAGCTAAGAGAGAAATATTGGAAATCCCATCTGAAGTAGCCCTCGTCTCACCTTCGGAGCTGTGAGCGATGGGGATCATAATTAAAAGGGGTACAGTTACTTTGAAAATGTGTATGTGATACTTAAATTTAAATAAAATAAAAAGATAAATTATAGAACACAGACTGCTATCTATGTCCATGTGTTTAAGACGTATGAATCGGTTTTAAAACAGGCACACCCCTTCTCACAAATCCGACTGGAGTCTCAGTCCGTCGTCGCGATGAATTAGGAGCTCAGATGTAGGCTAAGTGATTGCAATTTACTTATTTAAAAGAACCACTTCAAATCAAAAGGGAGACATTTTGTAATGGTAGTTATCGTATTATAGTATACGATAACTGTATACGTAGTATACGTAATTGTAGATATACAGTACATAAAGGGTATGAATAGGTGTGAGCTTTTACTGTATATTTAATATTTTATCTGACCCACTTGTAGAAACCGCCTACTCAGATTTATTTAAGTGGTCTGCCACCATAAAGACAGAAAAATATAATGACACCCTGTTACATTAACTGTAAAATAAACGCCGTAACTGCGGCCATATGAAAATTTGGATAAAGATTATACAAACATCCTAAGGAGCTCTATGACATATGAGCGTCGTAATAATGGTTGGTGACCTGACGTAACAGTGCTCCCTGAATTACGTGATCTGTATATACCCAAATACAGATATATCACATAGGGAGATGCAGTCAAACATTGCATTGCTATCGTCGTGGTGAACTATTTCTCCGCTGTTTAAAACTTGTTTGGTAAGTGTCATCAAATATGCTTGTCAATTTGTAGCGAAATCGATATACTGTATCATAATCCTTCAGCTATCTATAATGTAGTGAAACGGCTAATTAATATTGATAAATTCCCTTATTCACAGTGACTTTTGCTCAAACCCCTGTTGCATAATGGGTTAATTTTATATAAAAAAACATTTATATCATAGATATAATACAAGCTTTGAAATGAAATAGCACATTTCCAGGTTTCAGTTAAACATTTTTAAAAAAGCTCATGACTTTAAGCATTCTGAACATTGTGAATGTTATTTGGGAAACAAATGTTTATTATAATGTTTATGTTTAGGATCTGTCTCCTACTGAGTCAGCATGCAGCATTCAACACCATTAGGTTTAATATTAAAAAGTTGTGTATTTCCTGAATTGTTTTTTTTATTCTTTTCTATTAGACCATACTAGACTGTGCAGGATATCATTTATTTGCCATTTTTGCCTTTTCCAGATACCTGGGAAACAAAGCTCATATCTCATTTGCCAATGGAGCCCAGTCCTAAGCCTGGTGCTCTGTCCCCCTCCCCGAAGGACACAGACTCGAATCGACCCGCGCCCTTAAGGCAACAGGATCTGATCTCCACGTACTGCCCGCCTCCCAAGATACAGCTTCTGAAAGACACCTTCCAAGAGAAACTGATGCAGGAAAAGGAGAAAAAAATGATCGCCATGTACAATCGGCGGCAGGAGGCAGCTCTACAGAAGATGAGAAAATGTTTCCAATATGTCAAATACGCTGCGGAGAAGAAGATGGGGAACAGCTATCGCTTCCAAGCCCAACAGGGCCCCGAGAAGAACATTGTGGGGTATGATCGGTCTTACCCCCTGAAGCCTATGGGTAACAGGAAAGTCTCCGGCCCTGGTGAGGTTCGGGATGGTCATGAGAGGCCCTGCGAGAGGCCGGGCAGGAGGGGCTCAAGAGTACGCAAACCTAAGGACAGGACTGTCCTCCCCATGGTGGCGACCCCTCCAGGGCAATGCCCTTCTCATGCCAATGGGAAGGAGCACTTTCAGTTGCAAGAGGAGCTACGAAAAGTGGCCGAGGCAGAGGCCGCGCTGAAGGAGGAGCATCGCCGGAGGGAGGCCAGCCTGCAGGATGAGATGCGCCGGAAGGAGGCCATGATGAAGGACGAGATTCGCCAGAAGGAGGCCATGATGCAGGCGAAGCTCTTCAGAGCTCAGGAGGAGCTGAGGATGGTTCCGAGAGAGATGGAAGACTCCAGAGAGGTGGCCGGAAGGGAAAATGGAGGCGAGGCAGAGCGAGCTTTGCCCCAGAGGACCATGGGCCAACCACCGCTCTAAGGCCGTGCCTCTTCTGACCTGCAGAATGGAGAAGCAAAAAGCCTTCACTCCAAGGAAAGCCCTTCCTATCAGAGGAGACAACCTTGATTATGGTTCTCCAATGGAAGATGGCGGATGCGCAGAATCACACTTTCCCTCTGCGCTTTCCCATCAGGAGAGACGTCAAGTGAGCCCTTGCAGCCGTGGGCTAGAAGACGTCCCCTGTGGAAGGAGAAAGTATCTCAAGAAAGCAAGGCTCCCTGAAAGCGACGTGTCAGCGGCACAGGCCGCGCAGGGCCACTTCAGAAATAACACCACATGTCTGGATGAACAAACTCTGTCAGTGGAAAACAGATATTTGTCCCCTACAAGTCTGATCTGCCCTACCGCTGAGCAATTTCCATATGAGAATAGCCAGAGTGGAAACCCTCAGCTGGTGCCCTGTGAACTGTGTCACGGGAAGTTTGCTGTAGAGAGGCTGGAGAAACACAGCAAGATCTGCAAGAAGCTTCAGAATTCAAAGAGGAAGGTTTCTGACTCTTTCAAGCACAGAGCCAAGGGAACAGAACTGGAGACATACATCCATAAGAAGAAGGTTAAACCGCCAATCGTGGTAAGGGCTATCCTTAAACTCTTTCCAAGCTTCCCTTTTTTTCTCCTAGAGTCAGACTCAGCTTATAAATCAATGTAAACAATAAATAAGTGTTTTATGAAGTACTCTTCTGAAAAACTGCCGCAAAGGCACATTTGCAGGACAGAATAAATGTGTCTTAGTGACTTCTGAATTCTGTTGTAAAAATCTACATATCAAGCAAATAGCACTCACAGGAAACAAAACCATAACTACGTAAATTGTACTCTCTACCCAATGACCTGAAAGGTAGCCCCAGAAAGCTACGTTATTACTGTATTGATATTTTCTTGCCTTGTGAATGGTTTGCGACCAGACTGTGTACGCAGTGCTAGTCTGGACTTTTTCTGGAAGCTGTTTTATTGGTTTCATTTCCTGTTCCCAGCTGAGAAAGAACAACTGGAGGCAGAAGCACGAGGATTTCATTCGGAGCATCAAACAGGCCAGGGAGGTGCAGCAGGTGATCACGCAAGGAGGGAAAGTTGTGAACCTGCCCCAGCCCCCCGCGAATCCAAACCCCGACTACGTGCCCTGCCCTCACTGCGGCCGGCGCTTTGCCCCCAGGCCGGCACAGAGGCACTTCCCCAAGTGTCAGCACATCAGGAGCCGCCCTCCTCCTCCTCCTCGCAGATGAAAACTGATGTGAAGAAGAGCAAAAGAGTCATGATCTTGGCTCACGACTCACGTCCTGCTTTTTCTTTTTAGAAACACATTTAGCACAGTTCATCCGTATGATGATGAAAAAAAAATGTTACCTTATTTTAATTAAATGATTTTTTTTTGGTGGACTGGTGTTTGCGTAGCTGTGGTTATTTCAGTTTTTCTCTTATCATTCATACACCTTGACCTCCTAAAAATAATTTTTCAACCTGGAACGTACAATTAGCAGGCAATAGAACAGGTCACATTGGTCTTGGAACCATCAAAAAGCAGTATTCACACATTCTCGGCATCAATTTTCCTTAAAAACAACTGAAAAAACAAGGTAAAGAGTGATTGATTTTTTTAATGAAAGTTATTTGATTTAATTTATTTAATTTTCATAATATTTGAAATATGTTGGGATTAATGTGACTCAATATTATCTGCAGCTCTTACACTCCAGGCACCTGATAAAGTGGAACGCAGTGTCTTTGCCTTACATGGCGCTCAGCTCTTCCTCAATCCCAGCAGAAGCACCAGCAGAAGCAGCAGCCTCCGGGTCCTGCCTCATGCACAGCTTAAAATGCAACACCAAGTAATACAACAAACAACAGGGAAAACCATTCACGATCAGACACATCCGTTGATTGCTAGCTCTCAGTAAAGGGACATTGCATCATTACATCACAAAATAGACTACATTTCAAGGTTAAAGAATTACCATGTTCTGCGATTCAGAACGAGGCAGCAAAACTTCCTATAATCTGTTGTGGCCCTATGACATTGTAAAGGAGCAGGCTTGTGAATACATCTCGTTTAATCCAATGGAAATATAACTCTCAACTTTTTTACGTTTTTGCCAATAAATAATACTACATTGTTAACTCTGCCTAAAGAACCTTGGAATGGAACGTTTTTTGCAGTGAAATGTTTGCTGCATAACCTATACCCTTTCTCTCCTACATCACATTGCATTAGTCATTACAGTGATTAGTGAGCAGGAAGGGCTGCATCACATCGCAATTTGTGTGGAACTTGAATGCGAATTTGTTACAACATGGCGTAACTTACAGTCCTTTCACAAAATTCATGATTTTGTGCTCAATTTTGAGTTTGTAAAGTTTTTCTATAATGTCAATGATTTTATTTTGTGACTGAAATTAAATAATTTTGTGTCTGCAAAATTGGGACTGTAGTTCCACCTTAACCTACTAGTACTGTATGTCTTTGGACTGTGGGAAGAAACTGGAGCACCTGGAAGAAATCCACACAAATGAAGGGAGAACATACAATTCCATCCAGACTGCACCCCAGGAATTGAACCCAGGACCCCAGCTCTGTGAACCACAGTGCCACCTCATTGCTATAGTCACTATAATTAATGTCAAAACTCATTTGCAAATGAGCAGCCTGGGATCCAAAAGGATCAAGACAAGGATCCAAACAAAGCACTATCCCAAAGCTTGGCTTTGTACCGTATATAAAACAGGGCTTGATGCAGAAGGCAGATAATCAAAGTCCATGCAATAATTGCTAAGGGAAAGTGACTTTGTGTTCTTGGAGGGAAGTCACTCAACACGGAGCTGTGTTAGTGAAATGATTGTTCTGATGTACGGCTGATGTCCAAACACTGAAAACATGATTGTGTATGCAATCGCACTCCTGAGCTCCATTGGGTATGGTTAAAATAACTTTTTATAGTTCATCACATTCAAAGTGTGTGTACTTGATGAAAGTGTAACACGCATTTGGAGGAGTTATTCAGGATTTTCTTTCATTCAACTATTTCAAGACCCATTATTTTCAGATGTTGTAGTATACGTGAATAATGAAAGGCCTTCATATTACACAATGTAGGAATGACTTCGCAGGTGTGAAGAATAAAAGATTAATTCAGCTCACTTTGGGGAGTTTCACAATGGCCCTCCTTATAGAAATGTGGGTTTGATTAAAGGAGTGAAGAAAAAGCACTGAATAATATTTGCTTCTGTAAACGTAATCATCTCAAAATATGGTTGAAGAAATTGAAGAAGGTTAAACATAATCCAAAACGTATAAGGTCAATTTAAGTACAACCAGAATTCTAGTGTTTATGCAATGCATCTGTGGGTTGATATGAAATATGGCCGTACTTAAACTAAACGAGGTTATCGAGAGCATATTCCGAATACGGCTTTGGCCAGTTGTACTGTGAACTGCGAGGACCGTATCTTATCCTGAACTGGCTGTGCGAATACCGTCCTCTGCTGGCAGAAGGAATAGATTACAACGGCACTGTATTGGCGATTAGTCCTATTGCTAGAATATTGAAACAACAAGGAGTCCGCGGAGTCAAGCAATGCTGAATAAACAAGTACCTGAAATTCAATAGGATTTTGTGTATTGATTACAAATAGGTGTGGAATTCTCATGTACAGTGGTATTCATGGATTCCTTACACAAGCAGCAGTTGTTATGATGCTTTCGTAATCTGAATATAAATCTGTTATCTACTTAAAACTGTAATTATTGAATAGATTAATGTCTTTGAAATGCTTCATTAACTGGGCAGTTTCCATGTTTGGAAATGTTTTTATTTTGATTGCTGATTGCTAGATACTGTATGTTTAATAGGCATGCTGTTAATATTTTCTACAAGAGCCAAATAAGACAGTTATGCTGTAGTAAGTTCTATATAAGTTATATAACATAAGTTATTTTTTGTTCTGAGGTCAATTTGAATCTCATACTAAATAACTGGTGTCCTTTTATCTGAGAAACACTACCTGATTGATCACCTGATGCCTAGAAATTAGCATGCACAGTAGCCCAGCGTTTAGCATTGCTAGCTCACAGTGCTGAGGCCCTGGGTACACTTCTGGACCTGGGGTGCTATCTGTATGGAGCTTGTATGTTCTCCCCATGTTTGCATGAGTTTGCTTTGGGTGCTCCGGCTTCCTCCCACAGTTCAAAGAACTACTGGTAGGTTAATTGGCTTCTGGGATAATTGGTGAGTGTCTGTGTCTTCCCTGCATTGGACTACCATCCAGTCCCAGGTATCTCCTGCTTATTACTTTCTGAGGCTCTGGCTCCCCCGTGCCCCGCGACCCCCTGACCCCCTGACCCTGAATTGGATGAAGCGGTTAGAAAATGGGTGGTTTCTGTTATGCTCTGGTCATGCTCTGCCATAGCAACAACTTGTAAAAAATGCAGATGCTAGGATTTAACTCAAAGAAGGAGCTCAGATCACTGTGTTGGCATCACTGTACAGGTGTCCGGTGTGTTTTAGAACATATGTTAAAATCTTATTTACTAACTTCTAGACTTTTTACCCCCCATATCAGTCTGCAGGTGCACAGTGGTCTGTGGACACCCTCCTTGCTCTGTCGTAAAACAGGAAATAAAAAGCAACTGGTTTTGACTTTAATGCACTGAGACTGTGGAACTCACAGAACTCTCTTGTCAGAAAGGCAGCTTCTAACAGCTTTTAAGTGAAGACTAAGAACACTTTTCTATTTTATTAAAATAGATTATATATGTTTTGTTTAAATATATGTTATAAATGTTAAAACGACAGCTCGTATAAGCTTGTATTTTTACCTTTCGATCATTTTTAGAATTGCTTTGAGTTGCTTTTACCATGATAAGCAGTACAAAATATGAGGTGTTGAACTTGTCTAAAGTTTTAAAGCGCTTTATGACGTAAAGTGTGATGACAGTCCTTGGCGGTCTATGTAACAATTCTTCTTGAAGTAGGTCATCGGGCCAACAGTATACAAACATTACAGCTCAAGTGCTTTTGTATCTGAACGCTTTTAGGTAAGTTATTTAGCAGCTGCGGTATTAATAATGATTTTAATGGCAAATTCAATTGCAGGTAAAATAAAAATGGCGGATAACTTTCTTTCTAGCTTCGTGAAGCGGTCGCGCTATATTATACATATATACCATAATAAGAAACATAATATGTACAGTAGAATTTTTCACTTTAAGCTGGCATTATCCAGAACCGGGTCAGGGAACGGACCCGGACCGTGCAGTGTGGTCCGTCGGCCTTCTAAAGATGTTTAGGAGATCGAGGCGCCCTTGGATTTGATTAGAAACTTGCATAATTTCTTAACTTGACCCCATTATCTTAAAAAAAACGGCCAGGCCAAGACCAAAGCATGAAGGCTGCGAGGATCGGGGGACTGTCATTTTTGGTCACAGCGTACAGTAGTAGATCAGTAACCTCTGTTTATCGTGATAACCTTTAATTATTTTCCAGTACTTTTTTAAATGATAAAACACATTGTCTCGCCAGTTTTGCTAAAGATACGGTTTTAGTGTTTACGCATAAATTTGTAAGCCGTAGGTTTAAATCTCGTGGTCTTATTTTCTGCATTTTCATCGTAAGGGAAGGCGCTCGTTTGCGATTTACGCGCTGAATATTGTAAGCAGAGGAGCCTTAAGGCACAGCCTCGCCTTAACACCATCGTTTGCATTGTCATTGTCATCCAGAAAAGCAGTCGTAAGAAAATGAATCTGTGGCGGCTCCGAACATTAAAAAAACTATATCTAGACTGCAAATACATCCCAATCTTACTATCAACACGTTTTAAGACCCCTCTCCTTTCCACCGGTATACAAGCTAAGAGAGAAATATTGGAAATCCCATCTGAAGTAGCCCTCGTCTCACCTTCGGAGCTGTGAGCGATGGGGATCATAATTAAAAGGGGTACAGTTACTTTGAAAATGTGTATGTGATACTTAAATTTAAATAAAATAAAAAGATAAATTATATAACACAGACTGCTATCTATGTCCATGTGTTTAAGACGTATGAATCGGTTTTAAAACAGGCACACCCCTTCTCACAAATCCGACTGGAGTCTCAGTCCGTCGTCGCGATGAATTAGGAGCTCAGATGTAGGCTAAGTGATTGCAATTTACTTATTTAAAAGAACCACTTCAAATCAAAAGGGAGACATTTTGTAATGGTAGTTATCGTATTATAGTATACGATAACTGTATACGTAGTATACGTAATTGTAGATATACAGTACATAAAGGGTATGAATAGGTGTGAGCTTTTACTGTATATTTAATATTTTATCTGACCCACTTGTAGAAACCGCCTACTCAGATTTATTTAAGTGGTCTGCCACCATAAAGACAGAAAAATATAATGACACCCTGTTACATTAACTGTAAAATAAACGCCGTAACTGCGGCCATATGAAAATTTGGATAAAGATTATACAAACATCCTAAGGAGCTCTATGACATATGAGCGTCGTAATAATGGTTGGTGACCTGACGTAACAGTGCTCCCTGAATTACGTGATCTGTATATACCCAAATACAGATATATCACATAGGGAGATGCAGTCAAACATTGCATTGCTATCGTCGTGGTGAACTATTTCTCCGCTGTTTAAAACTTGTTTGGTAAGTGTCATCAAATATGCTTGTCAATTTGTAGCGAAATCGATATACTGTATCATAATCCTTCAGCTATCTATAATGTAGTGAAACGGCTAATTAATATTGATAAATTCCCTTATTCACAGTGACTTTTGCTCAAACCCCTGTTGCATAATGGGTTAATTTTATATAAAAAAACATTTATATCATAGATATAATACAAGCTTTGAAATGAAATAGCACATTTCCAGGTTTCAGTTAAACATTTTTAAAAAAGCTCATGACTTTAAGCATTCTGAACATTGTGAATGTTATTTGGGAAACAAATGTTTATTATAATGTTTATGTTTAGGATCTGTCTCCTACTGAGTCAGCATGCAGCATTCAACACCATTAGGTTTAATATTAAAAAGTTGTGTATTTCCTGAATTGTTTTTTTTATTCTTTTCTATTAGACCATACTAGACTGTGCAGGATATCATTTATTTGCCATTTTTGCCTTTTCCAGATACCTGGGAAACAAAGCTCATATCTCATTTGCCAATGGAGCCCAGTCCTAAGCCTGGTGCTCTGTCCCCCTCCCCGAAGGACACAGACTCGAATCGACCCGCGCCCTTAAGGCAACAGGATCTGATCTCCACGTACTGCCCGCCTCCCAAGATACAGCTTCTGAAAGACACCTTCCAAGAGAAACTGATGCAGGAAAAGGAGAAAAAAATGATCGCCATGTACAATCGGCGGCAGGAGGCAGCTCTACAGAAGATGAGAAAATGTTTCCAATATGTCAAATACGCTGCGGAGAAGAAGATGGGGAACAGCTATCGCTTCCAAGCCCAACAGGGCCCCGAGAAGAACATTGTGGGGTATGATCGGTCTTACCCCCTGAAGCCTATGGGTAACAGGAAAGTCTCCGGCCCTGGTGAGGTTCGGGATGGTCATGAGAGGCCCTGCGAGAGGCCGGGCAGGAGGGGCTCAAGAGTACGCAAACCTAAGGACAGGACTGTCCTCCCCATGGTGGCGACCCCTCCAGGGCAATGCCCTTCTCATGCCAATGGGAAGGAGCACTTTCAGTTGCAAGAGGAGCTACGAAAAGTGGCCGAGGCAGAGGCCGCGCTGAAGGAGGAGCATCGCCGGAGGGAGGCCAGCCTGCAGGATGAGATGCGCCGGAAGGAGGCCATGATGAAGGACGAGATTCGCCAGAAGGAGGCCATGATGCAGGCGAAGCTCTTCAGAGCTCAGGAGGAGCTGAGGATGGTTCCGAGAGAGATGGAAGACTCCAGAGAGGTGGCCGGAAGGGAAAATGGAGGCGAGGCAGAGCGAGCTTTGCCCCAGAGGACCATGGGCCAACCACCGCTCTAAGGCCGTGCCTCTTCTGACCTGCAGAATGGAGAAGCAAAAAGCCTTCACTCCAAGGAAAGCCCTTCCTATCAGAGGAGACAACCTTGATTATGGTTCTCCAATGGAAGATGGCGGATGCGCAGAATCGCACTTTCCCTCTGCGCTTTCCCATCAGGAGAGACGTCAAGTGAGCCCTTGCAGCCGTGGGCTAGAAGACGTCCCCTGTGGAAGGAGAAAATATCTCAAGAAAGCAAGGCTCCCTGAAAGCGACGTGTCAGCGGCACAGGCCGCGCAGGGCCACTTCAGAAATAACACCACATGTCTGGATGAACAAACTCTGTCAGTGGAAAACAGATATTTGTCCCCTACAAGTCTGATGTGCCCTACCGCTGAGCAATTTCCATATGAGAATAGCCAGAGTGGAAACCCTCAGCTGGTGCCCTGTGAACTGTGTCACGGGAAGTTTGCTGTAGAGAGGCTGGAGAAACACAGCAAGATCTGCAAGAAGCTTCAGAATTCAAAGAGGAAGGTTTTTGACTCTTTCAAGCACAGAGCCAAGGGAACAGAACTGGAGACATACATCCATAAGAAGAAGGTTAAACCGCCAATCGTGGTAAGGGCTATCCTTAAACTCTTTCCAAGCTTCCCTTTTTTTCTCCTAGAGTCAGACTCAGCTTATAAATCAATGTAAACAATAAATAAGTGTTTTATGAAGTACTCTTCTGAAAAACTGCCGCAAAGGCACATTTGCAGGACAGAATAAATGTGTCTTAGTGACTTCTGAATTCTGTTGTAAAAATCTACATATCAAGCAAATAGCACTCACAGGAAACAAAACCATAACTACGTAAATTGTACTCTCTACCCAATGACCTGAAAGGTAGCCCCAGAAAGCTACGTTATTACTGTATTGATATTTTCTTGCCTTGTGAATGGTTTGCGACCAGACTGTGTACGCAGTGCTAGTCTGGACTTTTTCTGGAAGCTGTTTTATTGGTTTCATTTCCTGTTCCCAGCTGAGAAAGAACAACTGGAGGCAGAAGCACGAGGATTTCATTCGGAGCATCAAACAGGCCAGGGAGGTGCAGCAGGTGATCACGCAAGGAGGGAAAGTTGTGAACCTGCCCCAGCCCCCCGCGAATCCAAACCCCGACTACGTGCCCTGCCCTCACTGCGGCCGGCGCTTTGCCCCCAGGCCGGCACAGAGGCACTTCCCCAAGTGTCAGCACATCAGGAGCCGCCCTCCTCCTCCTCCTCGCAGATGAAAACTGATGTGAAGAAGAGCAAAAGAGTCATGATCTTGGCTCACGACTCACGTCCTGCTTTTTCTTTTTAGAAACACATTTAGCACAGTTCATCCGTATGATGATGAAAAAAAAATGTTACCTTATTTTAATTAAATGATTTTTTTTTGGTGGACTGGTGTTTGCGTAGCTGTGGTTATTTCAGTTTTTCTCTTATCATTCATACACCTTGACCTCCTAAAAATAATTTTTCAACCTGGAACGTACAATTAGCAGGCAATAAAACAGGTCACATTGGTCTTGGAATCATCAAAAAGCAGTATTCACACATTCTCGGCATCAATTTTCCTTAAAAACAACTGAAAAAGCAAGGTAAAGAGTGATTGATTTTTTTAATGAAAGTTATTTGATTTAATTTATTTAATTTTCATAATATTTGAAATATGTTGGGATTAATGTGACTCAATATTATCTGCAGCTCTTACACTCCAGGCACCTGATAAAGTGGAACGCAGTGTCTTTGCCTTACATGGCGCTCAGCTCTTCCTCAATCCCAGCAGAAGCACCAGCAGAAGCAGCAGCCTCCGGGTCCTGCCTCATGCACAGCTTAAAATGCAACACCAAGTAATACAACAAACAACAGGGAAAACCATTCACGATCAGACACATCCGTTGATTGCTGGCTCTCAGTAAAGGGACATTGCATCATTACATCACAAAATAGACTACATTTCAAGGTTAAAGAATTACCATGTTCTGCGATTCAGAACGAGGCAGCAAAACTTCCTATAATCTGTTGTGGCCCTATGACATTGTAAAGGAGCAGGCTTGTGAATACATCTCGTTTAATCCAATGGAAATATAACTCTCAACTTTTTTACGTTTTTGCCAATAAATAATACTACATTGTTAACTCTGCCTAAAGAACCTTGGAATGGAACGTTTTTTGCAGTGAAATGTTTGCTGCATAACCTATACCCTTTCTCTCCTACATCACATTGCATTAGTCATTACAGTGATTAGTGAGCAGGAAGGGCTGCATCACATCGCAATTTGTGTGGAACTTGAATGCGAATTTGTTACAACATGGCGTAACTTACAGTCCTTTCACAAAATTCATGATTTTGTGCTCAATTTTGAGTTTGTAAAGTTTTTCTATAATGTCAATGATTTTATTTTGTGACTGAAATTAAATAATTTTGTGTCTGCAAAATTGGGACTGTAGTTCCACCTTAACCTACTAGTACTGTATGTCTTTGGACTGTGGGAAGAAACTGGAGCACCTGGAAGAAATCCACACAAATGAAGGGAGAACATACAATTCCATCCAGACTGCACCCCAGGAATTGAACCCAGGACCCCAGCTCTGTGAACCACAGTGCCAGCTCATTGCTATAGTCACTATAATTAATGTCAAAACTCATTTGCAAATGAGCAGCCTGGGATCCAAAAGGATCAAGACAAGGATCCAAACAAAGCACTATCCCAAAGCTTGGCTTTGTACCGTATATAATACAGGGCTTGATGCAGAAGGCAGATAATCAAAGTCCATGCAATAATTGCTAAGGGAAAGTGACTTTGTGTTCTTGGAGGGAAGTCACTCAACACGGAGCTGTGTTAGTGAAATGATTGTTCTGATGTACGGCTGATGTCCAAACACTGAAAACATGATTGTGTATGCAATCGCACTCCTGAGCTCCATTGGGTATGGTTAAAATAACTTTTTATAGTTCATCACATTCAAAGTGTGTGTACTTGATGAAAGTGTAACACGCATTTGGAGGAGTTATTCAGGATTTTCTTTCATTCAACTATTTCAAGACCCATTATTTTCAGATGTTGTAGTATACGTGAATAATGAAAGGCCTTCATATTACACAATGAAGGAATGACTTCACAGGTGTGAAGAATAAAAGATTAATTCAGCTCACTTTGGGGAGTTTCACAATGGCCCTCCTTATAGAAATGTGGGTTTGATTAAAGGAGTGAAGAAAAAGCACTGAATAATATTTGCTTCTGTAAACGTAATCATCTCAAAATATGGTTGAAGAAATTGAAGAAGGTTAAACATAATCCAAAACGTATAAGGTCAATTTAAGTACAACCAGAATTCTAGTGTTTATGCAATGCATCTGTGGGTTGATATGAAATATGGCCGTACTTAAACTAAACGAGGTTATCGAGAGCATATTCCGAATACGGCTTTGGCCAGTTGTACTGTGAACTGCGAGGACCGTATCTTATCCTGAACTGACTGTGCGAATACCGTCCTCTGCTGGCAGAAGGAATAGATTACAACGGCACTGTATTGGCGATTAGTCCTATTGCTAGAATATTGAAACAACAAGGAGTCCGCGGAGTCAAGCAATGCTGAATAAACAAGTACCTGAAATTCAATAGGATTTTGTGTATTGATTACAAATAGGTGTGAAATTCTCATGTACAGTGGTATTCATGGATTCCTTACACAAGCAGCAGTTGTTATGATGCTTTCGTAATCTGAATATAAATCTGTTATCTACTTAAAACTGTAATTATTGAATAGATTAATGTCTTTGAAATGCTTCATTAACTGGGCAGTTTCCATGTTTGGAAATGTTTTTATTTTGATTGCTGATTGCTAGATACTGTATGTTTAATAGGCATGCTGTTAATTTTTTCTACAAGAGCCAAATAAGACAGTTATGCTGTAGTAAGTTCTATATAAGTTATATAACATAAGTTATATTTTGTTCTGAGGTCAATTTGAATCTCATACTAAATAACTGGTGTCCTTTTATCTGAGAAACACTACCTGATTGATCACCTGATGCCTAGAAATTAGCATGCACAGTAGCCCAGCGTTTAGCATTGCTAGCTCACAGTGCTGAGGCCCTGGGTACACTTCTGGACCTGGGGTGCTATCTGTATGGAGCTTGTATGTTCTCCCCATGTTTGCATGAGTTTGCTTTGGGTGCTCCGGCTTCCTCCCACAGTTCAAAGAACTACTGGTAGGTTAATTGGCTTCTGGGATAATTGGTGAGTGTCTGTGTCTTCCCTGCATTGGACTACCATCCAGTCCCAGGTATCTCCTGCTTATTACTTTCTGAGGCTCTGGCTCCCCCGTGCCCCGCGACCCCCTGACCCCCTGACCCTGAATTGGATGAAGCGGTTAGAAAATGGGTGGTTTCTGTTATGCTCTGGTCATGCTCTGCCATAGCAACAACTTGTAAAAAATGCAGATGCTAGGATTTAACTCAAAGAAGGAGCTCAGATCACTGTGTTGGCATCACTGTACAGGTGTCCGGTGTGTTTTAGAACATATGTTAAAATCTTATTTACTAACTTCTAGACTTTTTACCCCCCATATCAGTCTGCAGGTGCACAGTGGTCTGTGGACACCCTCCTTGCTCTGTCGTAAAACAGGAAATAAAAAGCAACTGGTTTTGACTTTAATGCACTGAGACTGTGGAACTCACAGAACTCTCTTGTCAGAAAGGCAGCTTCTAACAGCTTTTAAGTGAAGACTAAGAACACTTTTCTATTTTATTAAAATAGATGATATATGTTTTGTTTAAATATATGTTATAAATGTTAAAACGACAGCTCGTATAAGCTTGTATTTTTACCTTTCGATCATTTTTAGAATTGCTTTGAGTTGCTTTTACCATGATAAGCAGTACAAAATATGAGGTGTTGAACTTGTCTAAAGTTTTAAAGCGCTTTATGACGTAAAGTGTGATGACAGTCCTTGGCGGTCTATGTAACAATTCTTCTTGAAGTAGGTCATCGGGCCAACAGTATACAAACATTACAGCTCAAGTGCTTTTGTATCTGAACGCTTTTAGGTAAGTTATTTAGCAGCTGCGGTATTAATAATGATTTTAATGGCAAATTCAATTGCAGGTAAAATAAAAATGGCGGATAACTTTCTTTCTAGCTTCGTGAAGCGGTCGCGCTATATTATACATATATACCATAATAAGAAACATAATATGTACAGTAGAATTTTTCACTTTAAGCTGGCATTATCCAGAACCGGGTCAGGGAACGGACCCGGACCGTGCAGTGTGGTCCGTCGGCCTTCTAAAGATGTTTAGGAGATCGAGGCGCCCTTGGATTTGATTAGAAACTTGCATAATTTCTTAACTTGACCCCATTATCTTAAAAAAAACGGCCAGGCCAAGACCAAAGCATGAAGGCTGCGAGGATCGGGGGACTGTCATTTTTGGTCACAGCGTACAGTAGTAGATCAGTAACCTCTGTTTATCGTGATAACCTTTAATTATTTTCCAGTACTTTTTTAAATGATAAAACACATTGTCTCGCCAGTTTTGCTAAAGATACGGTTTTAGTGTTTACGCATAAATTTGTAAGCCGTAGGTTTAAATCTCGTGGTCTTATTTTCTGCATTTTCATCGTAAGGGAAGGCGCTCGTTTGCGATTTACGCGCTGAATATTGTAAGCAGAGGAGCCTTAAGGCGCAGCCTCGCCTTAACACCATCGTTTGCATTGTCATTGTCATCCAGAAAAGCAGTCGTAAGAAAATGAATCTGTGGCGGCTCCGAACATTAAAAAAACTATATCTAGACTGCAAATACATCCCAATCTTACTATCAACACGTTTTAAGAGCCCTCTCCTTTCCACCGGTATACAAGCTAAGAGAGAAATATTGGAAATCCCATCTGAAGTAGCCCTCGTCTCACCTTCGGAGCTGTGAGCGATGGGGATCATAATTAAAAGGGGTACAGTTACTTTGAAAATGTGTATGTGATACTTAAATTTAAATAAAATAAAAAGATAAATTATATAACACAGACTGCTATCTATGTCCATGTGTTTAAGACGTATGAATCGGTTTTAAAACAGGCACACCCCTTCTCACAAATCCGACTGGAGTCTCAGTCCGTCGTCGCGATGAATTAGGAGCTCAGATGTAGGCTAAGTGATTGCAATTTACTTATTTAAAAGAACCACTTCAAATCAAAAGGGAGACATTTTGTAATGGTAGTTATCGTATTATAGTATACGATAACTGTATACGTAGTATACGTAATTGTAGATATACAGTACATAAAGGGTATGAATAGGTGTGAGCTTTTACTGTATATTTAATATTTTATCTGACCCACTTGTAGAAACCGCCTACTCAGATTTATTTAAGTGGTCTGCCACCATAAAGACAGAAAAATATAATGACACCCTGTTACATTAACTGTAAAATAAACGCCGTAACTGCGGCCATATGAAAATTTGGATAAAGATTATACAAACATCCTAAGGAGCTCTATGACATATGAGCGTCGTAATAATGGTTGGTGACCTGACGTAACAGTGCTCCCTGAATTACGTGATCTGTATATACCCAAATACAGATATATCACATAGGGAGATGCAGTCAAACATTGCATTGCTATCGTCGTGGTGAACTATTTCTCCGCTGTTTAAAACTTGTTTGGTAAGTGTCATCAAATATGCTTGTCAATTTGTAGCGAAATCGATATACTGTATCATAATCCTTCAGCTATCTATAATGTAGTGAAACGGCTAATTAATATTGATAAATTCCCTTATTCACAGTGACTTTTGCTCAAACCCCTGTTGCATAATGGGTTAATTTTATATAAAAAAACATTTATATCATAGATATAATACAAGCTTTGAAATGAAATAGCACATTTCCAGGTTTCAGTTAAACATTTTTAAAAAAGCTCATGACTTTAAGCATTCTGAACATTGAGAATGTTATTTGGGAAACAAATGTTTATTATAATGTTTATGTTTAGGATCTGTCTCCTACTGAGTCAGCATGCAGCATTCAACACCATTAGGTTTAATATTAAAAAGTTGTGTATTTCCTGAATTGTTTTTTTTTATTCTTTTCTATTAGACCATACTAGACTGTGCAGGATATCATTTATTTGCCATTTTTGCCTTTTCCAGATACCTGGGAAACAAAGCTCATATCTCATTTGCCAATGGAGCCCAGTCCTAAGCCTGGTGCTCTGTCCCCCTCCCCGAAGGACACAGACTCGAATCGACCCGCGCCCTTAAGGCAACAGGATCTGATCTCCACGTACTGCCCGCCTCCCAAGATACAGCTTCTGAAGGACACCTTCCAAGAGAAACTGATGCAGGAAAAGGAGAAAAAAATGATCGCCATGTACAATCGGCGGCAGGAGGCAGCTCTACAGAAGATGAGAAAATGTTTCCAATATGTCAAATACGCTGCGGAGAAGAAGATGGGGAACAGCTATCGCTTCCAAGCCCAACAGGGCCCCGAGAAGAACATTGTGGGGTATGATCGGTCTTACCCCCTGAAGCCTATGGGTAACAGGAAAGTCTCCGGCCCTGGTGAGGTTCGGGCTGTGGACCGCCCGGACGCACAGAGTGATTCCTTGTTTGCCCCCACCCCGCCTCAGGATGGTCATGAGAGGCCCTGCGAGAGGCCGGGCAGGAGGGGCTCAAGAGTACGCAAACCTAAGGACAGGACTGTCCTCCCCATGGTGGCGACCCCTCCAGGGCAATGCCCTTCTCATGCCAATGGGAAGGAGCACTTTCAGTTGCAAGAGGAGCTACGAAAAGTGGCCGAGGCAGAGGCCGCGCTGAAGGAGGAGCATCGCCGGAGGGAGGCCAGCCTGCAGGATGAGATGCGCCGGAAGGAGGCCATGATGAAGGACGAGATTCGCCAGAAGGAGGCCATGATGCAGGCGAAGCTCTTCAGAGCTCAGGAGGAGCTGAGGATGGTTCCGAGAGAGATGGAAGACTCCAGAGAGGTGGCCGGAAGGGAAAATAGAGGCGAGGCAGAGCGAGCTTTGCCCCAGAGGACCATGGGCCAACCACCGCTCTAAGGCTGTGCCTCTTCTGACCTGCAGAATGGAGAAGCAAAAAGCCTTCACTCCAAGGAAAGCCCTTCCTATCAGAGGAGACAACCTTGATTATGGTTCTCCAATGGAAGATGGCGGATGCGCAGAATCGCACTTTCCCTCTGCGCTTTCCCATCAGGAGAGACGTCAAGTGAGCCCTTGCAGCCGTGGGCTAGAAGACGTCACCTGTGGAAGGAGAAAGTATCTCAAGAAAGCAAGGCTCCCTGAAAGCGACGTGTCAGCGGCACAGGCCGCGCAGGGCCACTTCAGAAATAACACCACATGTCTGGATGAACAAACTCTGTCAGTGGAAAACAGATATTTGTCCCCTACAAGTCTGATGTGCCCTACCGCTGAGCAATTTCCATATGAGAATAGCCAGAGTGGAAACCCTCAGCTGGTGCCCTGTGAACTGTGTCACGGGAAGTTTGCTGTAGAGAGGCTGGAGAAACACAGCAAGATCTGCAAGAAGCTTCAGAATTCAAAGAGGAAGGTTTTTGACTCTTTCAAGCACAGGGCCAAGGGAACAGAACTGGAGACATACATCCATAAGAAGAAGGTTAAACCGCCAATCGTGGTAAGGGCTATCCTTAAACTCTTTCCAAGCTTCCCTTTTTTTCTCCTAGAGTCAGACTCAGCTTATAAATCAATGTAGACAATAAATAAGTGTTTTATGAAGTACTCTTCTGAAAAACTGCCGCAAAGGCACATTTGCCAGACAGAATAAATGTGTCTTAGTGACTTCTGAATTCTGTTGTAAAAATCTACATATCAAGCAAATAGCACTCACAGGAAACAAAACCATAACTACGTAAATTGTACTCTCTACCCAATAACCTGAAAGGTGGCCCCAGAAAGCTACGTTATTACTGTATTGATATTTTCTTGCCTTGTGAATGGTTTGCGACCAGACTGTGTACGCAGTGCTAGTCTGGACTTTTTCTGGAAGCTGTTTTATTGGTTTCATTTCCTGTTCCCAGCTGAGAAAGAACAACTGGAGGCAGAAGCACGAGGATTTCATTCGGAGCATCAAACAGGCCAGGGAGGTGCAGCAGGTGATCACGCAAGGAGGGAAAGTTGTGAACCTGCCCCAGCCCCCCGCGAATCCAAACCCCGACTACGTGCCCTGCCCTCACTGCGGCCGGCGCTTTGCCCCCAGGCCGGCACAGAGGCACATCCCCAAGTGTCAGCACATCAGGAGCCGCCCTCCTCCTCCTCCTCGCAGATGAAAACTGATGTGAAGAAGAGCAAAAGAGTCATGATCTTGGCTCACGACTCACGTCCTGCTTTTTCTTTTTAGAAACACATTTAGCACAGTTCATCCGTATGATGATGAAAAAAAAATGTTACCTTATTTTAATTAAATGATTTTTTTTTGGTGGACTGGTGTTTGCGTAGCTGTGGTTATTTCAGTTTTTCTCTTATCATTCATACACCTTGACCTCCTAAAAATAATTTTTCAACCTGGAACGTACAATTAGCAGGCAATAAAACAGGTCACATTGGTCTTGGAACCATCAAAAAGCAGTATTCACACATTCTCGGCATCAATTTTCCTTAAAAACAACTGAAAAAGCAAGGTAAAGAGTGATTGATTTTTTTAATGAAAGTTATTTGATTTAATTTATTTAATTTTCATAATATTTGAAATATGTTGGGATTAATGTGACTCAATATTATCTGCAGCTCTTACACTCCAGGCACCTGATAAAGTGGAACGCAGTGTCTTTGCCTTACATGGCGCTCAGCTCTTCCTCAATCCCAGCAGAAGCACCAGCAGAAGCAGCAGCCTCCGGGTCCTGCCTCATGCACAGCTTAAAATGCAACACCAAGTAATACAACAAACAACAGGGAAAACCATTCACGATCAGACACATCCGTTGATTGCTGGCTCTCAGTAAAGGGACATTGCATCATTACATCACAAAATAGACTACATTTCAAGGTTAAAGAATTACCATGTTCTGCGATTCAGAACGAGGCAGCAAAACTTCCTATAATCTGTTGTGGCCCTATGACATTGTAAAGGAGCAGGCTTGTGAATACATCTCGTTTAATCCAATGGAAATATAACTCTCAACTTTTTTACGTTTTTGCCAATAAATAATACTACATTGTTAACTCTGCATAAAGAACCTTGGAATGGAACGTTTTTTGCAGTGAAATGTTTGCTGCATAACCTATACCCTTTCTCTCCTACATCACATTGCATTAGTCATTACAGTGATTAGTGAGCAGGAAGGGCTGCATCACATCGCAATTTGTGTGGAACTTGAATGCGAATTTGTTACAACATGGCGTAACTTACAGTCCTTTCACAAAATTCATGATTTTGTGCTCAATTTTGAGTTTGTAAAGTTTTTCTATAATGTCAATGATTTTATTTTGTGACTGAAATTAAATAATTTTGTGTCTGCAAAATTGGGACTGTAGTTCCACCTTAACCTACTAGTACTGTATGTCTTTGGACTGTGGGAAGAAACTGGAGCACCTGGAAGAAATCCACACAAATGAAGGGAGAACATACAATTCCATCCAGACTGCACCCCAGGAATTGAACCCAGGACCCCAGCTCTGTGAACCACAGTGCCAGCTCATTGCTATAGTCACTATAATTAATGTCAAAACTCATTTGCAAATGAGCAGCCTGGGATCCAAAAGGATCAAGACAAGGATCCAAACAAAGCACTATCCCAAAGCTTGGCTTTGTACCGTATATAATACAGGGCTTGATGCAGAAGGCAGATAATCAAAGTCCATGCAATAATTGCTAAGGGAAAGTGACTTTGTGTTCTTGGAGGGAAGTCACTCAAAACGGAGCTGTGTTAGTGAAATGATTGTTCTGATGTACGGCTGATGTCCAAACACTGAAAACATGATTGTGTATACAATCGCACTCCTGAGCTCCATTGGGTATGGTTAAAATAACTTTTTATAGTTCATCACATTCAAAGTGTGTGTACTTGATGAAAGTGTAACACGCATTTGGAGGAGTTATTCAGGATTTTCTTTCATTCAACTATTTCAAGACCCATTATTTTCAGATGTTGTAGTATACGTGAATAATGAAAGGCCTTCATATTACACAATGAAGGAATGACTTCACAGGTGTGAAGAATAAAAGATTAATTCAGCTCACTTTGGGGAGTTTCACAATGGCCCTCCTTAAAGAAATGTGGGTTTGATTAAAGGAGTGAAGAAAAAGCACTGAATAATATTTGCTTCTGTAAACGTAATCATCTCAAAATATGGTTGAAGAAATTGAAGAAGGTTAAACATAATCCAAAACGTATAAGGTCAATTTAAGTACAACCAGAATTCTAGTGTTTATGCAATGCATCTGTGGGTTGATATGAAATATGGCCGTACTTAAACTAAACGAGGTTATCGAGAGCATATTCCGAATACGGCTTTGGCCAGTTGTACTGTGAACTGCGAGGACCGTATCTTATCCTGAACTGACTGTGCGAATACCGTCCTCTGCTGGCAGAAGGAATAGATTACAACGGCACTGTATTGGCGATTAGTCCTATTGCTAGAATATTGAAACAACAAGGAGTCCGCGGAGTCAAGCAATGCTGAATAAACAAGTACCTGAAATTCAATAGGATTTTGTGTATTGATTACAAATAGGTGTGAAATTCTCATGTACAGTGGTATTCATGGATTCCTTACACAAGCAGCAGTTGTTATGATGCTTTCGTAATCTGAATATAAATCTGTTATCTACTTAAAACTGTAATTATTGAATAGATTAATGTCTTTGAAATGCTTCATTAACTGGGCAGTTTCCATGTTTGGAAATGTTTTTATTTTGATTGCTGATTGCTAGATACTGTATGTTTAATAGGCATGCTGTTAATAGTTTCTACAAATAAGACAGTTATGCTGTAGTAAGTTCTATATAAGTTATATAACATAAGTTATATTTTGTTCTGAGGTCAATTTGAATCTCATACTAAATTACTGGTGTCCTTTTATCTGAGAAACACTACCTGATTGATCACCTGATGCCTAGAAATTTGCATGCACAGTAGCCCAGCGTTTAGCATTGCTAGCTCACAGTGCTGAGGCCCTGGGTACACTTCTGGACCTGGGGTGCAATCTGTATGGAGCTTGTATGTTCTCCCCATGTTTGCATGAGTTTGCTTTGGGTGCTCCGGCTTCCTCCCACAGTTCAAAGAACTACTGGTAGGTTAATTGGCTTCTGGGATAATTGGTGAGTGTCTGTGTCTTCCCTGCATTGGACTACCATCCAGTCCCAGGTATCTCCTGCTTATTACTTTCTGAGGCTCTGGCTCCCCCGTGCCCCGCGACCCCCTGACCCCCTGACCCTGAATTGGATGAAGCGGTTAGAAAATGGGTGGTTTCTGTTATGCTCTGGTCATGCTCTGCCATAGCAACAACTTGTAAAAAATGCAGATGCTAGGATTTAACTCAAAGAAGGAGCTCAGATCACTGTGTTGGCATCACTGTACAGGTGTCCGGTGTGTTTTAGAACATATGTTAAAATCTTATTTACTAACTTCTAGACTTTTTACCCCCCATATCAGTCTGCAGGTGCACAGTGGTCTGTGGACACCCTCCTTGCTCTGTCGTAAAACAGGAAATAAAAAGCAACTGGTTTTGACTTTAATGCACTGAGACTGTGGAACTCACAGAACTCTCTTGTCAGAAAGGCAGCTTCTAACAGCTTTTAAGTGAAGACTAAGAACACTTTTCTATTTTATTAAAATAGATTATATATGTTTTGTTTAAATATATGTTATAAATGTTAAAACGACAGCTCGTATAAGCTTGTATTTTTACCTTTCGATCATTTTTAGAATTGCTTTGAGTTGCTTTTACCATGATAAGCAGTACAAAATATGAGGTGTTGAACTTGTCTAAAGTTTTAAAGCGCTTTATGACGTAAAGTGTGATGACAGTCCTTGGCGGTCTATGTAACAATTCTTCTTGAAGTAGGTCATCGGGCCAACAGTATACAAACATTACAGCTCAAGTGCTTTTGTATCTGAACGCTTTTAGGTAAGTTATTTAGCAGCTGCGGTATTAATAATGATTTTAATGGCAAATTCAATTGCAGGTAAAATAAAAATGGCGGATAACTTTCTTTCTAGCTTCGTGAAGCGGTCGCGCTATATTATACATATATACCATAATAAGAAACATAATATGTACAGTAGAATTTTTCACTTTAAGCTGGCATTATCCAGAACCGGGTCAGGGAACGGACCCGGACCGTGCAGTGTGGTCCGTCGGCCTTCTAAAGATGTTTAGGAGATCGAGGCGCCCTTGGATTTGATTAGAAACTTGCATAATTTCTTAACTTGACCCCATTATCTTAAAAAAAACGGCCAGGCCAAGACCAAAGCATGAAGGCTGCGAGGATCGGGGGACTGTCATTTTTGGTCACAGCGTACAGTAGTAGATCAGTAACCTCTGTTTATCGTGATAACCTTTAATTATTTTCCAGTACTTTTTTAAATGATAAAACACATTGTCTCGCCAGTTTTGCTAAAGATACGGTTTTAGTGTTTACGCATAAATTTGTAAGCCGTAGGTTTAAATCTCGTGGTCTTATTTTCTGCATTTTCATCGTAAGGGAAGGCGCTCGTTTGCGATTTACGCGCTGAATATTGTAAGCAGAGGAGCCTTAAGGCACAGCCTCGCCTTAACACCATCGTTTGCATTGTCATTGTCATCCAGAAAAGCAGTCGTAAGAAAATGAATCTGTGGCGGCTCCGAACATTAAAAAAACTATATCTAGACTGCAAATACATCCCAATCTTACTATCAACACGTTTTAAGACCCCTCTCCTTTCCACCGGTATACAAGCTAAGAGAGAAATATTGGAAATCCCATCTGAAGTAGCCCTCGTCTCACCTTCGGAGCTGTGAGCGATGGGGATCATAATTAAAAGGGGTACAGTTACTTTGAAAATGTGTATGTGATACTTAAATTTAAATAAAATAAAAAGATAAATTATATAACACAGACTGCTATCTATGTCCATGTGTTTAAGACGTATGAATCGGTTTTAAAACAGGCACACCCCTTTACTTCTCACAAATCCAACTGGAGTCTCAGTCCGTCGTCGCGATGAATTAGGAGCTCAGATGTAGGCTAAGTGATTGCAATTTACTTATTTAAAAGAACCACTTCAAATCAAAAGGGAGACATTTTGTAATGGTAGTTATCGTATTAAAGTATACGATAACTGTATACGTAGTATACGTAATTGTAGATATACAGTACATAAAGGGTATGAATAGGTGTGAGCTTTTACTGTATATTTAATATTTTATCTGACCCACTTGTAGAAACCGCCTACTCAGATTTATTTAAGTGGTCTGCCACCATAAAGACAGAAAAATATAATGACACCCTGTTACATTAACTGTAAAATAAACGCCGTAACTGCGGCCATATGAAAATTTGGATAAAGATTATACAAACATCCTAAGGAGCTCTATGACATATGAGCGTCGTAATAATGGTTGGTGACCTGACGTAACAGTGCTCCCTGAATTACGTGATCTGTATATACCCAAATACAGATATATCACATAGGGAGATGCAGTCAAACATTGCATTGCTATCGTCGTGGTGAACTATTTCTCCGCTGTTTAAAACTTGTTTGGTAAGTGTCATCAAATATGCTTGTCAATTTGTAGCGAAATCGATATACTGTATCATAATCCTTCAGCTATCTATAATGTAGTGAAACGGCTAATTAATATTGATAAATTCCCTTATTCACAGTGACTTTTGCTCAAACCCCTGTTGCATAATGGGTTAATTTTATATAAAAAAACATTTATATCATAGATATAATACAAGCTTTGAAATGAAATAGCACATTTCCAGGTTTCAGTTAAACATTTTTAAAAAAGCTCATGACTTTAAGCATTCTGAACATTGAGAATGTTATTTGGGAAACAAATGTTTATTATAATGTTTATGTTTAGGATCTGTCTCCTACTGAGTCAGCATGCAGCATTCAACACCATTAGGTTTAATATTAAAAAGTTGTGTATTTCCTGAATTGTTTTTTTTTATTCTTTTCTATTAGACCATACTAGACTGTGCAGGATATCATTTATTTGCCATTTTTGCCTTTTCCAGATACCTGGGAAACAAAGCTCATATCTCATTTGCCAATGGAGCCCAGTCCTAAGCCTGGTGCTCTGTCCCCCTCCCCGAAGGACACAGACTCGAATCGACCCGCGCCCTTAAGGCAACAGGATCTGATCTCCACGTACTGCCCGCCTCCCAAGATACAGCTTCTGAAGGACACCTTCCAAGAGAAACTGATGCAGGAAAAGGAGAAAAAAATGATCGCCATGTACAATCGGCGGCAGGAGGCAGCTCTACAGAAGATGAGAAAATGTTTCCAATATGTCAAATACGCTGCGGAGAAGAAGATGGGGAACAGCTATCGCTTCCAAGCCCAACAGGGCCCCGAGAAGAACATTGTGGGGTATGATCGGTCTTACCCCCTGAAGCCTATGGGTAACAGGAAAGTCTCCGGCCCTGGTGAGGTTCGGGCTGTGGACCGCCCGGAAGCACAGAGTGATTCCTTGTTTGCCCCCACCCCGCCTCAGGATGGTCATGAGAGGCCCTGCGAGAGGCCGGGCAGGAGGGGCTCAAGAGTACGCAAACCTAAGGACAGGACTGTCCTCCCCATGGTGGCGACCCCTCCAGGGCAATGCCCTTCTCATGCCAATGGGAAGGAGCACTTTCAGTTGCAAGAGGAGCTACGAAAAGTGGCCGAGGCAGAGGCCGCGCTGAAGGAGGAGCATCGCCGGAGGGAGGCCAGCCTGCAGGATGAGATGCGCCGGAAGGAGGCCATGATGAAGGACGAGATTCGCCAGAAGGAGGCCATGATGCAGGCGAAGCTCTTCAGAGCTCAGGAGGAGCTGAGGATGGTTCCGAGAGAGATGGAAGACTCCAGAGAGGTGGCCGGAAGGGAAAATAGAGGCGAGGCAGAGCGAGCTTTGCCCCAGAGGACCATGGGCCAACCACCGCTCTAAGGCTGTGCCTCTTCTGACCTGCAGAATGGAGAAGCAAAAAGCCTTCACTCCAAGGAAAGCCCTTCCTATCAGAGGAGACAACCTTGATTATGGTTCTCCAATGGAAGATGGCGGATGCGCAGAATCGCACTTTCCCTCTGCGCTTTCCCATCAGGAGAGACGTCAAGTGAGCCCTTGCAGCCGTGGGCTAGAAGACGTCACCTGTGGAAGGAGAAAGTATCTCAAGAAAGCAAGGCTCCCTGAAAGCGACGTGTCAGCGGCACAGGCCGCGCAGGGCCACTTCAGAAATAACACCACATGTCTGGATGAACAAACTCTGTCAGTGGAAAACAGATATTTGTCCCCTACAAGTCTGATGTGCCCTACCGCTGAGCAATTTCCATATGAGAATAGCCAGAGTGGAAACCCTCAGCTGGTGCCCTGTGAACTGTGTCACGGGAAGTTTGCTGTAGAGAGGCTGGAGAAACACAGCAAGATCTGCAAGAAGCTTCAGAATTCAAAGAGGAAGGTTTTTGACTCTTTCAAGCACAGGGCCAAGGGAACAGAACTGGAGACATACATCCATAAGAAGAAGGTTAAACCGCCAATCGTGGTAAGGGCTATCCTTAAACTCTTTCCAAGCTTCCCTTTTTTTCTCCTAGAGTCAGACTCAGCTTATAAATCAATGTAGACAATAAATAAGTGTTTTATGAAGTACTCTTCTGAAAAACTGCCGCAAAGGCACATTTGCCAGACAGAATAAATGTGTCTTAGTGACTTCTGAATTCTGTTGTAAAAATCTACATATCAAGCAAATAGCACTCACAGGAAACAAAACCATAACTACGTAAATTGTACTCTCTACCCAATAACCTGAAAGGTGGCCCCAGAAAGCTACGTTATTACTGTATTGATATTTTCTTGCCTTGTGAATGGTTTGCGACCAGACTGTGTACGCAGTGCTAGTCTGGACTTTTTCTGGAAGCTGTTTTATTGGTTTCATTTCCTGTTCCCAGCTGAGAAAGAACAACTGGAGGCAGAAGCACGAGGATTTCATTCGGAGCATCAAACAGGCCAGGGAGGTGCAGCAGGTGATCACGCAAGGAGGGAAAGTTGTGAACCTGCCCCAGCCCCCCGCGAATCCAAACCCCGACTACGTGCCCTGCCCTCACTGCGGCCGGCGCTTTGCCCCCAGGCCGGCACAGAGGCACATCCCCAAGTGTCAGCACATCAGGAGCCGCCCTCCTCCTCCTCCTCGCAGATGAAAACTGATGTGAAGAAGAGCAAAAGAGTCATGATCTTGGCTCACGACTCACGTCCTGCTTTTTCTTTTTAGAAACACATTTAGCACAGTTCATCCGTATGATGATGAAAAAAAAATGTTACCTTATTTTAATTAAATGATTTTTTTTTGGTGGACTGGTGTTTGCGTAGCTGTGGTTATTTCAGTTTTTCTCTTATCATTCATACACCTTGACCTCCTAAAAATAATTTTTCAACCTGGAACGTACAATTAGCAGGCAATAAAACAGGTCACATTGGTCTTGGAACCATCAAAAAGCAGTATTCACACATTCTCGGCATCAATTTTCCTTAAAAACAACTGAAAAAGCAAGGTAAAGAGTGATTGATTTTTTTAATGAAAGTTATTTGATTTAATTTATTTAATTTTCATAATATTTGAAATATGTTGGGATTAATGTGACTCAATATTATCTGCAGCTCTTACACTCCAGGCACCTGATAAAGTGGAACGCAGTGTCTTTGCCTTACATGGCGCTCAGCTCTTCCTCAATCCCAGCAGAAGCACCAGCAGAAGCAGCAGCCTCCGGGTCCTGCCTCATGCACAGCTTAAAATGCAACACCAAGTAATACAACAAACAACAGGGAAAACCATTCACGATCAGACACATCCGTTGATTGCTGGCTCTCAGTAAAGGGACATTGCATCATTACATCACAAAATAGACTACATTTCAAGGTTAAAGAATTACCATGTTCTGCGATTCAGAACGAGGCAGCAAAACTTCCTATAATCTGTTGTGGCCCTATGACATTGTAAAGGAGCAGGCTTGTGAATACATCTCGTTTAATCCAATGGAAATATAACTCTCAACTTTTTTACGTTTTTGCCAATAAATAATACTACATTGTTAACTCTGCATAAAGAACCTTGGAATGGAACGTTTTTTGCAGTGAAATGTTTGCTGCATAACCTATACCCTTTCTCTCCTACATCACATTGCATTAGTCATTACAGTGATTAGTGAGCAGGAAGGGCTGCATCACATCGCAATTTGTGTGGAACTTGAATGCGAATTTGTTACAACATGGCGTAACTTACAGTCCTTTCACAAAATTCATGATTTTGTGCTCAATTTTGAGTTTGTAAAGTTTTTCTATAATGTCAATGATTTTATTTTGTGACTGAAATTAAATAATTTTGTGTCTGCAAAATTGGGACTGTAGTTCCACCTTAACCTACTAGTACTGTATGTCTTTGGACTGTGGGAAGAAACTGGAGCACCTGGAAGAAATCCACACAAATGAAGGGAGAACATACAATTCCATCCAGACTGCACCCCAGGAATTGAACCCAGGACCCCAGCTCTGTGAACCACAGTGCCAGCTCATTGCTATAGTCACTATAATTAATGTCAAAACTCATTTGCAAATGAGCAGCCTGGGATCCAAAAGGATCAAGACAAGGATCCAAACAAAGCACTATCCCAAAGCTTGGCTTTGTACCGTATATAATACAGGGCTTGATGCAGAAGGCAGATAATCAAAGTCCATGCAATAATTGCTAAGGGAAAGTGACTTTGTGTTCTTGGAGGGAAGTCACTCAAAACGGAGCTGTGTTAGTGAAATGATTGTTCTGATGTACGGCTGATGTCCAAACACTGAAAACATGATTGTGTATACAATCGCACTCCTGAGCTCCATTGGGTATGGTTAAAATAACTTTTTATAGTTCATCACATTCAAAGTGTGTGTACTTGATGAAAGTGTAACACGCATTTGGAGGAGTTATTCAGGATTTTCTTTCATTCAACTATTTCAAGACCCATTATTTTCAGATGTTGTAGTATACGTGAATAATGAAAGGCCTTCATATTACACAATGAAGGAATGACTTCACAGGTGTGAAGAATAAAAGATTAATTCAGCTCACTTTGGGGAGTTTCACAATGGCCCTCCTTAAAGAAATGTGGGTTTGATTAAAGGAGTGAAGAAAAAGCACTGAATAATATTTGCTTCTGTAAACGTAATCATCTCAAAATATGGTTGAAGAAATTGAAGAAGGTTAAACATAATCCAAAACGTATAAGGTCAATTTAAGTACAACCAGAATTCTAGTGTTTATGCAATGCATCTGTGGGTTGATATGAAATATGGCCGTACTTAAACTAAACGAGGTTATCGAGAGCATATTCCGAATACGGCTTTGGCCAGTTGTACTGTGAACTGCGAGGACCGTATCTTATCCTGAACTGGCTGTGCGAATACCGTCCTCTGCTGGCAGAAGGAATAGATTACAACGGCACTGTATTGGCGATTAGTCCTATTGCTAGAATATTGAAACAACAAGGAGTCCGCGGAGTCAAGCAATGCTGAATAAACAAGTACCTGAAATTCAATAGGATTTTGTGTATTGATTACAAATAGGTGTGAAATTCTCATGTACAGTGGTATTCATGGATTCCTTACACAAGCAGCAGTTGTTATGATGCTTTCGTAATCTGAATATAAATCTGTTATCTACTTAAAACTGTAATTATTGAATAGATTAATGTCTTTGAAATGCTTCATTAACTGGGCAGTTTCCATGTTTGGAAATGTTTTTATTTTGATTGCTGATTGCTAGATACTGTATGTTTAATAGGCATGCTGTTAATAGTTTCTACAAATAAGACAGTTATGCTGTAGTAAGTTCTATATAAGTTATATAACATAAGTTATATTTTGTTCTGAGGTCAATTTGAATCTCATACTAAATTACTGGTGTCCTTTTATCTGAGAAACACTACCTGATTGATCACCTGATGCCTAGAAATTTGCATGCACAGTAGCCCAGCGTTTAGCATTGCTAGCTCACAGTGCTGAGGCCCTGGGTACACTTCTGGACCTGGGGTGCAATCTGTATGGAGCTTGTATGTTCTCCCCATGTTTGCATGAGTTTGCTTTGGGTGCTCCGGCTTCCTCCCACAGTTCAAAGAACTACTGGTAGGTTAATTGGCTTCTGGGATAATTGGTGAGTGTCTGTGTCTTCCCTGCATTGGACTACCATCCAGTCCCAGGTATCTCCTGCTTATTACTTTCTGAGGCTCTGGCTCCCCCGTGCCCCGCGACCCCCTGACCCCCTGACCCTGAATTGGATGAAGCGGTTAGAAAATGGGTGGTTTCTGTTATGCTCTGGTCATGCTCTGCCATAGCAACAACTTGTAAAAAATGCAGATGCTAGGATTTAACTCAAAGAAGGAGCTCAGATCACTGTGTTGGCATCACTGTACAGGTGTCCGGTGTGTTTTAGAACATATGTTAAAATCTTATTTACTAACTTCTAGACTTTTTACCCCCCATATCAGTCTGCAGGTGCACAGTGGTCTGTGGACACCCTCCTTGCTCTGTCGTAAAACAGGAAATAAAAAGCAACTGGTTTTGACTTTAATGCACTGAGACTGTGGAACTCACAGAACTCTCTTGTCAGAAAGGCAGCTTCTAACAGCTTTTAAGTGAAGACTAAGAACACTTTTCTATTTTATTAAAATAGATTATATATGTTTTGTTTAAATATATGTTATAAATGTTAAAACGACAGCTCGTATAAGCTTGTATTTTTACCTTTCGATCATTTTTAGAATTGCTTTGAGTTGCTTTTACCATGATAAGCAGTACAAAATATGAGGTGTTGAACTTGTCTAAAGTTTTAAAGCGCTTTATGACGTAAAGTGTGATGACAGTCCTTGGCGGTCTATGTAACAATTCTTCTTGAAGTAGGTCATCGGGCCAACAGTATACAAACATTACAGCTCAAGTGCTTTTGTATCTGAACGCTTTTAGGTAAGTTATTTAGCAGCTGCGGTATTAATAATGATTTTAATGGCAAATCCAATTGCAGGTAAAATAAAAATGGCGGATAACTTTCTTTCTAGCTTCGTGAAGCGGTCGCGCTATATTATACATATATACCATAATAAGAAACATAATATGTACAGTAGAATTTTTCACTTTAAGCTGGCATTATCCAGAACCGGGTCAGGGAACGGACCCGGACCGTGCAGTGTGGTCCGTCGGCCTTCTAAAGATGTTTAGGAGATCGAGGCGCCCTTGGATTTGATTAGAAACTTGCATAATTTCTTAACTTGACCCCATTATCTTAAAAAAAACGGCCAGGCCAAGACCAAAGCATGAAGGCTGCGAGGATCGGGGGACTGTCATTTTTGGTCACAGCGTACAGTAGTAGATCAGTAACCTCTGTTTATCGTGATAACCTTTAATTATTTTCCAGTACTTTTTTAAATGATAAAACACATTGTCTCGCCAGTTTTGCTAAAGATACGGTTTTAGTGTTTACGCATAAATTTGTAAGCCGTAGGTTTAAATCTCGTGGTCTTATTTTCTGCATTTTCATCGTAAGGGAAGGCGCTCGTTTGCGATTTACGCGCTGAATATTGTAAGCAGAGGAGCCTTAAGGCACAGCCTCGCCTTAACACCATCGTTTGCATTGTCATTGTCATCCAGAAAAGCAGTCGTAAGAAAATGAATCTGTGGCGGCTCCGAACATTAAAAAAACTATATCTAGACTGCAAATACATCCCAATCTTACTATCAACACGTTTTAAGACCCCTCTCCTTTCCACCGGTATACAAGCTAAGAGAGAAATATTGGAAATCCCATCTGAAGTAGCCCTCGTCTCACCTTCGGAGCTGTGAGCGATGGGGATCATAATTAAAAGGGGTACAGTTACTTTGAAAATGTGTATGTGATACTTAAATTTAAATAAAATAAAAAGATAAATTATATAACACAGACTGCTATCTATGTCCATGTGTTTAAGACGTATGAATCGGTTTTAAAACAGGCACACCCCTTCTCACAAATCCGACTGGAGTCTCAGTCCGTCGTCGCGATGAATTAGGAGCTCAGATGTAGGCTAAGTGATTGCAATTTACTTATTTAAAAGAACCACTTCAAATCAAAAGGGAGACATTTTGTAATGGTAGTTGTCGTATTATAGTATACGATAACTGTATACGTAGTATACGTAATTGTAGATATTGTAACGCAACGGGGGCTCAGGCGGGCGCCCTTGCCGCATTTGGTCGGCCCCTGCACCCTCCGGGGCTCGAACCCGGGACTTCCGCGTCTCTCTGCAGCGACCCAGCCCCGTGAGCTAAAGAGAGATCTCTCCACAGCCCAGTAGCTGTGGTCCTGCTATCACAGGGAAGGGCGGTGACGTCACCCGCTCTGGTACGCCGGCTCTTACACACAGTGCTTGTCGGCCGTAAGCGTTACACTCTCCCCCGCTTAAATCGCCGTCCCCGGCGAAGGGCTATCTCATCCCACTCTGACACCAATGTAACGCCACGGGGGCTCAGGCGGGCGCCCTTGCCGCATTAGGTCGGCCCCTGCACCGTCCGGGGCTCGAACCCGGGACTTCCGCGTCTCTCTGCAGCGACCTAGCCCCGTGAACTAAAGAGAGATCTCTCTTTAGCTCACGGGGCTGGGTCGCTGCAGAGAGACGCGGAAGTCCCGGGTTCGAGCCCCGGAGGGTGCAGGGGCCGACCAAATGCGGCAAGGGCGCCCGCCTGAGCCCCCGTTGCGTTACATTGGTGTCAGAAGCGGGCAGAATGAACAACTTGTGGCAGACACTACCCGATTCCATAAAGCGCCGGCTGACGCTGGAAGACGCAGAACCCATCGGCGGCGCACATAGGGAGCCTGAGCAACTCCTGGGTGCGACAGGTGGCCACAGCCCTTACCAGGGCTACCCAGTAGTGGTCCCGCCAGTAGAATTGGGGCGGCCGCCCCGGAGAGAGGATGCCCTCCCTACCGGAGCCGATCAGCGATTCCCACACCCATCGGCGCGGGTGCGACCAGGTCGCTACGATGGTGAGGCGCCTTGGGAGACCTATGAGGCGCAGTTCCAGCTCGCGGCCCGGACGAATGGCTGGAGCCGGGCGGAGATGGCCGGCCACCTGGCGGCGGCGCTGGAAGGAGCGGCCTGCCAGGTGCTCCTGGACGTCCCGGAGGAGGACAGAGGCGACTAAACGGCGCTGGCAGCAGCCCTCCAGTTGCGCTTCGGTGTAGAGGAGTCGCCGGACTTGATGCGGGAGAGGCTGGCCCTGCGGCGGCGCCGACCAGGAGAGCGACTGGGCCCCGGTCGCCGCGGATGTCATGTTCCTCGCCCGCCGAGGATACCCAACTTTCCCCCGGGAGGCGCAGCGGGAGATGGCTCTCCAGGCCTTTCTCAAGGCCCTCTCGCCCGAGGAGCTGCGGCGCCACGTGCAGCTGGCCGCGCCAACATCGCTGGAGCAGGCCTTGGCCCTTGCTACACGGGCTGAGGTAGTGTTCGGGGTGACTGGCAGCGCCAGCAGACGCAGTGCGCCCTGCCGGCTGACCGAGGCGGCGACGGAGGAATCCAGCGAGGGGGAAGAGGAGCCAGCCCGTGCAGCGACCCCCGGGGGAACAGCCCCGCACGCTGATTTGCGACCGCTGCGGGAAAAGAGGACACCGAGCCCGGTTCTGCCGGGCACCCGAACCTCACTCTCCCCGATCGGCGTCGGGAAACGGGAACGGGGCGGCTCAGCGCGGGGAAGGCCGCCCTTGAACACCTCAACCCCCGCTCCCGAGAGCGCTGTAAAAACCGGCGCCCCTCACGCCACCGTGGGGCGAGTCGGCTGTAGCCGGGGCCTGTACCTCCACTGCCGGATTGAGGACCAACCCTGCCTGGCCCTACTCGACACCGGTTCATCAGTGACCCTACTTCGGCCGGGCGTCCTCCCCGACACCGAGGGCACCAACCCCCCAGGATGGGAGGCCTCCAGCCTGCGGCTGAGGACCGTGACGGGACAGCTCGCTGCAGTCCGGGGGAAACGGGTGCTTGCCTTCCGTCTGGGTGCAGCGACGGTGCGCCACCCCTGCTACCTTGCACCCATCCAGGAGGACTGCATTCTGGGGCTGGACCTACTGCATCGAGTGGGGGCCAGGTTGGACTTGGACCGGCAGGAGTTGGTGTGGCAGGGGGAGCGACTGCACCTGGTGGAGGGCAGGTCCGGCGAAGGCCGAGGGACGCGGGCTTGCCGGAGCCGGGGGAACAAGAGGCGGCGGCGGCGGCGTCAGTCGCCGGGGCAGACCAGGCCTGCGAGCCGGGGAGCGAGCGTGCCGGATCCTGCCCCTGAGTCGGCCGGGGGGCCAGACAAGGCGGCGGCGGGGGCCGAGCGTTGCGTGGAAGCGAAGCGTGCCGTTGAGGACCTCTTCCAGCGGAGCTGCGAGGGCCTCGATCAGGACCAGCGGCAGCGGCTCCAGGAGCTACTCGCCCAGAACGAAGACCTCTTTGCGGCGAGGGATGAGGACTGCACCCGCACTGCCCTGGTCCAACACGAGATCAACACCGGCGACGCTCGGCCCATCCGCATCCCACCAGGACGCATGGTCCACGCCAAGCGGACCGCCGCCGAGGAAAAGATCCGGGAGATGGCCGCAGCGGGGGTGATTGAGCCCTCCGCGAGCCCGTGGTCGGCGCCAGCCGTACTGGTTAAAAAAAAAGACGGCTCGTGGAGGTTCTGCGTCAACTACCGCAAGCTGAATGAGGTCACCCGGAAAGATTCCTACCCCCTGCCGAGGATAGATGACGCCCTGGACTACATCACCGGGTCAACCTGGTTCAGCTCCCTGGACCTCCGCTGCGGCTACTGGCAGGTACCGCTTGCTCCCGATGCTCGCCCGAAGACGGCCTTTTCCATCGGCCAGGGCCTCTGGCAGTTTACTGTCATGCCTTTTGGCCTGTGCAATGCCCCGGCGACGTTCGAGAGGCTGATGGAGAGGGTGCTGGCATCTGTCCCGCGGAACCAGTGCGTGTTATATCTGGACGATCTGCTGGTTCATGCACGGAGTTTCGACCAGGCCTTGACGAACCTCCAGGCGGTGCTGGCCTGCATCCGCCGTGCTGGCCTGAGGCTCAACCCCCGCAAGTGCGAGCTCCTGCGGCGGGAGGTGACCTTCCTGGGACATGTTGTTGGACCGCGAGGGGTGGCTACGGACCCAGGTAAGGTCGCCGCAGTGAGGGGCTGGCCGACTCCACGCACCGTCGCGGAGCTCCGCAGCTTTCTGGGGTTGGCCTCGTACTATCGGAGGTTCGTCCGGGACTTTGCCAGCATCGCCGCCCCGCTGCACCGCCTCACCGACAAGGGCCGCCGTTTTGACTGGGACTCGGGCTGTGAGACTGCCTTTGGCCGGTTGCGCAAAGCTCTGGTGGGGGCCCCCGTGCTGGCCTACCCCGACCCGCGGTTGCCGTATATTCTCGACACCGACGCGAGTGACTCGGGGGTGGGGGCAGTGTTGGCGCAGGAGGGGCCGGATGGGGAGCGCGTAGTGGCCTACTATAGTCGGGCTCTGACTAGGCCTGAGCGGAACTACTGCGTGACCCGTCGCGAGCTGCTGGCGGTGATGGCGGCGGTCCACCATTTCAGGCCGTACCTGTTCGGGACCCGGTTCTGGTTGAGGACCGACCATGCGTCCCTCACCTGGCTGCTCCACTTTAAGGAGCCAGAGGGACAGATGGCGCGATGGATAGAGATCCTGCAGGAGTACGACTTCACTGTCGTGCACCGTGCGGGGTCTCGCCATCTCAATGCCGACGCTCTCTCGCGGCGCCCCTGCGAGGCCGCGGACTGCCATCACTGCGCCCGGCGGGAGCAGCGTGAGGAGGCTGTCAGCACCGTGGCGGGGGTGAGCGCCGCGGCCACGGCCCGGGAGGGGCCGCTGGGGGTGGGCCTGCCAGACCTGGCGCAGCGTCAGGCAGCTGATCCTGACGTGGGCCCGGTGCTCCGCTGGAGGGCAGCAGGAGTGCGGCCTACACGAGAGGAGCTCGCCCCGCACCCGAAGTCCGTCAAGGCCCTCTGCGCCCTGTGGGAGGCCTTGGAGGTAAAGGACGGGGTGCTGCGCCGGGGGTGGCGGGTACCCTCCAGTGGCGAGGTACGGTGGCAGCTGGTGGTGCCTCGGTCGCTCCGCGGGGCGGTGCTCCGAGCGGTGCACGGCCAACCGGGTGTGGGGCACTTCGGCGGTAAAAAAACCCTGCAGCGTCTCCGAGGCCATTTTTATTGGGGTCTTTGCCACCGGGACGTGGAGCGGTACTGCCGAACGTGTGCGGTGTGCGTGGCGCAGAAGGGTCCCCCCGAGCGCTCTCGGGCCCCCCTCCAACAACACCAGGTGGGGGCTCCTATGGAGCGGGTGGGAGTGGACGTTTTGGGCCCGTTTCCGCGCACCGAGGCCGGGAACCGCTACGTCTTGGTGGCTATGGATTACTTTACGAAGTGGCCGGAGGCCTACGCCCTCCCGGACCAGAGTGCCCCCACGGTGGCCGATGCACTGCTGGAGGGGATGTTTGCCAGGCTGGGGGTGCCGGAGGAGTTACACAGTGACCAGGGGCGTAACTTCGAGTCCCAGGTCTTCGCCAGAGTGTGCCAGCGCCTGGGGATTACTAAGACGCGGACCACCCCGCTGCATCCCCAGAGCGACGGGTTGGTAGAGCAGTTTAATCGGACGCTCGCCACCCAGCTGGCCACCCTGGTGTCCCGGCACCAATGGGACTGGGACCGCCACCTCCCCCTTGCGCTCTGGGCGTATCGGACCGCGGTCCAGGAATCCACCGGGTGCACCCCGGCCTCGCTCATGCTGGGCCGGGAAATGCGAACACCGGTGGACCTGGTCTTCGGCCCGCCGCCCGGAGACGGGTCGGCACCGCCGGCTGGACCGGACTACGAGTGGGACCTGCGGCAGCGGATGCAGCGGGTGCACAGCTTTGCACGGACCCACCTGACACAGGCGGGGGTCCGGCAGAAGCGGTACTACGACCTGCGCTGCAGGGGGCCTGCCTTCCAGCCCGGGGACTCGGTTTGGGTGTACAACCCGCAGCGCCGCAAAGGCCTCAGTCCTAAGCTGGCGCCGTCGTGGGAGGGGCCCGCTGAGGTACTCGGGGTGGTGGGCGAGGTCTGCTACCGTGTCCGGTTGCGAACACGGGGGAGAGTGGTGGTCCTGCACCGAGACCGCCTGGCCCCCTACCGGGCCCGGGAGGAGGAGCCGTGTGGGGAGGCTCCAGAGGAGCAGCCGGGGCCGGAGCCGGCCGATAGTGGGGCGTCCGTGGATCGCCAGCCGTCACCGCGGCGCAGCGGCCGCTCACGCAGGGTTCCGCAGCAGTTGGCCGAATACGAGTACAGCCTGAGGGGGGTGTTCGACGTCGGCGAGACGCCAGACGCTTCAGGTGGGGGCAGTGTAACGCCCTCGCCTGGTGGTGAGGAGGAAGCGCCCCTAGGCGCTCGTAGTACCGCTGGGCATGCTGGGAGTGGTAGCCGGGAAGAGTCTGAGGGTCAGCACGATGACCAGCGGCTGACCCTACCTGTGTAAATAATGTCCTAGTAATTCTAGTGCCCTGTGTAGTCCTGTAAAAGTAGAGTGTGTTGTTAGGTAATTACCACCCTAAATGTGTGTACGTGTTCGTCAGTCTCCTCATGTGTGTGTAGATCCTGTGTTTGGTTTTGGTGTGGTTGTAAAATAAAGCCAGTGCTTGGTTAATCGCGTCTCCACTGTTCTTTAGTTCTGAAAAAGAACCTGCAAAACGCTACAATATACAGTACATAAAGGGTATGAATAGGTGTGAGCTTTTACTGTATATTTAATATTTTATCTGACCCACTTGTAGAAACCGCCTACTCAGATTTATTTAAGTGGTCTGCCACCATAAAGACAGAAAAATATAATGACACCCTGTTACATTAACTGTAAAATAAACGCCGTAACTGCGGCCATATGAAAATTTGGATAAAGATTATACAAACATCCTTAGGAGCTCTATGACATATGAGCGTCGTAATAATGGTTGGTGACCTGACGTAACAGTGCTCCCTGAATTACGTGATCTGTATATACCCAAATACAGATATATCACATAGGGAGATGCAGTCAAACATTGCATTGCTATCGTCGTGGTGAACTATTTCTCCGCTGTTTAAAACTTGTTTGGTAAGTGTCATCAAATATGCTTGTCAATTTGTAGCGAAATCGATATACTGTATCATAATCCTTCAGCTATCTATAATGTAGTGAAACGGCTAATTAATATTGATAAATTCCCTTATTCACAGTGACTTTTGCTCAAACCCCTGTTGCATAATGGGTTAATTTTATATAAAAAAACATTTATATCATAGATATAATACAAGCTTTGAAATGAAATAGCACATTTCCAGGTTTCAGTTAAACATTTTTAAAAAAGCTCATGACTTTAAGCATTCTGAACATTGAGAATGTTATTTGGGAAACAAATGTTTATTATAATGTTTATGTTTAGGATCTGTCTCCTACTGAGTCAGCATGCAGCATTCAACACCATTAGGTTTAATATTAAAAAGTTGTGTATTTCCTGAATTGTTTTTTTTTTATTCTTTTCTATTAGACCATACTAGACTGTGCAGGATATCATTTATTTGCCATTTTTGCCTTTTCCAGATACCTGGGAAACAAAGCTCATATCTCATTTGCCAATGGAGCCCAGTCCTAAGCCTGGTGCTCTGTCCCCCTCCCCGAAGGACACAGACTCGAATCGACCCGCGCCCTTAAGGCAACAGGATCTGATCTCCACGTACTGCCCGCCTCCCAAGATACAGCTTCTGAAGGACACCTTCCAAGAGAAACTGATGCAGGAAAAGGAGAAAAAAATGATCGCCATGTACAATCGGCGGCAGGAGGCAGCTCTACAGAAGATGAGAAAATGTTTCCAATATGTCAAATACGCTGCGGAGAAGAAGATGGGGAACAGCTATCGCTTCCAAGCCCAACAGGGCCCCGAGAAGAACATTGTGGGGTATGATCGGTCTTACCCCCTGAAGCCTATGGGTAACAGGAAAGTCTCCGGCCCTGGTGAGGTTCGGGCTGTGGACCGCCCGGACGCACAGAGTGATTCCTTGTTTGCCCCCACCCCGCCTCAGGATGGTCATGAGAGGCCCTGCGAGAGGCCGGGCAGGAGGGGCTCAAGAGTACGCAAACCTAAGGACAGGACTGTCCTCCCCATGGTGGCGACCCCTCCAGGGCAATGCCCTTCTCATGCCAATGGGAAGGAGCACTTTCAGTTGCAAGAGGAGCTACGAAAAGTGGCCGAGGCAGAGGCCGCGCTGAAGGAGGAGCATCGCCGGAGAGAGGCCAGCCTGCAGGATGAGATGCGCCGGAAGGAGGCCATGATGAAGGACGAGATTCGCCAGAAGGAGGCCATGATGCAGGCGAAGCTCTTCAGAGCTCAGGAGGAGCTGAGGATGGTTCCGAGAGAGATGGAAGACTCCAGAGAGGTGGCCGGAAGGGAAAATAGAGGACTCCTGACCCTAAGGAAGACACTCCAGGCGAGGCAGAGCGAGCTTTGCCCCAGAGGACCATGGGCCAACCACCGCTCTAAGGCCGTGCCTCTTCTGACCTGCAGAATGGAGAAGCAAAAAGCCTTCACTCCAAGGAAAGCCCTTCCTATCAGAGGAGACAACCTTGATTATGGTTCTCCAATGGAAGATGGCGGATGCGCAGAATCGCACTTTCCCTCTGCGCTTTCCCATCAGGAGAGACGTCAAGTGAGCCCTTGCAGCCGTGGGCTAGAAGACGTCCCCTGTGGAAGGAGAAAGTATCTCAAGAAAGCAAGGCTCCCTGAAAGCGACGTGTCAGCGGCACAGGCCGCGCAGGGCCACTTCAGAAATAACACCACATGTCTGGATGAACAAACTCTGTCAGTGGAAAACAGATATTTGTCCCCTACAAGTCTGATGTGCCCTACCGCTGAGCAATTTCCATATGAGAATAGCCAGAGTGGAAACCCTCAGCTGGTGCCCTGTGAACTGTGTCACGGGAAGTTTGCTGTAGAGAGGCTGGAGAAACACAGCAAGATCTGCAAGAAGCTTCAGAATTCAAAGAGGAAGGTTTTTGACTCTTTCAAGCACAGGGCCAAGGGAATAGAACTGGAGACATACATCCATAAGAAGAAGGTTAAACCGCCAATCGTGGTAAGGGCTATCCTTAAACTCTTTCCAAGCTTCCCTTTTTTTCTCCTAGAGTCAGACTCAGCTTATAAATCAATGTAGACAATAAATAAGTGTTTTATGAAGTACTCTTCTGAAAAACTGCCACAAACGAACATTTCCAAGACAGAATAAATGTGTCTTAGTGACTTCTGAATTCTGTTGTTAAAATCTACATATCAAGCAAATAGCACTCACAGGAAACAAAACCATAACTACGTAAATTGTACTCTCTACCCAATGACCTGAAAGGTAGCCCCAGAAAGCTAAGTTATTACTGTATTGATATTTTCTTGCCTTGTGAATGGTTTGCGACCAGACTGTGTACGCAGTGCTAGTCTGGACTTTTTCTGGAAGCTGTTTTATTGGTTTCATTTCCTGTTCCCAGCTGAGAAAGAACAACTGGAGGCAGAAGCACGAGGATTTCATTCGGAGCATCAAACAGGCCAGGGAGGTGCAGCAGGTGATCACGCAAGGAGGGAAAGTTGTGAACCTGCCCCAGCCCCCCGCGAATCCAAACACCGACTACGTGCCCTGCCCTCACTGCGGCCGGCGCTTTGCCCCCAGGCCGGCACAGAGGCACATCCCCAAGTGTCAGCACATCAGGAGCCGCCCTCCTCCTCCTCCTCGCAGATGAAAACTGATGTGAAGAAGAGCAAAAGAGTCATGATCTTGGCTCACGACTCACGTCCTGCTTTTTCTTTTTAGAAACACATTTAGCACAGTTCATCCGTATGATGATGAAAAAAAAATGTTACCTTATTTTAATTAAATGATTTTTTTTTTGGTGGACTGGTGTTTGCGTAGCTGTGGTTATTTCAGTTTTTCTCTTATCATTCATACACCTTGACCTCCTAAAAATAATTTTTCAACCTGGAACGTACAATTGGCAGGCAATAGAACAGGTCACATTGGTCTTGGAACCATCAAAAAGTAGTATTCACACATTCTCGGCATCAATTTTCCTTAAAAACAACTGAAAAAGCAAGGTAAAGAGTGATTGATTTTTTTAATGAAAGTTATTTGATTTAATTTATTTAATTTTCATAATATTTGAAATATGTTGGGATTAATGTGACTCAATATTATCTGCAGCTCTTACACTCCAGGCACCTGATAAAGTGGAACGCAGTGTCTTTGCCTTACATGGCGCTCAGCTCTTCCTCAATCCCAGCAGAAGCACCAGCAGAAGCAGCAGCCTCCGGGTCCTGCCTCATGCACAGCTTAAAATGCAACACCAAGTAATACAACAAACAACAGGGAAAACCATTCACGATCAGACACATCCGTTGATTGCTGGCTCTCAGTAAAGGGACATTGCATCATTACATCACAAAATAGACTACATTTCAAGGTTAAAGAATTACCATGTTCTGCGATTCAGAACGAGGCAGCAAAACTTCCTATAATCTGTTGTGGCCCTATGACATTGTAAAGGAGCAGGCTTGTGAATACATCTCGTTTAATCCAATGGAAATATAACTCTCAACTTTTTTACGTTTTTGCCAATAAATAATACTACATTGTTAACTCTGCATAAAGAACCTTGGAATGGAACGTTTTTTGCAGTGAAATGTTTGCTGCATAACCTATACCCTTTCTCTCCTACATCACATTGCATTAGTCATTACAGTGATTAGTGAGCAGGAAGGGCTGCATCACATCGCAATTTGTGTGGAACTTGAATGCGAATTTGTTACAACATGGCGTAACTTACAGTCCTTTCACAAAATTCATGATTTTGTGCTCAATTTTGAGTTTGTAAAGTTTTTCTATAATGTCAATGATTTTATTTTGTGACTGAAATTAAATACTTTTGTGTCTGCAAAATTGGGACTGTAGTTCCACCTTAACCTACTAGTACTGTATGTCTTTGGACTGTGGGAAGAAACTGGAGCACCTGGAAGAAATCCACACAAATGAAGGGAGAACATACAATTCCATCCAGACTGCACCCCAGGAATTGAACCCAGGACCCCAGCTCTGTGAACCACAGTGCCAGCTCATTGCTATAGTCACTTTAATTAATGTCAAAACTCATTTGCAAATGAGCAGCCTGGGATCCAAAAGGATCAAGACAAGGATCCAAACAAAGCACTATCCCAAAGCTTGGCTTTGTACAGTATATCATACAGGGCTTGATGCAGAAGGCAGATAATCTAAGTCCATGCAATCATTGCTAAGGGAAAGTGACTTTGTGTTTTTGGAGGGAAGTTACTCAACATGGAGCTGTGTTAGTGAAATGATTGTTCTGATGTACGGCTGATGTCCAAACACTGAAAACATGATTGTGTATGCAATCGCACTCCCGAGCTCCATTGGGTATGGTTAAAATAACTTTTTATAGTTCATCACATTCAAAGTGTGTGTACCTGATGAAAGTGTAACACGCATTTGGAGGAGTTATTCAGGATTTTCTTTCATTCAACTATTTCAAGACCGATTATTTTCAGATGTTGTAATATACGTGAATAATGAAAGGCCTTCATATTACACAATGAAGGAATGACTTCGCAGGTGTGAAGAATAAAAGATTAATTCAGCTCACTTTGGGGAGTTTCACAATGGCCCTCCTTAAAGAAATGTGGGTTTGATTAAAGGAGTGAAGAAAAAGCACTGAATAATATTTGCTTCTGTAAACGTAATCATCTCAAAATATGGTTAAAGAAATTGAAGAAGGTTAAACATAATCCAAAACGTATAAGGTCAATTTAAGTACAACCAGAATTCTAGTGTTTATGCAATGCATCTGTGGGTTGATATGAAATACGGCCGTTCTTAAACTAAACGAGGTTATCGAGAGCATATTCCGAGTACGGCTGTGGCCAGTTGTACTGTGAACTGCGAGGACCGTATCTTATCCTGAACTGGCTGTGCGAATACCGTCCTCTGCTGGCAGAAGGAATAGATTACAACGGCACTGTATTGGCGATTAGTCCTATTGCTAGAATATTGAAACAACAAGGAGTCCGCGGAGTCAAGCAATGCTGAATGAACAAGTACCTGAAATTCAATAGGATTTTGTGTATTGATTACAAATAGGTGTGAAATTCTCATGTACAGTGGTATTCATGGATTCCTTACACAAGCAGCCGTTGTTATGATACTTTCGTAATCTGAATATAAATCTGTTATCTACTTGAAACTGTAATTATTGAATAGATTAATGTCTTTGAAATGCTTCATTAACTGGGCAGTTTCCATGTTTGGAAATGTTTTTATTTTGATTGCTAGATACTGTATGTTTAATAGGCATGCTGTTAATATTTTCTACAAGAGCCAAATAAGACAGTTATGCTGTAGTAAGTTCTATATAAGTTATATAACATAAGTTATATTTTGTTCTGAGGTCAATTTGAATCTCATACTAAATTACTGGTGTCCTTTTATCTGAGAAACACTACCTGATTGATCACCTGATGCCTAGAAATTAGCATGCACAGTAGCCCAGTGTTTAGCATTGCTAGCTCACAGTGCTGAGGCCCTGGGTACACTTCTGGACCTGGGGTGCTATCTGTATGGTGCTTGTATGTTCTCCCCATGTTTGCATGAGTTTGCTTTGGGTGCTCCGGCTTCCTCCCACAGTTCAAAGAACTACTGGTAGGTTAATTGGCTTCTGGGATAATTGGTGAGTGTCTGTGTCTTCCCTGCATTGGACTACCATCCAGTCCCAGGTATCTCCTGCTTATTACTTTCTGAGGCTCTGGCTCCCCCGTGCCCCGCGACCCCCTGACCCCCTGACCCTGAATTGGATGAAGCGGTTAGAAAATGGGTGGTTTCTGTTATGCTCTGGTCATGCTCTGCCATAGCAACAACTTGTAAAAAATGCAGATGCCAGGATTTAACTCAAAGAAGGAGCTCAGAGCACTGTGTTGGCATCACTGTACAGGTGTCCGGTTTGTTTTAGAACATGTGCTAAAATCTTATTTACTAACTTCTAGACTTTTTACCCCCCATATCAGTCTGCAGGTGCACAGTGGTCTGTGGACACCCTCCTTGCTCTGTCGTAAAACAGGAAATAAAAAGCAACTGGTTTTGACTTTAATGCACTGAGACTGTGGAACTCACAGAACTCTCTTGTCAGAAAGGCAGCTTCTAACAGCTTTTAAGTGAAGACTAAGAACACTTTTCTATTTTATTAAAATAGATGATATATGTTTTGTTTAAATATATGTTATAAATGTTAAAACGACAGCTCGTATAAGCTTGTATTTTTACCTTTCGATCATTTTTATAATTGCTTTGAGTTGCTTTTACCATGATAAACAGTACAAAATATGTGGTGTTGAACTTGTCTAAAGTTTTAAAGCGCTTTATGACGTAAAGTGTGATGACAGTCCTTGGCGGTCTATGTAACAATTCTTCTTGAAGTAGGTCATCGGGCCAACAGTATACAAACATTACAGCTCAAGTGCTTTTGTATCTGAACGCTTTTAGGTAAGTTATTTAGCAGCTGCGGTATTAATAATGATTTTAATGGCAAATTCAATTGCAGGTAAAATAAAAATGGCGGATAACTTTCTTTCTAGCTTCGTGAAGCGGTCGCGCTATATTATACATATATACCATAATAAGAAACATAATATGTACAGTAGAATTTTTCACTTTAAGCTGGCATTATCCATTATACCGTGCAGTGTGGTCCGCCGGCCTTCTAAAGATGTTTAGGAGATCGAGGCGCCCTTGGATTTGATTAGAAACTTGCATAATTTCTTAACTTGACCCCATTATCTTAAAAAAAACGGCCAGGCCAAGACCAAAGCATGAAGGCTGCGAGGATCGGGGGACTCTCATTTTTGGTCACAGCGTACAGTAGTAGATCAGTAACCTCTGTTTATCGTGATAACCTTTAATTATTTTCCAGTACTTTTTTAAATGATAAAACACATTGTCTCCCCAGTTTTGCTAAAGATACGGTTTTAGTGTTTACGCATAAATTTGTAAGCCGTAGGTTTAAATCTCGTGGTCTTATTTTCTGCATTTTCATCGTAAGGGAAGGCGCTCGTTTGCGATTTACGCGCTGAATATTGTAAGCAGAGGAGCCTTAAGGCACAGCCTCGCCTTAACACCATCGTTTGCATTGTCATTGTCATCCAGAAAAGCAGTCGTAAGAAAATGAATCTGTGGCGGCTCCGAACATTAAAAAAACTATATCTAGACTGCAAATACATCCCAATCTTACTATCAACACGTTTTAAGAGCGCTCTCCTTTCCACCGGTATACAAGCTAAGAGAGAAATATTGGAAATCCCATCTGAAGTAGCCCTCGTCTCACCTTCGGAGCTGTGAGCGATGGGGATCATAATTAAAAGGGGTACAGTTACTTTGAAAATGTGTATGTGATACTTAAATTTAAATAAAATAAAAAGATAAATTATATAACACAGACTGCTATCTATGTCCATGTGTTTAAGACGTATGAATCGGTTTTAAAACAGGCACACCCCTTTACTTCTCACAAATCCAACTGGAGTCTCAGTCCGTCGTCGCGATGAATTAGGAGCTCAGATGTAGGCTAAGTGATTGCAATTTACTTATTTAAAAGAACCACTTCAAATCAAAAGGGAGACATTTTGTAATGGTAGTTATCGTATTAAAGTATACGATAACTGTATACGTAGTATACGTAATTGTAGATATACAGTACATAAAGGGTATGAATAGGTGTGAGCTTTTACTGTATATTTAATATTTTATCTGACCCACTTGTAGAAACCGCCTACTCAGATTTATTTAAGTGGTCTGCCACCATAAAGACAGAAAAATATAATGACACCCTGTTACATTAACTGTAAAATAAACGCCGTAACTGCGGCCATATGAAAATTTGGATAAAGATTATACAAACATCCTAAGGAGCTCTATGACATATGAGCGTCGTAATAATGGTTGGTGACCTGACGTAACAGTGCTCCCTGAATTACGTGATCTGTATATACCCAAATACAGATATATCACATAGGGAGATGCAGTCAAACATTGCATTGCTATCGTCGTGGTGAACTATTTCTCCGCTGTTTAAAACTTGTTTGGTAAGTGTCATCAAATATGCTTGTCAATTTGTAGCGAAATCGATATACTGTATCATAATCCTTCAGCTATCTATAATGTAGTGAAACGGCTAATTAATATTGATAAATTCCCTTATTCACAGTGACTTTTGCTCAAACCCCTGTTGCATAATGGGTTAATTTTATATAAAAAAACATTTATATCATAGATATAATACAAGCTTTGAAATGAAATAGCACATTTCCAGGTTTCAGTTAAACATTTTTAAAAAAGCTCATGACTTTAAGCATTCTGAACATTGAGAATGTTATTTGGGAAACAAATGTTTATTATAATGTTTATGTTTAGGATCTGTCTCCTACTGAGTCAGCATGCAGCATTCAACACCATTAGGTTTAATATTAAAAAGTTGTGTATTTCCTGAATTGTTTTTTTTTATTCTTTTCTATTAGACCATACTAGACTGTGCAGGATATCATTTATTTGCCATTTTTGCCTTTTCCAGATACCTGGGAAACAAAGCTCATATCTCATTTGCCAATGGAGCCCAGTCCTAAGCCTGGTGCTCTGTCCCCCTCCCCGAAGGACACAGACTCGAATCGACCCGCGCCCTTAAGGCAACAGGATCTGATCTCCACGTACTGCCCGCCTCCCAAGATACAGCTTCTGAAGGACACCTTCCAAGAGAAACTGATGCAGGAAAAGGAGAAAAAAATGATCGCCATGTACAATCGGCGGCAGGAGGCAGCTCTACAGAAGATGAGAAAATGTTTCCAATATGTCAAATACGCTGCGGAGAAGAAGATGGTGAACAGCTATCGCTTCCAAGCCCAACAGGGCCCCGAGAAGAACATTGTGGGGTATGATCGGTCTTACCCCCTGAAGCCTATGGGTAACAGGAAAGTCTCCGGCCCTGGTGAGGTTCGGGCTGTGGACCGCCCGGACGCACAGAGTGATTCCTTGTTTGCCCCCACCCCGCCTCAGGATGGTCATGAGAGGCCCTGCGAGAGGCCGGGCAGGAGGGGCTCAAGAGTACGCAAACCTAAGGACAGGACTGTCCTCCCCATGGTGGCGACCCCTCCAGGGCAATGCCCTTCTCATGCCAATGGGAAGGAGCACTTTCAGTTGCAAGAGGAGCTACGAAAAGTGGCCGAGGCAGAGGCCGCGCTGAAGGAGGAGCATCGCCGGAGGGAGGCCAGCCTGCAGGATGAGATGCGCCGGAAGGAGGCCATGATGAAGGACGAGATTCGCCAGAAGGAGGCCATGATGCAGGCGAAGCTCTTCAGAGCTCAGGAGGAGCTGAGGATGGTTCCGAGAGAGATGGAAGACTCCAGAGAGGTGGCCGGAAGGGAAAATAGAGGCGAGGCAGAGCGAGCTTTGCCCCAGAGGACCATGGGCCAACCACCGCTCTAAGGCCGTGCCTCTTCTGACCTGCAGAATGGAGAAGCAAAAAGCCTTCACTCCAAGGAAAGCCCTTTCTATCAGAGGAGACAACCTTGATTATGGTTCTCCAATGGAAGATGGCGGATGCGCAGAATCGCACTTTCCCTCTGCGCTTTCCCATCAGGAGAGACGTCAAGTGAGCCCTTGCAGCCGTGGGCTAGAAGACGTCCCCTGTGGAAGGAGAAAGTATCTCAAGAAAGCAAGGCTCCCTGAAAG